>NC_139622.1:4421112-4592033 GCF_964270895.1 Podarcis filfolensis
CTGCTTTTTTATTAGAAAAAAAAACTAGCTGTCCCCCTTTTCAGCTCAACAGTTACAGTGGAACATGCTTAGATCTTGATGGAAGATGCTTTTACACCAGTGCGGTCCAGTAGGCAGCCTAGCACTCTGGATTTTATGGCAATACATTTTCCTTTACATCTATACCTCCCATTGCTGCAGTTATGTGTAACACCAATTATTAGTCTTTGGCACTGGTGGCAGCAAGAGCAGTGCTGTGGTTGATGGATTTAGATCAGGCTTCCTCAACCTCGACCCTCCAGATGTTTTGAGACTACAATTCGCAGCATCCCTGACCACTGGTCCTGCTAGCTAGGGATCATGGGAGTTGTAGGCCAAAAACATCTGGAGGGCCGAGGTTGAGGAAGCCTGATTTAGATGGTGCAACTCAGCATTCTTATGGTAGGAGAAAGGAATCCTAAGAGCTTCCCTGTGAGATTAGACCAGCTCAGTGGCCAGTGTTGGATTAAGGGATGTTGTCTCTGGGGGCTATGCACAGGCTAACCATTTCTCATCCCTAATTCAGTATCCTGAAGGGTATCTGGAATCCGTTGCAAACAAAGAAAAAGAAAACAGTAAGAAAACAGAAGAGCTTGAAACCCCGGGGCAAGGGAAAAGGAAGCGGAAATCTGGTATGTATTGATACTGGAAAATAGGGGGGGTGCCTTTCAAAGCCTTTTACAAGACTCAGGACGCAGAGTCCCCCAGGTTTGTTATCGGTCAGAGAATAATGAGCTGAGTTGAGGCAGGATCCAGTGAAAACAAGGTAGATCTTTATTTTTCTGCTGCAGCATGTTCCCTCCTCCCTGTAGGGAGGTGAGTGAGAGACCAAGAACAAAGTGTGTCACATCTTTTAAATGTTTGTATTTTGGCTCGCAGGAGGAGGACATCCCCTTAACCTCAGTGTCACAAATATATCACACATAAGGTGGGGTTGCAGTCGCTTGGGCAAGCCAAGATGTGTTAAATTTCTGAGAATTAGCAAGATTTACATAGTTCCAAAGAGAGGTTATTCAGAGCATTAACACTGGAAATAGGTTCTCCTAGGGCAGGGGTGCCCAGACTTTTCAAAGAGGGCCAGACTTGATGAAATGAACATGCGTGAGGGCCGACCAAAGTAGTTGAATAAGACATATACTGCCATGGGGGCTGAATTAAATCGGCTGGTGGGCCAGATTAGGCCCCCAATATGGACTTTGGACATGCCTGTCCTAGGAATTGATGGATATGGCAGTCAAGAATGTCACACACCTGGGCAAAACCATACAATATTTGAAGACAGTTGACACTGATTGAAGCTAAAAAGTGGGGAGGAAAACTTCTCGGGCACTTCCACTGACAGGCAGCAGCCTACACGATCTCAGGCAATGGGGTTATGGAGGATGTAGGGTCTCCCACAATGCAAAGTGGCACACATGACCAATAGGTTCCAAAAGTAAGAATTGCATGTTGTTCCATAGGGAAATTCAAGCTTCCCTTGTTTTAACAGGCTAGGTTTAAACTATCTGGCTTAAATGAGGAAAGATTGGGGTACATGCCTCCATTAGAACCAGGCAAACAAGGAAAGGGGACAGGGTGGATTTTCTGGACAGCATGTGTGGTGTGGTGCTTTGGGGTGACATAAGGGTGCACTTATTTTATGTGCATCCTTGGGAGATGTGGTGGGGCACATGGTGGCACAAAACAGATGTATAGAGAAAAGAAAGGGGGTATGCAGTGGGAACTTGTCTAGTAACAGTATACCTTATCCAATTGTCTACAGTTTTCTTCTTTGGAGGGGGGAGGCAGGCAGAAGATAAAACTGAGATAAAGCACATCCTGTATTTTCGTTTCCAGGAAATGAGATGGACTTCTCTGTTTCTCCTGCTGGCACACCAAAGAAGACCAAGGTTGAAGTCTACAAGCTCACCCCCAAGCAGAGGGCCCTCATTAAAGATGACGAAGCCAATGCAAAGTTGTGGAGTGAAGCACTAGAAGCCCTTAAGGACGGCCCGGTATGTGTGGGGCGGGTACCGCTTGTCCCAAAACAGGGTTAAGAAGCAATGCTTATTGGCATTCTGTTTAACTTGGGATTGCCCTGGTCTGTACATGCAGCATAATGCTTTTTTTAAAAGGCTTCCCACATTAAAAGCAGCACCCAAGACAAAACCTAAGCTCTCTCTCAAAGTAGAAACCTAGCAATAAGCGAGGCTGGGACCAAGTCTTTGCCTCTACCATGCAACTGGGAAGCTTACAGCCTTCCTGGGGAGAACATTGCACAAGTGGGGAGCCACTGCAGAAAAGGCCCATTTAATGTTTAAGCAATAGGAGAACAGAAGTAGCATTACTGTAACTCCTCTGTCTCCCTTTTCACGGCAGAAATTCCTCAACAAAGTGGAAGAAACTTTCCTGTGCATTTGCTGTCAGGAAGTGGTGTTTCGGCCAATAACAACGGTGTGCCAGCACAATGTATGCAAGGTGAGGAGCTGCTATTGATTTTCACTGCTGTGCCTATTTCAGAACATTGACTCTTCCTATAATTTTTAAGACTTGAAACCTGATGAACGGCTCTGGAAACATTCTAAAGTAGGGGTGGGGAACCTCAGGCCTGTGGGCCAAATTTCGCCTGGTCTGAGTCCAGTCAGGTGTGGAGCAAGTGAATAGGTTGCACAAACGAGTTTGGTTATTCAGTCGCATAACCAATTGCCTGCAGAAGACAGCATTGCAAGCCCTTTTCTCTGCCCTTTTCTGAGCATAGGACTGGCAAAACCCCTTGTGCTCTGGTTCCCAAGCGTCCGGCACCCTGCTGGCTGTCATTTGCTTGGAAAAATACTGTGCAAAGGGCTTTATGGGGGAGAAAAACCATCCGTCAATCATCTGACACCATCAAGATGGCAGGCAATTGAGTTGTCCTTTCCACAGGTCACCAAAGTTGGCCTGTGTTAACTGAGAACAGATAGAGATCTGGGCCAAAAGCGTTCCCACTCTTGTTCTAGGGTGTGCAATATTGTGTGAGTGAACAAGGTGTCACCAGTAGGCAGTGCCGAACTCTACAGGGACGGGGAACCAGTGCACCTCCAGCTGTTGTTGGACTTGCAACTCGCATCAGCATGGCTAGTGGTCAGGAATAATGGGAATTGGAGTCTAACCTCTGGAGCTGCACAGCTTTCCATCCCTGCCCTACAGGGTGGCTGCATGCAGAATAAAGTACAAAAATTGTGTATCTTGCAGTATTTGTTAACCTGTTCTAAGAGGCCACTCCAATCTTCCACTGTAGTATTTAATGGGAAATGGGAAAGTCCTACTTAAGTCAAGACCGCAAAATTCTTGGGATTCTCTTCCCCGAAGGTTGTTAAAAGGAAGCAGCAGCAGCAAAAAACTAATTGTGTAAGACCACTAGCTCTTGGTAGCCAGTCCCTGTAATCTGTGAATAGCAAGAGACTAAGAGCAGAAAGGAGGTGCTGTACTGAGATCTGTAGCCTAATCTTCCTCTGTTCCTAGTTACTCTGTGATAAGGTCCCATGCCCTCTGGTAACATCCCTTGACTCACTTCAGTCTCCTGCTTTGTTCAAAAAGTTAATTGTCAGCTGAAGCAAGGTGAAAGAGTACCTCTCTAGGCAATATTGGGTCATTGCTTTTGTCCTGGGATTAGTGAAGATGCAAATAGTTGCAGGGTAGAACTCTTAAGGTGAATAGAGTGAGATGATGGCTGGATAGGGTGTGACTGAAATATCCTGGTGCTCCTTTTTTCTGTATAGACTTTAGCTGTTATCTCAGGGGGGTGATTCAATCTTTCTTTGTGTGTGGTGAAGAATTCTCATCACCCTTCACAAAAACAGGCGGGTTTAATTGGTACTGTATTTAATAAAGGACAGACAAGTTTCAGCAATAACTCCTTTCAACACAGGCTGTTGTTGTTTTTTTAATACAAACTTGATGCGCCTAGTCTACAGAACAATAAAAGTATTAGAATAGCTGGCTTGACAGAGGGCCCTCCTTGTTGCCCTTTACCAGAATTAAGTTTGCTGCAGTTTGTGTGAATGTTGGCAATTGTATCACCAAAGCAGAGTATTCTTAAGTTATATTTAAAGCAAGATGCTATCTTAGATGTGGGTTAGCACTCTTTATTTCTCATTGCAATCAGCAAGGGGTGGTACTGTGGGGGAAGGGTTGAATCTTTGATCTCTTGTTCAGTGTAAAGATAGCTGGTATCTTTTGATCACCCATTCATTATTATTATTTTTACTCCACAGTCTAGAATCTTAAATTAGAAATTTGTTTTCTTAGTGCAAGGGTCAAAGAATATTTGCAAAAGTATGGTTTTTGTTTTGTCTTACACTGAGTGGTAGTGGCTCTACAGGCTTCCAGGCAGGTGTCTTTCTCAGCCCCACCTGGATAGTCTGGGGATTGAACCAGAGATTTTTCATGCAAAGGAGATGGTCTACTACCCTTTCATAAGTAGTAGCTATATTTTCCCCAAGGAAACATACTACACTCCTATTGACTTTCATGCTTTTGGCAATCAATAAACAAAAACAAACCCCAGATGCACTTTAATAGATATGACAAAACCTTTAGTGGATGGGTTTTATGTCCCTGTTTAGTATGCTAAAGGTAAAGGTACAGGTACCCCTGCCCGTACGGGCCAGTCGTGTCCGACTCTGGGGTTGCGCGCCCATCTCGCTTAAGAGGCCGGGGGCCAGCGCTGTCCGAAGACACTTCTGGGTCACGTGGCTAGTGTGACAAGCTGCATCTGGCGAGCCAGCGCAGCACACGGAAACGCCGTTTACCTTCCCGCTAGTAAGCGGTCCCTATTTATCTACTTGCACCTGGGGGTGCTTTCGAACTGCTAGGTGGGCAGGAGCTGGGACTGAGCAACGGGAGCGCACCCCGCCGCGGGGATTCGAACCGCTGACGTGACGATCGGCAAGTCCTAGGCGCTGAGGTTTTACCCACAGCACCACCCGCGCGTCCCTTTGTTTAGTATGCTAGTGGTCTTTAAAAAATTCTCATTTCTTTGATGTCTCTTTTACTCCCCAGGACTGCCTAGATCGATCCTTCCGAGCAGAAGTCTACAGCTGCCCAGCCTGCCGTTATGATCTTGGCAAAAACTATACAATGCAAGTGAATGAACTGCTGCAGACCCTCCTGAGCCAGCTCTTCCCTGGCTATGGCAATGGACGGTGATTCCAAAAAGCACTTCTAATTTCATTAAGATTTTTTTTTTAAAAAAAGCAAAACCTTGTGGGGTTTTTTGACAGGGTTTTATTTAAATAAATAGCCTTTCAGAAAAGCTGTTACTGTTGTCTCCCTTCCCTGAAAAACTATAAAGGTTGAGGAACCTGCTTATGTATTTTTGTAGTAATGATTGCATCTTTTTTTAAAGGAAACCTTCATGGTTGTAGGAATTGCAAATTTCTCATTGTGTGCTACTAAAATCTACAGAATTGCAGTTTTTTTAAATGGGGTGTCATTTTCTTTTAAAGCTAAAAACCTAGTACATGGCTTGGTTGCTAGAACAATCTCTTTGATCTATGGATTTTTTTTACTGTTAGGTTTGATGCTCTTGATCTTTTTGTGGCGGCATTTTAAAAAGACTGTTATCACAGCATTTTTTACTATTGTCCGTTTAGGACCCGCCACAGTGATCATTTGAGACCCCTTGATTCTTGGAGTGTTGACATTTTTTGCTAAAAGCCCCCTTCTCTACTGGTTACTTGTCTTAACCGTCTTTATGTAAAAGTTACTACCTCAGTCTCCACATTTAATCAGCCAGGTGCTGCTTCCTATTTCATAGTGCCATATGGGAACACACAAAAGCCATTTGGAAGTGCCTTTTTACTGCTTTTTTTGCTGTGAAAGACTGAGCTTTGAACATTGGAAAAGCACTGAATTTTCTAAACTGCCAACAAATTTTTTGCTCCTGGGATTAAAAAATGTCACTACCGCTGCTCTAGATCATTAGCTTTAGATCAGTGTCCTGCTTTGTGCATGTCTGAATATTCCTTTTTATCTTACTTAGAATGGGAAATTAGACATGGGAAGGCTTGGTTGTATATTCGGTGGTTGGTCCTTCTTGCTTCAAACAGTACCAAAACCTTACAGTTCAATACCTCAGGATAAAGCAGAGTTGATACTAAATCACTCTTCACATCATACAGACTGGAATAAGTGTGCTTGTTTAACCTTTTTAGCCTCTTTACCTCCTTATAAATGTATAATATTGTTTGGAAACTTTTATGACTTTTGAATTATGCCACAGTTTTGTACAAACAAAAGTTCTCAAAAATAAAATACCTTTTCGTATCAAAGAGAATGTGCCTGATTAAATTTTGGAATTCGGTTTTTAGTTTGGTGATGATTAGATCTGTGTGGCTGGAGATCTAGATAACTTTTAGTCCAGCTGTTGCTCCCCCTACCCCACACTTAATCAAGGAGTTGACAACCTTATCTTGAAATAGCTGGCTGCCTGTTTTTAGCATGTGGAATGAACACTGGTTACAAATTGAGGAAAAATGCTAGCAGCAATTTCAGGGACTGTGAGAAGATAAATTTGTTTAAAACTTTTGTTGTTGTTGTTCTTGATTGCGTAGCTTGTTGTGGAAGAACTAACTGATTAATAAAGGTCCAGACTATGCTCCAAGTTGGTGCCCTCCAGATTTTTCAGACTAAAACTTCCTTTTAAATATAGGATTGTCTTTAAATTTCCCTTTTTCTTTTATGTATGTATCTGTCTGTTTTATATACTGTAGGTTGCTTTGAGTCACTGTTATAAGTAATAAAACTGCTCCTTTCCCCTTACGGGGTACCCAAGAGCCCATATAAGTTCTTTTGTAGGTTCTCTATTGGTAGGAGAAAATAACATGCAGGAGAGAGGAAGAGGACCCAGAACAAAGGTGTGCAAGCCCTTATATAGACATTTTAAATTGCCCACCTTGGAGTCTAAGGTCACCTGAAGCAAAGTTCTTAACCCGAGGTAATATTTCTGGACTAGCGGAGTCTGTAACCTGAAGCGTATGTAACCTGAGGTACCACTATACCTGATTGCATTATCTGGATTTTGGGCACGCTTTTGTTATTATAGCTACTTAATTCATGAATCTAGGTGATAGGTCACAGGCTCACACCCTGCTCATATCTTGAATGTGCCCTGAGGACAGGATTTGTGAGGAAAGAGACAATGGGGAGGTTTCCCACTTTGACCTTGCAGAGAAATATTTGAGGTCAATTTGTTCAGGACCTAATCTGTGGGGTTTCAGACATGTGGTTTATATATACAGTTATGAACACTTAGTTTTTTTATATATGACCTTAAAATTCTTAGAACATCACCTTGGTAAAAAGGGACCAATAAATGTAATTATTAATAATAATAATACTCCCATCAGCCCCTGCCTTCATCCCATAGTCCCTTTGGAAGGGATCAGGAAGTTATTGTCCCTCATATGGACTACGCCTCCCATCATCCCTGACAATTGGCCTTGCTGTCTGAGGCTTATGGAGATTGTAATCCCAAACATATGGAAGGCACCAGCTTGTGGAAGCTTTGGCCGAAAAGAATAGTTACGTTACAGAAACACAAAGAGTGGATTGTACTTTCCGAGGCCAAGATTATTAAACTTGGAATTTGCTACCCAGTGTTGAGGGACAATTCTGGCTCTTAAAATATGAAGGTTGCCTCTACTGAGGAGTAATTTCCAATGGACACAGAAGGATAGATGCTAAGGCTCACAATGCAAGACTTTTCTTGCTTACAGTTGTTCATCAGAAGATGTGAACTCGTTAGACTTCCAGTTGGTTGGCTTTGGTTGTGATTCAAAGGGCTCCATCAAATGCATGTAGTGGGATTTATGTGTTAGGGCAATGGCTTAGACTTTGGCTGAGAGATTTAAAAAATGCAGTGGTCAGAGCTGTCTTTTTAAAACAAGGCTATGGGGTAAGATAATAAATCAAGGAGTCGGAGCTAGACTCTTCAACAGATGGCTATCCAACATCTGCTTGAACATCTGCAGCATGTAGATCTCCTCTCCCTATAGGCCGTTGTCTCCATGAATTGCTCTTTATCTTCCATATCTTAAACTGAGTCTACCCTCCTTACTGTTAAGTCCATTTGATCTAGTCTGGCCTCTTCTCTGTAGGAGACCCTCAAGTATTTGAAGAGGGTTCCTATGCACGCCCATCCCACCTTCTGCAGATGAAACACCCTTCCTTCTGAAACCTGTTTCCATAACCATCTGATGTGTTTTTCCTTGCCTTCTGAGCCAATTCCTGTTTTGTTTTGAAGTATTCTGCATTTTTTATTTTGTCCTTTCTCTTCCAAATACCACCAGCTGGCTCAATACCCTACATCTGTATGAAGGGCAGATTAGGAAAGCGAAAGCTCATCCTGCCAGGGCGATCCTTGGGAGAGTCCCAAAGCCCAAGATCCCCTCCCCGCAGCCTCCAAAGCATGCTTTTATGATTTGCAGTACTGTAGTGACCTTCGGCCCCCATTTATGTTTACATTGCCCGCTCCTTGCTCATAGAACTGTTTTGAATAACAATGCATCGTGCCAAGGGTGTGGGGTGCAGATTGCGGGAGGTGGGCGGTGAATTGGAGAGATTAGGTGGGGAAAGGGTGCAGATCTTCTCTTGATCCAATTTGCAAGCCAATTCTCTCCTCCCTTCCGGGGCGCCCGCGATGCTGGTGCTGGAAGAGCAGCCAGCCGGCCCACCGGCCCCTCCCTCATTGGTTCTCCTAACCCTGCAGCCCCCTCCTCCTCCTGCACGCTGATCGTGTGTGCACGTCCTCACGTAGGCCGCCGGTGCTGGCTTTCCCATCCAGCCCAGTGCGAGAGGAGGAGGAGGACCCAGAAAAGGGCGTGTCCCGTGGGCCACCTTAAGCCTCGCCCTCTACCCAATCAGAAGCGCAGCTTGCCACTGACCTCCTTCCCCCGCCTTCCTCATTGGTTCTGCGGCTCAGCCAATACCGGAGTCGGAGAGGGAGAGGGCGGGGGAAAGGCTGCCATTGGGCTGACCAGAAAAAAAGAGAAGGGGGCGTGGCTTGATGATGATGATGAAGAAGAAGAGCGAGGAGGCGTGGCCAACCGTGGCGGTGTTTTCCTCCCCCTTCCCCCGGAGTTGGTCCTCGCGCCTGCCCTTCACTCGCCGGCGGCCAGCCAATCTCGCGCGCGGCGGAGGGCGGGACCTCCTCGGCCGTTGGAGGAGGAGAAGATTGGCAACGGCCGCTGGCGGAGGCGCCCCTCCCCCCCCATCCCTCAGCCCCAACTGCTTCGCCCCCGGACCTGCCTCCGAGGAGACCCGTTGGAGGCCTGGCAGCGGCAGCGTCGTCGTCGTCGTGGTCGCCAGCCAGCCCCGGGAAGGCCGAGGGCCGAGAGTGTGGGCGAGTGTGGTAAGGGCCTTGCGAAGACGGCGGCGGGGGGGGGGCGTGTGTGGAGGTGTCGGTGCGGCTGCCGTTCGTTATCGCGACGGAAGGAGGAGGGGGGTGTTGTCGCTTTATGTCTTATTTTACCTCAGGGAAAGGGGGCCGGGCCTGCGGAGAGGGGGGGGAGGGGATTCCGCCGCCGCCGCCGCCGCCTCGGAACGGAAGCCCCGCCTCACAACGCCGTGCGTAGCTCCTTCTGTGAGGGAGGCGCTCGGGGTCGCTCGCTCTTTTTACCTCAGGAGGAAGGGGCGCCGGTGCCGCTTCCCTCATGGGACGCCCCCTCCTCCCTCAAATCACAAGTTTGGGGTGAGCTGGGAGGGGGAGGTCAATGTCGAAAGTCAAGACCCCCAGACACTGCGCTGCCTTCCCCCCTACTTTGTGAATAAAACATATGTGAGGGAGAAGTGGATTTGCAGCACTGGGTGACTAGGAGACCCGCTTGCCTCTTTGTATTGTTGTTTGTGGGGTGTTTTGAGGGTTGTGCAGTATGTATTTCCAATGTGGGAGGAGAGTTCAGGAGTCAATAGCAGGTCAATAGATACCTGCACACACACACACATATAAAAGGCGAATTGCATGCACAAACACACATGCACACACACACACACATAAATAAGAGGCGAATTGCATGCACAAACACATGCACACACACAAATAAGGCAGATCGCATGCACAAACACATGCACACACACAAATAAGGCAAATTGCATCCACAAACACATGCACACACACATAAATAAGGCAAATTGCATGCACAAACATATGCACACACACACATAAATAAGGCAAATTGCATCCACAAACACATGCACACACACATAAATAAGGCAAATTGCATGCACAAACACATGCACACACACATAAATAAGGCAGATCGCATGCACAAACATATGCACACGCACACATAAATAAGGCAGATCGCGTGCACAAACACACGCACACACATAAATAAGAGGCGAATTGCATGCACAAACACATGCACACACACATAAATAAGGCAAATTGCATGCACAAAGATATGCACACGTACACATAAATAAGGCAGATCGCATGCACAAACACATGCACACACATAAATAAGAGGCGACTTGCATGCACAAACACATGCACACACACATAAATAAGGCAGATTGCATGCACAAACACATGCACACACATAAATAAGAGGCAAATTGCATACACAAACACACATGCACACATATATAAATAGGCAAATTGCATGCACACACACACATGCCCACGCACACATAAATAAGAGGCACATTGCATACACAAGCACATGCACACACATACATGATAGGGATACATGCACATAAATAAGAGGCAAATTGCATACACAAACACACATGCACACATATAGGGACACACACACACACACACACATCCCTATACACACACCAAAAACCCCACACATATATAATGGCAAATATATACTAATACATACACATTTATGTGTAAATATAATAGCATATTATTGAATCCCAAATGTCTCAACTTACTGCCTCTGTTTCATCAACACACACATGTATATATTAAACCAAGTCCTACTCTGAGCATACCCACCAAATTATTTATTGAATTTATTGGTTGTTGTTTTTCTTTTAACCTGGGCAACTCAAAAGTGTCTAACGTGTCCTGTTCACTTCAGGGGGTCTGCTCTTGAATGGAATTTAGCTGGACACGGGTGTTATATAATATTAAGTTGTATCCAGTGTTAGTCGGTGTAGACTCATGGAAATGAATGAATGTTACTAGCTTTGGGCCTATCATTTCAATGGGTCTGAGTGAAACTTGGATATGTATAAAACACGATGAATAGAGTGCATCATAGTCGTAGTAGAGACTCATTGAAATAAGTGAAGATGGCTAACTTTGGTTCTTTAATAGTGGTCTTAGTCTGAGTAGAACAGTTTGTTAAAAGTTAATGGTTTAAATGGTAATTGTTGCTTTTTTATGGGTTGTATCCACTCATATTCGGAGCAGACCCACTGAAATTAAAAAGCATGACGAATTTGGATCAGTTAATTTCAGTGAGTCTCCTTTGACAAACACCGGCTACCTTGGCCTGCAAAGCGAGTTGAGCGCTGCACTCCATAGTCGCTTTTGACTGGACTTAACTGTCCAGGGTCCTTTACCTTTTTACCTTATTTATAATAATTGTATTTGAGATTGTTACTCTTTTTCCAGTTGCCTGTGGGTCTTTTTGTCTTCACTGTTAGTGTGGTGAATGTAAATCTGGCAATGTATTATGTAAATTGATGATGATAGTAGTCTATATTGTGTTGTTTTAGTTTTGTTCTAAAAGTACCAGCTATTTGTGTGTAATTTTTTTGCTGTTTTGTACATTGCACAAGGCAATTAATAAAACAACGACAATGATAATAAATTGGAGAGAGGGAAACCACAAGATTCTTGTCTTTGTGTAGCAGAAGCAATAGGCTTAATCTGGGGACCTCCTCATCTGTACAGCAGTTTGTCTTACTTGGGGATGGGGAGGTAGGAAAGCCTGCTCACAATGTTCTGACACTATGTACTATAGCCAAAAGATACCCCTCTTCTCCCCCATGTTATTACATAAGTGACTGAAAGTGAAAGCAACTTCACAACTTTCTTTCTCACTGAAGTGTGGTCAACGAGTACCAGCTGGGTGCTACCTGGGAGCTGCATTTGAGATTTGCAAGGCACCAGGTGCATTTTGCACCTGGCTATTGACCACTTGTGATCAAGTGAAGGTGCTAGGATGGCCCCTGATGTCTCCACTATCTGGAGGTGTATACCTAGGGATCATTGGATCTTGACTGTTTTCACACACTAATATCGCATCCTATAGAATTCTATCAGTTCTATTTTATCTGCACAATCAGAATGGATTTTAGGAACCAAAAAGTCATATTGAAAAATACGGCTTAAGGAGCCATTTGGCACTCAGCTTTTATATCTGAGTTTCTAACATTGCTTGTAGCCACTGACAAGTTTATATTCTATTAATTTGTCCAATCCCCCTTTGACATCTTCAAAGTGACTGCCCACTAAATGTGGCAGCTGGTTTCTCTTCAGATGTACGTGCAATAAATAAGTTCTTACCTGCTTCAGAAAGCTGGAGGGTAGGGCTGTGTGATATGTCAGTATATCGTAAATGTGTGTGTGCTGTGCAAAAATCACAATGTGGGGGAAAACTGTGAATCCAACCAATGCTTCTTTCGATTCCTGCAGTCCCTGTTAACTCTGCCGGCTCAGCTCTCCCCAGCTTCATTCAGGGGGCAGCAATTCACAAGATCAGGCACTGGCAAAAATCCTGATGCAGGAAAAATTGTGAAGACAGTCAATAGTTCCATCCTTATTTCAGACATTGTGATATATTGTGATGTTTAGCTGGTGATACAGCGCAATGTTGAAAACCAGTTATTGCCCAGCCCCACTGGAGGGACCAACCAGATAGAGATGTCAGTCGCTAGCTAACCTGGCACCCAGAGATCTCCACGTGGTTGTAATTAGACCCACACCAGTCACAAAATGTGCCTGGTTTCTAATGCTGCTGCCAATCCAGCAACTCAAGTATAACTCTGAGCCACAAGATGCTTCACAAGCAAATGAGCAAGCAACAACTTTTGAGATAAATGAAGGAACAGTGGGAGAAACTTAATTCTTAGGCACCTTAGATAATGTGACATATTTTAGTAAGATCCAGGTTGGCACTTTAAGAGCAGCAAAATACATCCTGCTCTCAGTATGTAATTGATACAAGCCCTTCAAAAGCCACACTCCTGAGGTCTAAACTTTGAGCCTAATTATGGCTAACTAAATGCCAGCACCCAGTTTACAGTAACACAGTAGAGCATCCGACTAGAAAAACATTACTAACTACACAGCTGCTGTTGTTAACGAACAAATAAAAAGGAAGAGAGAGCACACAAGCATATCGTGTGGTTAGATATAGCAAGTGTTTTTTGTTTTCTTACAGTGTAAGACTTGCATTTTTGCAAAAAAAGACCCATCCATTAAAAAAAGTTAAACATTTTTATATATATATTGAAGCAAATGCTTTGTAGAATATGAAAGAAGTCTGTCTGGAGTTGTGTGTGTAGAGGTGAAGGTCACTTTCCTGATATGACGAAAAAGATCCAGCAAAGTTTCCCAAAGGGCAACTTGACCTAGTCAGAAGGCCAGATCCAGAAATGGCCAACCTTCCACAGACCACTTTGACAAGTGGATTGAGTACGCTCCAGGTGATTTGAACTTCAATTAACTGCTGCAATACAAAAGAAACATTTGTTCCCAAATCTTCCTTTGAAGCCTAACCCTAACCCTAACCCTAACCCTAGCCTAAATTCATTTGCAGCACCCAGGCTCTTTAGGGACCTTTGGTTGGCACACTTGTTTTTAAGTGTCAAGCAAGCAGTTAAGAACTTTTTTCATTTGCCAGATTTTTAGTGTGGGTGAAATTTCTGTCTCCCAATTTTTATCTTGCTCTTGGTTTTCTTACCTGAAATTTATTTTTTGGGAATTTTGACTGTTTTCCTGTGTTTACTGAACTTTTTGTAAGCCTCTGTGAGCTTAATTTACTGTATAAATAAAAATTGAGTATGTTTTATAGTATATATAGATGTAAATAGAAATAAAATACAGATGACCAAAAAATCTTTCCATTTCTTGCACAATCACTGATGCATATTTTCAATAGCTGTACCTGAAGATCTTCAATACCTGAAGATCAATGCTTATATGATGCTAGAGCTAACATAAAGATAAAGGTACCCCTGACCATTAGGTCCAGTCGCAAATGACTCTAGGATTGTGCGCTCATCTCGCTCTCTAGGCCGAGGCAGCCGGCATTTGTCCGCAGACAGCTTCCGGGTCATGTGGCCAGTATGACTAAGCCGCTTCCGGCAAACCAGAGCAGTCCACGGAAACGCCGTTTACCTTCCTGCCAGAGTGGTAGCTATTTATCTACTTGCACTTGACGTGCTTTCGAACTGCTAAGTTGGCAGGAGCTGGGACCGAACAACGGGAGCTTACTCCATCGCAGGGATTCAAACCTCCAACCTTCTGATCGGCAAGCCCTAGGCTCTGTGGTTTAGACCACAGCGCCACCCGTGTTCCAATGCGCCACCCGTGTTCCAATGCGCCACCCGCTAACATACTGCACTCCAACTGCATGCTATGCATAGCCTAAAATGGTCAGGGCTCAATGTCTTGATTGGTGGGTGGCAACAGAATTGCCAGGGTTGTTGTGGGAACATTTGTTGGCATTGTCTCTTGTTTCTACAGTTATATTTGTGCTTTTTACTTTGCTGCTGGGAATAGAATAGAATCATGGAGTTGGAGGGCACCCTGAGTATCATCTAGTCCAACCCTCTGCAATGCAGTTATCCCTTATGGGGTCAAAACTGCAACCTTGGCATTATCAGCACCACACTCTAACCAACAGACCTAGTGCATAGTATTGTGACGGTTATTTATTTCCTTCATTTATGTTCCACCTTTCCTCCAAGGAGCTCTTTTTTCAAAGAAGCGGTTTGATGATAGCTTCTTTAAAGGGGTCCATGGAAAATTCCTCAGAGAGGGGAGCATTCACCACCCCACAGAATCCATTGGCCAGCCCTGCCTGGCTCGGTTTTAAGAGCCAGGACGGGTAAGGATCAAGGTGGTCTGTTTCACTTGCTCAAGAAGCCTGTCCACATCCTCTGTGGTAACAGGTTGAAATTGATCCCATACAACTTGACCAGACACAGGTCTCTGGCACTCTCCTGCCTTGGCCCTGCTACTACAGTGGCATCTAGCTTTTTCCAAATCTTGAGTGATTATAGCTGCAAAAAACTGCAAAATTCTTACAAGTCATCCTTTTTGGACACTGATGGAAAAGGTGGTTCTGTTAGACTATGAACAACCTTAAAGAGTCTCCTGGACCTGTTTTCTGCAAATGCAATAGAGGTGGCGAAGAAAATCCTCTTTGCCATCACTATCGCCACTTGGTAGGCTCAACATTGAACTCTTAACTCGTGTTTGGTCCAATTTAGAGTGAGGTGGTTTTTTGCCATTGCTACTCTAGCCATCTCAGCAATTGTTTCATCACCCTCACCTCTGGGGAAAACTACAGGGCCATTCAGGCTCCATGCAATTGGAGAGGGCACTTCAGAGCCACACAGTTAATAGCCCTTGTTAGCTCCATAGTCCAGTGAGCCAGTAGGGAATCAGCTGAGAGGCCATCAATATGGAATAATATATCCCTCAACACTCTCTGGAAGACATTTGGATCCATTAACTGGCGGGGGCAAACAATTCAAATTGGTCCCACCTCCCTGCGGAGGGGAAGGGTTGCAGAGAAGTCTAGTTGCACCAGGAAATGATCTGACCATGGCATTTATTTTGTTCCACTGGAACTTAATGTCAGATCATCCACAGAGGTAAACACCAGATCTAAGGCATGCCCATGGCTATGAGTAGGGCCAGATTTTTTCAGGGACAGCATGTATGTTAGAATCCCCTAGGACCACCAGACTAGGTGTCTCCAGGAGAACATCCAACACGACCTGAAGCAGCTCAGGCAGAGAATCCATATTTTTTAAAAATAATACTTAAGTTTTCCAATTTAATAATCCAATAAAGGCCACATTAGAGACATTCCAAATTATAAAATAATCTAACAGTCCAAATATTAAGCCAAATAATAAATCATAAATCTTTGTTTGACTTCCCATGCTCTGAGGTTGGAGGATTGCCATCACCTCACATTTGCACTGCTTTCTTTATTAGTCCAGGTGGTTCCCATAATTCAATCCAATATTAATCCTTAGTTTGTTTTCACAGCCTCTAAATTCGTCAAGCAACGAGTTATATCAAAACAGTATGTTTCTGTGCGGGTGTTTTATTTCCTTCCATGTCTTTCACTTTCACTTCTTAATGTCAGTAATTATCCAATACGACACGTCCCAAAATGGAGGAAAGTTGGCTTTCTGTCAGTTGTTCTAGGTGTATGTCCAAACCTCTTCGTTTCATCTCATACCAGAACAGATAGGCCTGTACTTTGGCTCGAAGCCTCAATTCCCATCTTCCTCTCTTAAGAGTCCATTAGAATTAATTGCATATTCGTAAATCTTTTCCACACAGTTAATAATTAGATCAAAATTATATCAATATTACAGTACAGTATCGCTTGTGTACATAATCAGTATTCAGGCTTTCCAGGGGGATTTGCCAATTAAAATAGCAAATATGCAGTATATCAAAAAGAAACGAAGGAGGCTCCCCCTCCCTTTCTGTTCTGACATACCAGTTCCATAGTGAAGATAGTCTCTCTTCCACTCGAATCCTTTAGCTCCTCACTGGCTGAATCAGTTGGCAGAGAAGTTTATCTCCCCTCACTCAGAGCATGCCTGTTAATTAAGTCCGAATTACCATCTTAAAAAACAGGAGTTCGTTTGCTCATGGCGGCGATTTTGAAGTGTTGCCAAAGAGATGCACGGTGTTTTCCCCCCAGCGCCCCCTGCCCCCTCATTCCTACTGGATTGGGGCAGGTACTGGGCGATCTGTGGGTGAAGCTGCTCCCCCCGCCCGGGGGGGGGGGGTTGGGAGGATTATTACTCCCATCTCATCCTCAAAATATCCCATGCGAAATGGCTCAGATGTAATCAACAGCCTCCGCCATGGCAAGGCAGGGAATCCTTGGTGCAGCAGGGAGGTCAGTACACCAATAGGAATCCTGCGCTAACCGTATTGTCCTACTTCCAGAACATTCACTCAGCAAACTGGGTCTCCCTAATAGGATGCCGGATGAAAACTAATGACATCCTAAAAATCACTGCAAACCCCCCTACCTTCCCACAGGACCTGGGTTGCTGTGAGTAAGCAGCAAGAACAGGCCCACCTAACATGTCCAACCAGGTCTCTGTAACACATGCCAGGTCAGTTCCTCCATCCACAATCGAGTCATGGATGGCAGTGGTCTTAGGAATCATTGACCTGACATTGCACAGCAGCACCTTAAGGTCATGTGGGACACCCTTGCTGATACCTGTATCCTTCTGGTCAGGAGCACACCCGGAGGCAGGAATAGTCTTCAGATGACAACTAAAGTTGCTGCCTCGGTAATGACATAGTCTCGTCCTAGTGTAACTCTTCCTCCTGCCTGTGGTCACTGGGATTGACTGTCCCAATGCCTCCCCCCCCGTGGAACCTGCTGCAGCCATTCTGTTCTGAACAACAACAAGCAACATGTCGACTAATAATATACTAACAGAATATTTGTAACATTATACTGTTTCAAAATTCATAAACAGAAGACATATAATATGTGCATGGAGTCACAAATAATAGGAATTAAATAAATGTTCCAAGAACAGGAATGTAGGAGTAGTGAGTCACTATCAAAGATCACTGAGATGGAGGCAAAATGCCTTTCCACAATCAATATCCTACAAATGCGATGATAGGTGCTCCAAACATAGCAATAGGGTACTCTGAGCACAGCAGCAGACAGAACAGCTCTTCCAGGATAACAAACTGTTTCAATGATAATTCTTCATCAGCTGGCAAAAGTGCTCAACTAGAGGCACTTCCATGACTTGATTCCTAATGTGGGATCGATGCTCTCCTATATGGACACTGCCCGCCAGTATGGTCGATCCAATATAAAGCAGATTGCAAGGGCATCTTATTAGGTAGAAGAGTTTGGATTTGATATCATGCTTTATCACTACCCTAAGGAGTCTCAAAGCGGCTAACAATCTCCTTTCCCTTCCTCCCCCACAACAAACACTCTGTGAGGTGAGTGGGGCTGAGAGACTTCAAAGAAGTGTGACTGGCCCAAGGTCACCCAGCAGCTGCATGTGGAGGAGTGGGAAATTGAACCCGGTTCACCAGATTACGAGTCCACTGCTCTTAACCACTACACCACACTACAGCATCTTTGTATACAGGTATACAGTATCTTTGGTCTGACATGTCCTGAAATGACGGATGGTATATCTAAAGTTAGAATAAGCATCATAGATCTCTTTCGTCTGTAACACAAAAGGGCAAGATATTCATCTACCGCATTTATGATGACCCATCAGGCTGGAACCAGTGGGAGAACGTGTCAATGTAAGGTCAGCCCTGACCCTCTCCCCTTAAAAACAAAATATATTATGCCAGCTATAAAGTAAACCAATAGAAAATAATAATAATAAAACAATTTACAGTTATGCACAAATTAAAATGACCCCAACCAACCCCCAACCCAATAAAAACAAAACAACCAAAATTTAAAGCTCCACAGATTAAAAGCTGTTTAAAAACATTTCCGGCAGCTGGAGCAGTAAAACCATTAACAGCCCCTAAACACTCGCCCCAACCCAAGAGTTTGTTCCAGTGAGCCTTGCAGCAGGGAGCAGGTCCTTCAGCACTCACAGTAGCAGATGTTGCTCTGGCCTCCCAGAAGCCTCTCGTAGCTGGTTTGTGTGAGTCTGGGCCACACACCCTAGGCCAGGTAGAAAGGAACTTGCAGCAGGGAGCCGGTCCTCCAGCGCTCACTGTTCTTCCCTCAACTTAAAGTGGTTGATGTTACCAATGTCACCACTTTTCTCTTTTGTTTGACTTTCTTTTTGAAGAGGCAGAGGGGCAAAGTGGGGAGGAAATACAGTACTGGGAGGGAAGTTAGTCATTTGCAAAGGAAAGCAGAGAGTTGCAGTGGTTAAGTGTTAGAGTGGGCGACCAAGGTTCAAATCCCCACTGACTCATGAAGCTCACTGGGTGTCCTTGGGCCAGTCATTCAACAATACAAACAACACAATAACTGAACATCTTGCCACCAATAAGGAAAAAAAGTCTGCAGCATCTTTATTATTATCAGTGTGTACCTTTTTTTTCTGAGTGGCTGGAGATAGCAGAGAGAGGAAGAATGTATTGTACACTTTCAAGGACACAAGATGGGGAGGCACGTCTGAACACTAAGCAACTCCTGTGGTGGAGACAGGGGCATAGTGTCTCTTACTGCTGCCTGGGGCAGGGGGTGGGTGGCCCAGCTGGACGGTGCACTCACACACTGGAGCCTGCCGCTTCTGCCCCTGGGGCAGGCCTGACCTGGGAGTGGAGCTGTGGCTGGCTGGCAGTGTTGGGCCGCCATGTGAGGAAGCCGACATCCATAGTTCCCTCATGTGCTGGAGCCCAATGAAGGAGAGCTTGATCCAGAGATGGTCCACCTATATATTGACCTATTCCTGCCTCTTTTTCTTAACAGCTTGAAACAGTTGTAAATAAAGCAGTCTGCAGTATACTTCAATCTACATTCTACACATTTTCAGGAGGACCACAGTTGTAGGATTAGAACTTGTTGCCAGTTGTTTTTCGGTGACTCAACAGCACCACCTAGTGACCAAGTTGAAATTTCCAGTTCTGTCATTTACTAGTGAAATAATTCTTCACTGCAAGAGAGCCAGGGCAGCTGCTTTCATCCCCTTTCCATGCTACTCCCCTGAAGCCTTTTGATATGCTGAAGAGACTCTATTGTGGTTCTGTTTGCATTAGTGAACAAACAAACAAACACAAACTGCAAAGCTCTTGCATGTGGTTTCAACCCACCCATACCTCTCCCTCTGCCCCTAGGAGCCAACTCCTAGGGGCCAAGGGGTCCACACCATCCCAATAAAATATTTGAGGGGGGCACCCCCCAAGTTGATGGGCATTGCCATTCAAATGGTGTGCGTGCATGCATGGCATCATGTGGTCGATTATGCAGGGCAGTGCCTACCCCCCCTTTTATTCAAGTTGGCACTCCTGCTTTTACCTCTCTCTGCCTTTTGCTGTCCAGGAGGCCCATTTTCAGCTTCACTTTTGGTTCCTGAATAGGAGAAGTTGACACCCCCCTTTATTTCAGAAGAGAAGGGGTGTATGGGTGTGCTTTTAAGCAAAACGAGTTTTGCTTTGGGGGACGGAGAGAGGGAAGGGAATCATAGCAGCGTGGGGAGGTTGTTTTGTTGTTGTTTCAACAAGTTTACTTGGTGAGTATTCCTTTCTTGTTTACATAATGAGGCACTGGAAGGCCGCTTTAGAAGGCTTCTTTAGAGAGGTTTAGGATCTCTCTTCCCCCAACCCCCATTATTTGGGAAGAATATTAGGAGGAATATTGTGGCATTTTAAAGAAACACATTAAAGTCTGACATCTCCTTGTTGTATTGTGAGGAAACTCTTTAATATCGGGGACCCATTGGCTGTTTATACACAAGAAAACATCCATCAAGGGAGAGAGGGTGGATTGGATGGTGCTTACATTAATCTTTTTAATGTTTTAAGAGATTCTCAAATCCTGGATATTAAAATGCAGAATGCATCAACATTTACATAGTTTGCCATGGTAAATGTGGCATGCCAGGTAATCTTTCATGTAACTTTTCATGTAACAGGATTTTGAAGGCGCAACTGTACAGGCAGTCCTGCAAAACAGTTACACAGTACAGTGGTACCTCAGGTTACATACACTTCAGGTTAAATACGCTTCAGGTTACACACTCTGCTAACCCAGAAATAGTGCTTCAGGTTAAGAACTTTGCTTCAGGATGAGAACAGAAATTGTGCTCCGGCGGCGCAGTGGCAGCGGGAGGCCCCATTAGCTAAAGTGGTGCTTCAGGTTAAGAACAGTTTCAGGTTAAGAACGGACCTCCGGAACGAATTAAGTACTTAACCTGAGGTACCAGTGTATTGCGACTGAAGAGGTACTGCTCAAAAATAATGAATTAGGTTGCAATCCCAATCCCATTTGCATGGGTGTAAGCCCTTTTGAATTCAGTAGGATCTATTTCTGTGTAAAAATGGTTAAGGATTGTGCTGTTAGGGCTGTTCTTCCAATAATGTTGATATAATAGACATATTTAGCTGTGGCTGCAGTACTTGCTGAAGAAGTGACATAACATATTGGGCTGTGTGTGTGTGTGTGTAACATTACATTACATGCATGCACGCACGCATATACATACCAGTATTTGTAAATACTTATGGTTGGTTACTGTTGCTGAGGCTGATTCCCATTTTTATTTGTGGTGTCCAATTAAGAACTGCTATTAAAAATGTGATATTAACAATGTGTCACTTCTGTGAATTGTGTATTAGCTCATGCGTTTAGAAAAAACAAATAGAAAGTGCTCTGCTGCATTGTAGTGGGGGTGGGGAGCACTGGCAACTACCCATTCTGTTTTTGCGCCTGCAACCCAGGCTCCAGGAGTCATTTGGCTCCTAGCTTATACACCTCCGTTTCTAATACTGCCACAGTGTTCCCACTTAAAATTTAAAGAGGCTATTGTAATAATATATGTATTGAATGTTACCCCCACCCAGAGGAAATTAGGAGTTCTTAGGGCATTTGGGAAGACAAACAAACACACATTTAGTGTTAATATAACTGTAGTCTGCATGTGCGTATGATAGAAGCATAGTTTTGAAGCAGTTGATTTTTCAGGTGCATTCTTGCATTTGAATCAGAAAATACCTTTAAATATCGATTAAAGGAGAAGGAGGTACCACTACATTTTGCAAACATGCACCCTCTGATGCTGAAAGGGACTCTTGGCACTTGGCTGTTGTTGAATCAAGACCACCCAGGAACAACTGGGGGATTCCTGCATTGCAGGGGGTTGGGCTAGACGACCCTTGAGGCCCCTTCCAACTCTACATTTCAGTGATCTACATTAAGAAAAACTGGGTCTTTTACCTCTATAATGTCAACCAACAGTGGACTTTTAGAACAGGAGCTGGCATTGCACAAAGGTATTAAGTTACTAAATCATTGTGAAATACAGTGGTGCCTCGCAAGACGAAATTAATTCGTTCCGCAAGTTTTTTCTTCTTGCGAGTTTTTCGTCTTGCGAAGCACGGTTTCCCATAGGAATGCATTGAAAATCAATTAATGCGTTCCTATGGAGACCGCCTTCAGACCAGGTCCGGGGACAGTCTGTCCCCGGACCTCTTCTGAAGGCTGGCGGGGGGAGAAGGACTTTTCTCCCCACCGCCAGCCTTCAGAACAGCCTTCTGAAGGCTGGCGGTGGGAAGAAAAGCCCTTCTCCCGCCGCCAGCCTTCAGAAGAGTTCCCCCAGGGCTGCCTAGGCTGCAGATAGCAGCCTGCTGCCCCGCGCGAGGGGCGCTCTGCTTCAGAGCGCCCCTCGCGCGGGGCAGACATTCGCAGCTTGGGGAGCCCTGTAGGACTTCCCCGCAGGGCTCTCCAAGCTGCGGATAGCAGCCTGCTGCCCCACACGAGGGGCGCTCTTAAGCAGAGCGCCCCTCACGCGGGGCAGCAGGCTGCTATCCTCAGCCTAGGTAGCCCTGGGGGAACTCTTCTGAAGGCTGGCGGGGGGAGAAGGGCTTTTCTTCCCACCGCCAGCCTTCAGAACAGCCTTCTGAATGTTGGCGGTGGGGAGGAAAACCTTGCTCCCACCGCAAGTCTTCAAGACAGGTCCGGGAACAGAGGAGAAGCGCTGCTCGCCTTCTCCTCTGTTCCCGGACCTGTCCTGAAGGCTTGCGGTGGGAGGAGGGCTTTCCTCCCCACCGCCAACATTCAGAAGGCTGTTCTGAATGTTGGCGGTGGGGAGGAAAAACCCTCCTCCCACTGCAAGCCCCGGGAACAGAGGAGAAGCGCTGCGCGCCTTCTCCTCTGTTCCCGGACCTCCCACCGCAAGCCTTCAGGACAGGTCCGGGAACAGAGGAGAAGGCACGCTGCGCTTCCCCGCTGTCCCCGGAGATTTCCCTATGGGCTTTCATCTTGTGAAGCAAGCCCATAGGGAAATTCGTCTTGCGAAGCCGCTAAAAAATCGGAAAACCCTTTCGTCTTGCGGGTTTTTCGTTTAGCGAGGCATTCGTCTTGCGGGGCACCACTGTACTTTTATTGAGTGAAATAGTGTAATTAACCTTGTCAAACAATAATCTGAAACAAACATTACTATCTTATACAAATAATACAGTATTATTGATACGTTACATATTTGTGGTCTTCCTTCTTTTCTTTTTTAACCTTCTCTGTCTCTTATTAGACAACTTTCCCAAGATAATTTTTTGTTAGACCTGTGAAAGACCTGGAAGTAATTTTAGTGTATACAGTATATATTATTTTTACTTAGGTCTGGTTTTGTGTCTCATGCTCTCTGTAAGCTGTTCAATATAAATTATATTTACTGTATTTTTTGGCCCATAGGGCGCACCTAGTTTTTTTTTTGGGGGGGAATAAAGAAAAAAAAATTATTTCCCCCCCCCAGGCGCAGGGCTGGGGCGGGGGAAGCCCGAGCTTCCCCCGACCCCAGCCCCCAGAACAGGCAGCTCTCCACAAGCCGTGGGAGAGCTACGCGAAGCCCGAAGCCTGGGGGGCGCTGAGCTCAGTGCGCCCCCAGGCTTTGTGGTGCAGGCAGCTCTCCACAAGCCATGGGAGAGCTGTGTGACTTCGCGCAGCCCTCCCACGGCTTGCAGAGAGCTGCGCGAAGCCTGAAGCCTGGGGGGTGCTGAGCTCAGCGCCCCCCCAGGCTTCAGGGTGCAGGCAGCTCTCTCGGTGCGCACTGACCCCTCTCGCTCTCCAGGCTTCAGCGAAAGCCTGCATTCGCCCCATAGGATGCACACACATTTCCCCTTCATTTTTGGAGGGGAAAAAGTGCGTCCTATAGGGCGAAAAATACGGTACCTTTTTTCTTTTCTTTTCCTATAGCTATTTTCTTGTAAATGTAGAGAAGAGAAAGACTAAAGAAATAAACATAAATGTTAAAATTGAGTATTTTGATTGAAATATATTCAGTACAAAGTATTTCAGTATGTCACAAGCTTATCCTATCATTAAACCATACGGTGGGGAAGTAAGTATTGCAAGCAGATGATACCATTATAGAAACAAGAAAATACAGTGGTACCTCTGGATATGAACTTAATTCGTTCTGGAGGTCCGTTCTTATCCTGAAACTGTTCTTAACATGAGGTGCCATTAGCTTGCATCCCAGGGCAAAGTTCGCATCCGGGAGCAACTACTTCCAGGTTAGCACAGCTCGTAACCCGACGCATGTACAACCAGAAGAGTTCGTATCCAGAGGTATCACTGTAAAGAGGTTAGCTTATTCCTTCACGGAGGGATTCTTAACTTTACTCAGTGCGGTTTATTTGTGTCCTGTGGTCCAAGAATAGGTGGTTAAGGATATTTGCCTGGCTATTGGAATAGCATGCCACCATGTACATTAAACAATTTGCTATTTCATAAATGGAATTATATATAGTTTATATACAATTTATATAGTTGGGTGAAGATTTTATTTTAAATCCACGTTTCTTGATGTAGTTAAAGATTATTGTAAGATGACCTCTTTGAAGATGGCTTTATGAAGCATTTTACATAATTCTCTCCCTGCCCCCAAGTTCTTTATACAATTGCTTATTCTCTTCTCACAGCTGTTCACTTGCTAGCATTCATCTGCAGTAAAGCTCTGAATCTGGGTCAGTGTGTCACACCCACTGCTGGAGGGCCTGAAAGCATGTCCTGTGACCAGGAGTGCAAATAAGTTGAGTTTAGAGAGGCAGTACAATACAATAATGGCTTTTAGACTAGCTTGTGGCGCTGAACAGAAAATGGTTGCATTTGTATATTGACAAAATGCGGAGGAAGAGAAAGAGACTGAATGAATCAATCACTGAAGAATATAATTGCAGGCTTGTAATTTTTATGGTAGCGGGGTTTTTTGGGGGGAGGACTGTTTATGTAACCAACAGTGGCATTAATTTTGTCATGTATTTGCTAGCACCTCTCCCACTCCTCCGTTCTAAAAATAGGTGAAGTAAATATGACTTTGCTCACGTGCACAGTTGAGGGAAGGAGGTCTGTGTTGTTGAGGATGATACTTTTGGTGCTTTAACTGTCTGTGTTTACAACTAAATCAAAGCTATTTACATATTTGTCTCAAGCAGCACATCTCACTAGCGGTTTTTAGTGGGTAAAACTAATTTGCTTTTCTTTCAAAATATAAACCTATATACATATGAAACATAAGTAAAGGTAAAAAAGGTAAAGCACCCCTGAGCGGTTCAGTCCAGTCAAACTCGATTATAGGGTGCAGCACTCATCTCTGCTTTCAGGCTGAGGGAGCTGGCGTTTGTCTGAAGACAGCTTTCCGGGTCATGTGGCCAGCATGACTAAACCTCTTCTGGTGCAACGGAACACCGGGATGGAAGCCAGAGCACACAGAAACGCCATTTAACTTCCTGCCACAGTGGTACCTATTTATCTACTCGTGCTGATATGCTTTCAAACTGCTAGGTTGGCCGCAGCTGGGACAGAGCAATAGGAGCTCACCCCGTCGTGTGGATTCAAAGTGCCGACCTTACAATCGGTAAGCCCAAGAGGCTCGGTGATTTAGACCACAGCACCACTGCGTCCCATACATGAAACATTAAGATGTTTGTCAGGCTTTCCCCATGTCCAAAACCTCCAAAATCCAATCCATTAGGTGTGCCTGCCTAGCTTCCCTGCACAAATGCTTTGTCACCCACTATGGCATATGCACCTATCAATTTCACATCTTTTCTACTTAATAAACCATCCCCTCTAGCTTCTACAGTGGAATGGTTCAGATATATTGCTCAACCATAGTTTACCGTTACAAGAACAAATCTCTGGCTCATATATTCACTCTGCATGGCTGTGAGGGGCTTGCAGGTTCTCATTTCTGTTTTTAATTAACCACACCGTGTCATGTCAGCTGAACCTGAAAAAGTGTGAGTGGTTTTAAATATGTAACGTTGAAAGAAACGAAGCTCAAACCATAGCTTAAGAAGTTGGGATGGTTTTGGGTTGTTTGTTGATACAACAAACAGTAGTTAAGATTAGATATAGTTTAGCTTTCAGGCATAGAGCAGCTAAACTCTGGTTAAACTAAGATGGAAGCCGAAGCTTCTGATCTTCATAATGACCATTGGTAGTGCCAATAAAAGAGGCATACAAGAAGACACTCAAATTATATAGCAGTGTTCCTAAAGTGGTGAGCAAGAGGCAACAGCAGGAGGATTTAAGATGTAAAACAGATATTGGTACCTGGCATGCTACATTTACCATCGCTATTGACTTGGAGATCCTGGGATCGATTGCAGGCTCCTCTTCCTCCTCCTTCCTCCTTCTGAAGCCAGCTTACCTTCTTGGGGTGGGGGGAGTCGTGCTCCGGTGGGGGGGTGAGGGGGACGTGGGGGGGGGAGACAGGAAACGAAAAGCTCTGTGTCTGCTTGCTCGTTCAAATGCAAGGAAAAGAATAAGAAAGGAGCGCACCCCAAACAGCGAGGAAGGCAAATAACAAAACACATGGGGAAAAGCCCGCTTAGTGCTCCATGAGTTTGAGCAAGGGAAAGGCTTTAACGCAACAGCAGGGGAAAGAGAGGTGGAGTAAGGGCTTCCGGATGCTGACTCGAAGTCAGCTGAGATTTAAAGCAACAGTAGGGGAAAGACGGAGAAGCCCGGGGCATGCTCCTCAGATCTGTGTAAACTAATATAAAAATATAGTTTGACTTTTCTCACTTGTTTAGGTACTTGTCCATCTAACAACTATTTGGATCTGTCATGGTGATATCCAAACATAACTACTGTATCTGTGAAATAAAGTTCCATTTATTTATTTATTTATTTAAAATGACTTCAGAGGGTGATAGATCACTGCCAGTTTTTTATATTGGATTGTAGATCACACCCTACTTTGTCCGTTGTCACTACAATAAGAGGTTTGAAAATAGTTTATTATAAGAAAATGCTAGTCAGACTGAAGATACCAGTAACCCACTATTTCTCAAGCATAGAATGTGGGCAGATTCTTTTTCCTGGACCCTCTTCAGTGTTTAATGCTTCCTTATATAAAAAAAATCATTTTCTAGCTTCATTAGTAACAGTGAATGGATGGCAATTACAAATACAGTATTAGGCAAACTTGGCAGTTTTAGAGTTTTGGGCTTTGTTTTCTAAATACAAGTAAAACAAACATTCTAAATGAGATCACACTGTAGAACATCAGAGATTTTTTGTGTGCAAACTGCAAATTGCCAGGTGCAAATTACCTTAATTTGCACAGGAAAAATTGAAACAAAAATTTAAAAGTTTCTGGAAAACCAACAAATGTAAATAGCTAGATAATTCTAGAATAACTTTCTCTAAACTTGACTGCTGTTCCATTTCTAATTTCATTGAGGATGACGATTTGTAGATATGGGATCCTGGCTCCAAAATAAGGAACTACACTTGAAGTTGGAACTGTTTATTCTTTGAATTGAGGAAGACATACTATTATTCTTTTATGTACTCTTTTCTGTTCTCTCCATGTGAAATCATTAAGGAGCACATTAAGAACATTCTCTGTATTGCAGTAGGTTTTTGTTGGTATCTTGCAGATGAAATATTAAACTGGCCCTGGGCAAATAGTAGGTGTCTCAGTGAAGACATTTTAGCCCACATACTGTAATAGTCCTGAGAAGGAAAGCTGAAATTGTACATCTTCCGTTGGTACTGGAAAAGAAAAAAGGGGGATATATTACATCTTTAAACATTGCATGTATCAAATGTAGTGTCAGGGAACTGCCATCAGGGCCAGAGGGAGAGAGCAAAATCCAGAGGGATTCCAGAGAGCGTCCCGGGATGGGGAGAGGCAGCCCATCTTCTGGGGAAGAGAATCAGCGTAGCACCAGTGGAGAAGGGGGGCAGATGGGGGAATTGGCGAGGCGGTCCCATGACTCCTTGCCGGGGACCAGCGGGGAGAGTAAGGGTCCTCCGCTGCCCACACCCTCCTTGCGCAGAAGGCTTCCGTGCAGGGAGAGTAGGCGGAGACTAGGCGTCAAAGAGCTTCTTTGCTGGAAGAAGTTCAAGAAATGCCCGCTGACGGATTCTGCCAGCGATTGAGACAGCCACGGGCAAGTGGCTTTCCGGACAGAAAAGGTTCACTCAGGCAACCCAGCCAGGTGTGGCACCGGTTTACGCACGAGCAACCCCTAGAACCATTACATGTAGCAAAGAAAGATCTAAGCAAATGTTAGTTTAACCAACCCTTGAAAGCAGTGCTTGTGAGATTTTCATGAAAAAGTAGGGGAAATAGTTTCTGGTAGGGGTAAACACTGGTCAAAGATTGCAATTGTATCTGTACCTTTGGGAAGCAGCCTGATCTACTTTGGAGCCGCACTCTGTCTTTCCAGTTTGTACTGTTATTCGAGAATGAATTAGATCTGTTAAAAAAGAAGTGTTGTTTTCTCCCTATTCAACATAATGGGGAATCAAAAAATGATTGTAACTTCCCACCCTTTTTTTATGGAAATGGGTGAAATGTACTGGCATAGCTCCTCTCGAGTTGATCCAGTCTGCCAAATTGTAAGATACACTCAGGGGAGGTTGTGCAGGGTCCATTAAAGCTTTTTTTTTAAAAAATGAAGAAAAAGTGTACAATTTTCATTTTCTGTCAGAATTGGAAGCAATTTGCAGGCATGGGCATCCCACCTGAGGGGTTGAAGCCTACCAGTTTTTAGAATGATAGGTGCAGTGATTTTTCCTTCAACAAACTTTGCAGTTTTGAGGTTGGTGCAAAAGAACCATAGGCATAGAGTTGGATAGGGGGCAGGGAACAGTAGCTATAAAGTAACATAAATCTTCATGGAAGACAGGGATGCGGGTAGATGCATCCCCCCTAGCAATGTGCATCTTACCCAGAGGGTTGTTCTTGAGAGGTAGGCTTCTGTCCCCGTGAAGTTTTGGGTATGTGATAAAGATTTCACCGTTGACTTGCATAAGGGGAGTCACAGGACCCTCAAAGTACTGTGATTGTAGTGAGTTGGAAAAATAATTCACTGGGATTAAAAGAGACCTGCTTGGCAAAATGAAGATTCCCCCATCCCTCCCAGCTTTTATCTTGAGCTCTAAGCATCTCCCCAGTCACCATTGACTTCAGATGAACAAAACCACAGTTCTGTATTTTTTTGGACAGACAAGGCTACCGAGTGACTTAGAAAGTTTGGGAGTCTCCAATTAGACTCGAGATGCCTTCCATGATCCATCACAGAGGTGCGATCTGACTTAGAGGCTTCCTCAAACCACCTTAATTTACTTTGTAATTCAGAGTGCACTACCTTTGTTTCTTGCTCAGCCAGCATTGACCAAAGAAATTGTTTAGCTTAAATTTGCGCCATACTTACTGTAGCTCTGGATCATCATCATTTTTTTTTTTTACTTCATGACAAGATACATTGTGGGTTGATTTGATTAATGAAAAGAGAGAACTGTGATAAATGTAATCATTCCACTCGTGCAATGCAAGTGAGAGTCAGTGTGGTGTAGTGGTTAAGAGTGGTAGTCTCGTAACCTGGGGAACTGGGTTCGCGTCTCCGCTCCTCCAGATGCAGCTGCTGGGTGACCTTGGGCTAGTCACACTTCTCTGAAGTCTCTCAGCCTCACTCACCTCACAGAGTGTTTGTTGTGGGGGAGGAAGGGAAAGGAGAATGTTAGCCGCTTTGAGACTCCTTAAAAGGGAGTGAAAGGCGGGATATCAAATCCAAACTCCACTCCTTCTTGTGAAGACAAGGCATTATGAGTTGGATGTAGCAGTCTTAGGTGCAAAGGAACTCTTTGCTGAATTACTGTGAGCGGATCATATTCCTTGACAGATTACTAAAGGAAGACTTGCAGAATTAAATTATGGAATCAAATTGAACTTGTAACATAGGATATCCAAGTTTAATCTTTCTTTGTTTATATTTTTGTGCCTTCTGTTGTATACTATAATCACTTCTGTACAGTGTGTCCTTATTCCAAGCTTAAATGGGGACATTTGATGCTAACGAACAGATGCTGACTTTAAATGGCAATTAGCAGAACCTGCCTAACTTAGTACTTTGTAGTAATACCCTGTTGTATTTTTTTGTGGAGAGGGGGGAAACAATTTTGTCATTTTTGCTTTCAGATTATAAAGTGATCTACAGGAGTATCAAATCAATAATTATTGGGATGGAAAAAGCTCAGCTACCATGAACATTTTTTAGTGTGTATCAATTCAAAATTTGTGCTGCCATGTGCAAAAACATTGAGTGTTGAATGGTTTTGAATCCTTTGTAGGTTTTACTTGTCTGGTTCATAGGATTAGGAATTACATTTGTCCACATACCCCTGTAACAATGCTGGCAAATCAAACATTTGTTCCAGACATTTAGTTTCAAGGCAAAGCTTGAGATCTGAAAATTTAATTTCCTCTTGATTTTTCTGCAGTTGTGTCTTGTGGAAAGATTTTTGCATATTTATTTTTGTTTTATGTCAACTGTTTTGGCTTCATACAGACGTGCTGTGGTTGCTAGTCTGAAAAAAGCTTTAGGCCATGTAAGTCCACATGCTCCTTGTTTGCTAAAAGTTAGGGTGTGGGAAAATATTGTACTATTTTTTTTAAAAAATTGCACATTTTTAACACTGGAAGAGTTGAATTTGAGTAATAGACATGTTTCTTGCAGAGCTCCCGGTTTTTTTCTATAGAGTTTTCAAATTGGATCAAACTTTTCTGTAGTTAAAAAAGTATATCTTCTTCAATATCTAATTCTCTAGCCACAGCTTTGTCCATAAATTTAGTGCAGGTTAGTGCCTGATAGGGCCAAAATACTGCATTTCACCTGACGTTGTATGCATATGGAAGTCTGCAAAACATTTGGGCAATGCCTTCTTATATCCCAGATAGAGTATGTAAGTCTCATGACATCAGTGGAATTACATCAGCATAATTGCATCCTTATGATGAAAGATTAATCAAATTTTGTATAGTCGTGAAATCTATATTTCCAAAGAGTTGCTGCTGCGCAGAATAGATTGATCCCATCATAAGCATCACATAACATTTTTATTTCTGAGAAAGAATGCAATTAGTTGTTCGTTATTGTCTGTTTCTGTTAATTTTATTCTGGTGTTTGGAGACCTCAACAGAAAAAAAATAGGATAACCTGAAGGCAGGAGCTGTGAAGTGGTGAATCTAAATGTTCCACATATAGAGCAGGAGTGGGCAAGCTTGTTGAATTTTTTTTTTGGGGGGGGGAGTAGGTTTTTTTGTGCCTTTAATAGCTGCATGGTGGGCAGAAATTAAATAGGAAATTACACTATCAACAAGCATCCTGGCTAACCATAGAACATCTGTCATTCATGGTCACTGGTCCAGATGGAAAAGAGATACTACCACCAGCTCCAATCTGGTTGCTAGCGTGGATCAGGACAGATGTGGTCTCTTGACACCTCCTCTTCGTTGCCCTCTTTGCTGTTAACCTTGGCTGCTGCAGCTGCAAGATTTGCTGTTGCCAGGACTCTGCATTCTAGGGGAGCTGGAGCTGACATTGTCACTTGCTAAATAAAACAGCCCAATACCATTGCTGGAGGAGGTGTTAATGGTGTCCACATTGGGGAAACCATCTGCCTTAATTGAGTTCTATTTAGGATAAATGGGTCTTTTTGGAGTAAAATGTAACCAAATAAGACTTCAAACTATGATATCTGTTACTTCAGGCATTTCTTTTAGAAAAAACAAAAAAATTTTTTTCCTGCCAGTAGCACCTTAAAGACCAACTAAGTTAGTTCTTGGTATGAGCTTTCGTGTGCATGCACACTTCTTCAGATACATAGATTTCGTGTGCATGCACACGAAAGCTCATACCAAGAACTAACTTAGTTGGTCTTTAAGGTGCTACTGGCAGGGAAAAAATTTTTTTGTTTTGACTATGGCAGACCAACACGGCTACCTATCTGTAACTGGTTCTTTTAGAAAGTTATTCAATTAAAAGGTATCTGAAAAGCTAGTCTGGCTTTTATTATTTTTTTTTTTTTAAAATTAAGTGTTCCAAAGCAGAGGGATAGCTTGCTGTTGCTTTGAAAGAATTCTTTTTAGTACTTCATTTCATGAACATTACAACAAATGTTGTATGGCATGGTATGGGGGTGGCATCTGTGATAACCTTAGTTAAAGGACCTGCTGAATCAAGCCATAATAATAATAATAATAATAATAATTTATTATTTATACCCCGCCCATCTGGCTGGGCCTCCCCAGCCACTCTGGGCGGCTTCCATAAAAACCAAAAATACAATAAAATATCACACGTTAAAAACTTCCCTGAACAGGGCTGCCTTAAGATGTCTTCTGAATGTCAGGTAGTTGTTTATCGCTTTGACATCTGCTGGAAGGGCGTTCCACAGGGCGGGCGCCACTACCGAGAAGGCCCTCTGCCTGGTTCCCTGTAGCTTTGCTTCTCGCAATGAGGGAACCGCCAGAAGGCCCTCGGCGCTGGACCTCAGCGTCCGGGCAGAATGATGGGGGTGGAGACGCTCCTTCAGGTATACTGGACCGAGGCCGTTTAGGGCTTTAAAAGTCAGCACCAACACTTTGAATTGTGCTCGGAAACGTACTGGGAGCCAATGTAGGTCTTTCAAGACTGGTGTTATATGGTCTCGGCGGCCGCCCCCAGTCACCAGTCTAGCTGCCGCATTCTGGATTAGTTGTAGTTTCCGAGTCACCTTCAAAGGTAGCCCCACGTAGAGTGCATTGCAGTAGTCCAAGCGGGAGATAACCAGAGCATGCACCACTCTGGTGAGACAGTCCGCAGGCAGATAGGGTCTCAGCCTACGTACCAGATGGAGCTGGTAAACAGCTGCCCTGGACACAGATTTGACCTGTGCCTCCATGGACAGCTGTGAGTCCAAAATAACTCCCAGGCTGCGCACCTGGTCCTTCAGGGGCACAGTTACCCCATTCAGGACCAGGGAATCCTCCACACCTGCCCGCCTCCTGTCCCCCAAAAACAGTACTTCTGTCTAGTCTATTAGCTAGTAGTCTATTAGCCTAGCATCCTGTTCTCACAGTGGTCAACAAGCTGCTGGTGTTCAGAGATATACTGCCTCTGACATTGGAGGTAGAACATAGCCATTGTAGCGATTAGCTGTTGATAGCCTTATCCTCCATGAATCTGTCCAGTCATCTTTTAAAACGATCCATTTTGGTGCTCATTTCCTCCTGAGGGAGAGTCCCATAATTTAGCTCTATGCTTTGTGAATAAGTACCGTATTTTTCGCCCTATAGGACGCACGTTTCCCCCTCCAAAAATGAAGGGGAAATGTGTGTGCGTCCTATGGGGCGAATGCAGGCTTTCACTGAAGCCTGGAGAGCGAAAGGCGTCGGTGCGCACCGACACCTCTCGGTCTCCAGGCTCCAGAAAGCTATCCGCAAGCCTTGCGTGCCCGGGGGCAGTTCCCCTGGGCGCGCAAGGCTTGCAGGCGGCAGCCTGCAGCGCGGAGCACGGGGCACCCTCCGGAGGACGCCCCGTGCTTCGTGCAGGTGTCGGCAAGCCTTGTGCACCCGGGGGAACTCCCCCCGGGCACGCAAGGCTTGCGGGCGGCAGCCTGCAGCGCGGAGCACCGGGCGCCCTCCGGAGGTGTCCGCAGCCTGCCGCCCGGCGCGTGGGGCACCCTGAAGCAGAGTGCCCCTCGCGCCGGGCAGACATCGGCCAGCCCCACAAGCTCGGGGGACAGCGGGGAGGCGCAGCGCCGCCATCCCACTGTTCCCCGACCTGGTTTGGGGGGGGGAAATAAAGGAAAACAATTTTTCCTTTATTTCCCCCCAAAAAAGGTAGGTGCGTCCTATGGGACGGAGCATCCTATGGGACGAAAAATACGGTACTTTTGCTATCTGACATGACATTAAACTTCATTGGCTTTCCCCTAGTTCTAGTGTTATGAAGGAGGGAGCAAAACTTTTCTCTATTCACTTTCCAATACATTCCAGTGCCATGTATAATTTTATAAATTTCTATGATGTCACCTTTTCTCTTTTCTCTAAACTTACAATCTCAGGTTCTGTAACCTTTCCTCATAGGAATGCTTCTTCATCCCCTTTCTGTTCATGCAGTGACATGTGATCTCCTTCATTTGCCAGAAGCAGTGTTGGTTTGCTGTGCTTTTAGATAATTAGAGATTGTGAGTGCTGAGTTTACTCCTCTCCTTCCACTGTGGGTTCTATAGTTAGCTGTTGCAATAAGCTTATTTGTGTTAATTAGTTGGATGTACCTTTCAGCTAGTATCATCTGGGGAGTCTTCAGTCTGAGAAGTACATGTCTTTCCCTCTTTGATTGTTGTGGATCCTGATTGGTATAAGATGCTTCCCACCCACATTTTTCTAATTTGGGCAGCAGTGGGAACTGAGACTCATTTGGTGACCCAGATTTTTCCTTATTTTGTTTCATTGCCATGAAATTTTACTTATGTATGGAATTAGATACAGTACTTGAGAAGCTTTTTTGTTTGCTTGTTAGAATGCAGAAATCCAGAAATTTAAAAGGCAGGCTAAACAGCTCTTCGATGCAGATTTGATAAGAACCTGGGCTTTCTTCTGGTGGAATAGATGCCTAGGTCAGATTATGGTCAAAGACACTTTAGATCAGGAGTGGTCTAAGGTCAGTCTTTCATAGTCTTTAAAAACAACAACAACTTGAAACCCACTAACGATCCAATAATATATGTGTTCAGTCTAGGGAGCAAGAGTGCATCCTCAGGCACTCTTAAGTGACCCCATGTTTGCACTCTTGCTTAAGTATGGTCTTGCTGGATCATATCAGTGCTTCCCTGTATCAAGAAGTGTTTAATACTTGACGTTTTGGTATGTTCTGATATATGCTATGAGCTGCCTAGAGTGGCCGGGGAAACCCAGTCAGATGGGTGGGGTTTAAATAATAAAATTATTATTATTAGCAAGATGCACCTAATCCAGCAGCCAGTGGTATTTTTTGCACATACATTATTATTTTTCATAATTCTTCTTTGGCTAGACATGAAGAGGAGCAAAGATGCATGCAGGTCTCTGAAGTTGAGTCCTCTGACCTTTTGGAATTCCTGCTACGTCTCCTGCTGCTCAGATTTTGCCAGGAATTGCCTGCACACTTTCAAGCCATAGTGCTTTAATAGGTGCCAAATAAATGTAATATATAAATAAAGGACTTTTATAATGAGTGCCTTTTGCAGTCGCAAGGGCCAGGGACATTCTTTTAAAAAAATACTTAATTTTTATTACTGTTGCACCATTTATACAGTTACAGATTTTTCTTTTCTGCAGCATTCTTTTATAATATAAAAAATTGAAAGTTGGGATTTTCAGGATGCTGAATTCTGTGTTCTGAATGTGACTGCATAGCTTACACAACTCTGCTTATGGTCAGGACTGTCATTCCAATCATCCAGGATCCTCCTCATGTCAGATACCCGGGGAGGATAGCCACTTGGAACTATAGGCAGTACCCCAGGCATAGCATATGAAAACAGGCAAAGGGGCAACTAGGTCAATGCCAGTTCTGTTTCTACACTTGGTAGGGGATTCCTAGTGGGACGCGGGTGGCGCTGTGGGTAAAACCTCAGTGCCTAGGACTTGCTGATCACATGGTCGGCGGTTCGAATCCCCGTGGCGGGGTGCGCTCCCGTCGTTCGGTCCCAGCGCCTGCCAACCTAGCAGTTCGAAAGCACCCCCGGGTGCAAGTAGATAAATAGGGACCGCTTACCAGCGGGAAGGTAAACGGCGTTTTGTGTGCTGCGCTGGCTCGCCAGATGCAGCTTGTCACGCTGGCCACATGACCCGGAAGTGTCTGCGGACAGCGCTGGCTCCCGGCCTATAGGGTGAGATGAGCGCACAACCCTAGAGTCTGGCAAGACTGGCCCATACGGGCAGGGGTACCTTTACCTTTACCTTTAGGGGATTCCTATTGATTCACCAGAATAGAGCACCTGAAGCAAGTGCTTTGTGTCAAAGTTGTTTGACTCAGTTGTTGAAAGTGCCATCAGTATGCTAATGATACTGAGCTCTATTTCTCCATAACACCTGAATCAGGATGGAATGGCCATACAGGCCCCAAACCAGTGCCTGGAGGCAGTAGTGAGATGGATGAGGAAAAATGAATCCTGGCAAGATAGATGAATCCTGGCAAGATAGAGGCCAATAGTTCCCATATTTGATAAATTCATCAATTGCCTATCCTGGATAGAACTGCATTTGGATCCAGGGGTGCTTCTGGATCGAGTAGGTTTTCCTGTTGCATTTTTAAACCCTCTGCAATCACAACTTTACGCGCAGCAGCTTTATGCGCTTGGCTGAATTTTTTTTTTTTAAGGGCAGGGTTGGGAGAGAGGGAGAAAAACATAAGGAGAGGCTGTCTGAACTCCCATGGAAGCCTCCAGAGACTGCATGCAGCCTTCCAAGAGCTTGGAAAAGCAAGACAGAGGACTTAAGAGCTTTCCGTGGCAGGAAAAGCTGGCATCGAATGAAAGCTCTTCATCTTGCTTTCTGGGTTCTGGAAAGTGTTTGTGCGGACTTAAACCTTGAGCTAGGTTAAGAACTTTGAGAACTTGAAGAAGAAAAGTTACTTGATCCAGGGACAGTCCACATATATATTGGCCTATCCCTACCTCTTTTTCTTAGTGGTGACTGTTCCTGCTTAGGCTGCACAGAAAAAACTCCTTGGTTCCTGCAATTCATTCCAGTTGTACAGATAAATTATAAGTGATAGAATTCTACTGAATGTGGTGTTAGTGTGTGAAAACAGTCCAGATCCAATGATCCCAGGTATGTACCTCCAGATGGTGGAGATGTCAGGCACCATCCTGTAGCTGATAGCCAGGTGGAAATTCCTGGCTAATTTTGGACACTGGTCAGCAAATGTTGATGCGGCTTACTAGCGAGCCTCTAATTGTGTTTGCTACCAACCTCCACTGGTTCAGGTTCTCTCCCCCACCAAAAAAAAGTTCCAGTACATTTTGGAGAAAGCAAGAATTTCAGGGAAGGGATGTGAGCTTATTGGGCATTTTTTCTAGAAGCTTTTTTCTCAGATGAACTAAGGGAAATCGTGGATGCCTGGATCCAAGGAGAGGAACTTGTACACCTTGGCAAGGGTGCCAGACCTATCCACATATGTGGTGCCTGTTGATGTTGTAGAATGCAGGCAAGGAAATTTTTCTCTATCTTAACTAGGTGGATAAAGAACTTGCTGTTTCAGGCACCTTTGTGGGGTGGGATGGGGTTGGCTGTTTCCAGTGTCTTTTAAGAGGTGCTTTTTCAGGGGGAAAGTTTTGTTTGACTTGTATTACTTACCATTTTTTTCACTCTTGTGGAGGCAGATCAAAAGTAAGCATTTACTTTCCCTTAGTAGGACTACCTGCCTAGCCTCTTTACAAGATGTACAGGGAAATTATAGTTTACAATGCTTAGTTTTCTTGGACTACAGAAGCAGGGAGCCTTCCATATTAAGTACAGTCATACCTCTTGTTACCTTAGGTTCAGGTTACGTTCTTTCAGGATACGTACTGCGGTGACCCAGAAGTAACAGAACGGGTTACTTCCAGGTTTTGCTGCTCGCGCATGCGCAGACACTCAAAATGATGTCGTGCGCATGCGCAGAAGCGGCGAATCGCGACCCGCGCACGTGCAGACGCAGGTTGTGTTCTGCTCAGGTTGTGAACGGGGCTCCGGAACAGATCCTGTTCGCAACCAGAGGTACCACTGTACTTAAATAGTTTTGCATCCTGCTGCCTTTTGTTTTTATGCAAACAGATTGAGGCATTGCTTGGGGCTAGACTAGGTTGTGGGGAATGCCATCATCCCATAACCCTCTGCTGCCCTCTGCTGATACTTCAAGTGAATAGCATATTATCGTTTTAAAATATAATCCTCTAGCTTTTATGTTTGCCAAAAGAATGATTTTGCTGAAATTAATTATGGCAGCTACTTCTATAAGGTGTTTCCTCATATAAAGTTACTCTTAACAAAAATCTTGGCTAACATGCCAAAGTAGATGAGGCACTGACTTGGAAATCTAAAGCAAATGAAACAGTTTTTTTTCTGGTTGGTTTATGGTTTTTAAAATTCTGAGTGCTATTCTGCTGCCTCTGGTGTACAGAGCAAAATTGAAACCAATCAGACTCTGTGATGCTCTATAATTAGTATATTCCACAAGTTAAAGAAAACTACCAATGTTCCCTCTTTCTTAGCAGTGCATTGTAGTAGCTGTTAATGCATATTTTCAAAGGCAGCCTGTTCCAAAGAAGAAGCTGAATTATTGTAATACTGAGATGACCCCAGAAGGCAGGCCCCACCCTTTCCTTCCTAGCAGTAAGACACCAGCAGCAACTCCTGTTCACCGAGAGGCTCTTGTTGAGGAGCAGTCAGTCGCCTTCGCTTGCTTCATGGGTGAGCAGGCCCTGGAGCACGCTATGAATACAGACCCTCCAAGTGTCCCTCTTTTCCAGAGACAACCCTGATTTAGAGAAACCATCCCAGTTTCTGATTTGATCCCAGAATGTCCCGCTTTTACTTAGGATGTCCCTATTTTCATTGGAGAAAGGTTGGAAGGTATGGAGTTATTCAACTCCTGAGCAGTCGGAAGGCAATCCTGTATAGGGAAGTTTTTTTTTAATTGTTTAATGTTTTTAAAAAATATTTTTATACATGTTGGAAGCTGCCGAGAGTGGCTGGGGCAAACTAGTAAGATGTGTGGACTATAAATAGTAAAATTACCATTATATAATGGGATATCCCTATTTTTGTTGGAGAAATGTTAGATGGTATGTGAATAACTGGGACAGAGCTGTTCAAAAGTATATCTGTTGGTCAGAGTTCCTCAGACTCTCCTCCCTTGAGCCACAGTATATCTTGGACAAAAGGCAGCGCTTTTCCTTGGATAACTGCAAATTGTACTGTTCGTGTTTCCTCTGTCCTTGACTGAACCTAGACACAGCAAAAAAGTGTTTCAGAAAAAACACGTTGTAAACCTCAAAGGGGGAAATCACGTTGGCGAAAGACAGAACTCCACAGCGCCATCTCGTGTCACAGTGTTATAACACATATAAAATGTTTTTTCTTTACTAATGTAGCCGAGTCCCTTGTAGCTTGAAATGGCACTAATAGTGAGACCAGCAGCATGGTTAAATCTAAGATTGCTCACCTTGGGTTTAAAGTATGAAAAATGGCAGTAATCTGGGAAGGCAGCTCTGGGTGCAGTGGGTCTTTTGTCAGGGGTAGGAATATGTTTTGCAGGCGACCTAGCCTGAGAAGTTTAAAATGTACTGTAAAATGTTCTACTGCAGAAAGAAGTGATGGCACACCAAAACTTATCCCTGTGCTTTGCATTCCCTTGTAGAGAATAAGAGGAAGTATGGTTTGTATAAATATAACTAGTGATTGTTTAAAATTACTTTTTAGCCACCCTGGGAATCATTTTTCTGAGGTTGCGGGATTTTTAAAAAAACAAAATAGTCACAATAATGGTTAGAGTTACTGTAATTGCAATGGGTGATAACTGTAAGAGGTGTGCACTGCCAAAGCCGGCATAGATAAACTCCAGGCTCGCTGCCAGTTAAAATCTCTTTGATTTATTAACACAGTTCAAAAGGACATTTTCAGAGCTTCAAAGCATGTCCGACCCGGGCGGCACAGATGCCGTGTCTAGTTTCTTTTTCCTTTTCCTCCCCGAAAATGCAAGTCGGCTGAGACCCCGCCTCTGATTTCCTCTGTTCAAAGCATAGCTAGTTCCGGGTTCAGCCTCTCTGCTCTCTGCCTCCCCTTCGCTGTCAGAAGACAGACTGCTAATTATCTCTTTCGGCTCTCTACAAGTACTGGTCTCTCCCCTTTGCTCTCTCGCCGTTTGCCTCTCCCTGACAATATCCCATGTTAGCCATACTCAGAATAGAGCCACTGGAATAAATGGACTTGAGTAGCCTAAATTCATAAATTTCAGTAGGTTTGCTCTTGAGTATTGCTGAACAATAGCAACTTCATCTCTTATTTAATTTTATATTATAACTAGAAGCTAGAATAAAATAAGTTGTCAAATTAAGAGTTCGCTTCTCCTCCCTGATTCTGGTGGTTGGGGAAAGCTCCTCTGCAGCAGTCTCCCACTTGGCCCAGATGTCTTGAAAGCCACTGCAGGCAGTTCTTTCCCCTCCTCAGTGACAGCAAGCAGAAAGCTATATCACTTTGGATCCAAAACCTTAGATTGCTTAGTGAAAAATCTCAATAAGCTGCTTTACCACCTCCTAACCAGGGCATGTTATGTGTCAGTAGATCTGCCACGTTGCCACCTCTGATAGCTGCGTAAGTTGTGCAAATATGATTTCTTAATTATAGTAGTAATAATACTAATTTATATTTTGTATCCTACCCCCTCTGACTGGGTTGCCCCAGCCACTCGGATCAGCTTCCAGCACTACATGTATAATATTCCTACAACTGACTGTAGGTATTCTGCAATGACATTTTAAAGTATATCTCTAATAAGATTGTCTTTGTTCCATGTTGACTTCTTGGACTGCTGAAAATAAATAAACATTTCCCATTGGATGCATAAAACAAAAAAAGAACACAAAAAGAAATGAATCAAAGGGGCGTGGTGGTCTTCATTTAACTTTTATTTTTATCCTCTCTCACTTTCTTTGCTGTATAGGGGCTAAAAACTCATCAGCATGATGGGGTCTGAAAACCCAAGTCCACAGAATCCCAGCTGTAAAATCATGACGTTCCGTCCAACACTAGAAGAATTCCAGGACTTTGGAAAATATATTGCTTATATTGAATCCCAGGGAGCTCACAGAGCTGGACTTGCTAAGGTGAGTTTGGTCTCAGTGGTCCAGGAAGTGGTCCCAGCTGATCTTCCTATGGTCTGTGACAGTAAAGGGTTTAATTGGTAGGAGCTTGGTTTTAATTGGGATTAAAGTAAAGATCAGGGATTGTCAACCTTTCGGTCCTTCAGTTGTTAAATTCTGAGAGGGTTATGCGTACCAGTCACAAAATGGTTGCCATTGAGACATGAGAATTCACAAAATGGCTGCCACATCTAAACGAGGGTGGGGATAACAGAACCACAAAATAGTGCAAATGTGAAAGATTTTCTAGAAATTATTTCTTTTTACATTTCCACTACTTCGTTTGAAATGTGGGTTTAAATAGCGAAAGACGTTTCAGGAACCTCCCGGAACAAATAGCAAAATCCCACTTAGCTCTTGATTCAGGACCTCCTGCCCAACCTTCCCAAGAGAAAGATGTGTAAATGACACTCACCAAGTAGAATTTTGGTGCGTAAAGAGCAGGAAACCACAATAGAAAAAGCCAAGAATCACCTGCAAGTAAAACACACCCCTATCTTCCTCCAAATTAACAGCTGACCAGGAAAGTTCAAACTCCCACTTAACCACAGTGTTCGCAGGGACCCTGTTTGAGTCTTCATGAGTGTAGCACCAACATGATACACAAACAGACCTGGGACACAGATCTGTATGATTTTTTACATGGGATTTCTCTCACACCATGATGCACCACAGATCACACCTATATTTAGATAATGGTTTGAGGCAGATCAGTTGTCAAAATCGTCAGGATACATATATCTTGCACCTTGAAATCATGTTTTTGATACGTAATAATGCTGGCTAGCACAAGAAAAGTGTTTTTTACTGTGCTGTCCACAAATACCAGTGCCAGCTTAAAGTTTGATACTGGCTTTTGGGGGTAGCTTTGGGATTTGGGCAAATGAGCACAAAGGGAATGCCATCTGTTGAATGTACTCTGTTGGCACCCCCAACACCTTTAAATAAAGCACCAATGCTTCCAGCCCCCTGTACCCACCATGGCCTGTGTGAGGGAAGCTTTTAATGTTTGATGTATTACAGTATTTTAATACTTTTTTGGAAGCCGCCCAGAGTGGCTGGGGAAGCCCAGTCAGATGGGCAGGGTATAAATAATAATATATGATGATGATGATGATGATGATGATGATGATGATGATGTGGATGGTTGGAACGGCAGCGGGGGCTGCTTCACAATTTCCAGGCTTTCCCCTTAAAAAAAAATCTATTCTATTCATCACACTTAAAGTGCACAATATTTATTTTATTAATCATAATAATTTGTATTCTACCTTTTAGGATACAAATCCTTCAAAGTGGCTTGTGGGTAACATTCAATTATATGTTTTAAAAATCCAGTTAGTAATACTAACACAAAGCTGTAGCCATGGGAGGGCTAGCCAGGTTTTTTTTGTTTTTTGTTTGCCCTGAGTGAAGCCTCCAGAGGGGTGCCATTTAGGCTCCCAGCCTCTGTGTGTGTACACAAATGTGCACAGAGGGGTGCTAAACAAGGTCTTTGACCCAGGTGAAATAAAGCCTAGTTTTGCCCCTGACTAACGTTAAAAAGTGGTGGCCCTGAGGAAGGTGTGGGAGTGGGGAAGTGGAAAATCCAGCTGGAAAAGGCTTAGTTTCTATTTATATAATTGCTTTCTCTTTAATATTTTCAACATGGGCATTTAAGTGTGTTGGAGCATCAGGAAAGTTGTCTCCGCATAGTTGAGCCTTATTTGCCACAACCTGGCACAAAAACACACGCAGGGGACATTCAGCAGAACAAAACAGCTTCAGCAAGGAGTGAGTTGAGTCAGGAAACACAAGGTCCTCATTGAAGCAGGTCAATTACTAATTTTATTACAGATTCACAAGGGAAAGGAGTATTGTTGAAAGCTTTCCAGGTCATGTGTCCTTGTCCAGTCAAGTGTACTAATGAATTTCACTAGGTTTGCTTCCTTAGAGGTAGATTATTCTAACTAGCTATCAGCCAGTTGTAGATGGCAGGTACAATGAAGTTTCCCTCTTCTATTGTCTGAGGCTTTTTGCTTTGCTGGGTGCTTAATTATTGTGTCTTAACTACCTTTTTAGGCAGATAGCAAAAGGGCTGTCTTCTGGAGAATTGGGGTAGGGGGAGTGTTATTATTTTAGGTGTGAATTAGGAATAGCAGGGGTGCCCACAGTGAATTCCATTTCTCCCTCCAAATCTTTGGAACCTGGGACACTTTTTTTATCTAAAAGCAAAACATGAAGCACATAGCATGCTTGTTCTGAGAGTGTTCCAGCTGAGGAACCCCACCTGGGCTGTAGGCCCTTGCCTGCCTAAGAAAGGAAGAAAGGAAGTAAACTTCAGCCCTTTTAATCCAGAGGTTTGTAGGCAGTAATTTCCTAGTTCAGCCTGGCCAGGTGCTGTATAATTTTGCTTTGCTGTTGGAGTTTTCTGCATTGTTCACTTTCCCAGGACTTCTCTGGATATCTTCCAGTTAGCTGGCCTCCACTAGACTCAGCATGGGCTCCTTGATCACGGTGAAACAGATGGTTTGTTTTCTTAGTTGAGTTGCGCTGTATGTAGCAGCAGCTTATCAGTATCCTACAAATAGGCTGTGTTGTACAATCAGAAAGCTTCTTGCCCTTTTCAAGGTGCCAACATAAGACAAAAAAAACAATCCTCTCAATATTGGTTGGAGTTGGTGTGACAAAGGACAAGGAAGGAAGGGATATGTGAACTGAGATTGGGTGGAGAAGCCAATATAAGCAAGGCAGTTTAATTGCTGTTGCATAAGATGCTCAGGCTTTAATAAGATGCCAATGGGGAGTCACTTTTTTAATTCCAAGAATGCCCCTCGAGGTACTTTGATGCCTCCTTTATCTCCAGCCAAAATGTGACTCTTCCATGTTCTCTTGCACTGAGTGAGGGAGCGTTGAGAATACTGCCTTTGATAGGGATATTCATGCTAGCAGTTTCTGCTCAGAAGGACCCTACATCTAGGGTTGGGCATTTGCCAAAAAAAATTTGGTCAACTGACCAAATATACTGTCAAAGAGTGGTCAGATGTTTTTAAAGCCTTATCAACAAATTTGATATGTAAGAACAATAAAGTAAAAATGAATTAAGTGAAGTTAAGAAAAATTGAATTCATTAATTTCATTGTTTTGCAGTAGCACTCCCTCCCTCCCTCTCTTGCTATTATAACCAATTTTAGGTTTGATTTGTCTTAAATGTGAACCGTTTATTGCAGAGCAACTGCTTGTCTTGGCTTTTATCTTAGAAGACCATGATCAGCCTACAGTTATAGAACTGGCACCACCTGGTTCCTGTAGCAAATGAGTTGGAGTCACAAGGAATTGCAGGCAGTGACCTTTGCTGTTGACGACTGCTTCAGTTCCTACTGCAGTTATAACTCATAGGCAGCAGAAACTTTGCTCATCTGCTAGGTTTGCAGCTGACTGATGTAGGAATGGATTCAAATAACCTTGACTCCTGCCCTTTCTTGTAGTGGCACCATAATGAAATAAATAGCTGACCGTGTATACAGTGGCATTCTTAGCTTCACTGAATATTTGACCAATATGTGATCAATTGACTCTCAGTTGATATTTGACCAGTCACTTGACCAGGATGCCAAGCGTACTAGCTCTACAACTGATGATGATGATGATGATGATATTAATATAGTATTATAATAATAGTAAAGGAGCTTCCTCCGAACTAAACAAGTAGTGAAGCCAAGATAATCCTGGCTGCTGTTTCAGTGACAAAAATAATTATGTTACTGTAATCCTTGTGCCTTTTAGTGGTGAGATCTTGACATGTGCTTTCCCACCTGCTTTCCAGGTGATTCCTCCCAAGGAGTGGCAGCCACGCAGGACCTATGACGATATTGACAGCATGGTCATCCCCGCTCCCATCCAACAGGTGGTGACTGGGCAGTCGGGACTCTTCACCCAGTATAATATTCAGAAGAAACCAATGCTGGTTGGAGATTATCGTCACTTGGCCAATAGTGAGAAGTATGTACATGTTAGGACCATTATGGTGTTTGTTTTAAAATGGACCATGATTTAACAGTGGGAGAAGCACTTTTTTATTTAGTATTGATAGAGGCAGCCTGGGTGTTTGCCATGTTTAGCTTCCTCTGTGATGCACCTTCCTGTCCTTTTTATAGGGTTTGAACCTACACACTTTTATGGCAGAGATGGACAGTCTTTTTCTGTCAAGGGCCACACTCTCGGGGATAATCTCTAAGAAGCTGCATGCCTGCTATGGTCAGAGCCAGAGACAAAAGTACTCTGGATTAACTCATCTGGAATAAAGACTTTCCCTCCTTCAATTTCTACTATGGCTACTTTAGATTAGACTTCTGCTGAGGTCTACTCAGAGGAAGCCCCACTGGGGTTTGATGGGATTGCCCTCCTGCTGTTCTGGAAAGCAAGCTGAAGTAATTTCTCTCTACAAATGCGTGCAGATACAGCAGAATCTCAACAATTTGTTCTTAGCTATCTGGGGGAAAACATATGCTACCCAAGCTATACAAAAAAGGGGAAATGCTTTTTTGAAAATAATATAAAATATTGTCTCAGTTGCTCTGAAATTACATAGAAAGGAAGAGAAAGCAGTTTGAAAGCCAGAGAAAATAAGTAGGGAATGAACAGGAGGGAAGGAAGGAAGTCTAATGGGGTTTGAAGAATGAGGGCAACTTCAGGAGGAATCGGAGAAAGGGGAGGTGCATCAAACGAAGTGATTCCCACAGGTGCATTCTGGAGTACCTTTCCCGCATGGTTCTTAATATGGGACGGGGCATAAAAGGCTGCATGGCCCTGCTGTTGAGCAAGGAGGGGTAACCTAAATTTTCTCTCTGTGTGTGTTTGTGCGTTTTGTTGGCTGCAGTCATCAGCTACCACAATTCTGGTGCTTTTAAGGTAACTGGCTAAGCCACACTGGGGGGTGGGGGGGGGGGAAGAGGCTCCCCCGTAGTCTAGTTGCCCTGAGGTGGCTTGTCAGGTGGAATAAATCTTTACGTAGAAATTGCTTTTCTGTAGGAAGTCATGCACACTTTCAACCCTATGTGCCAGCTCCAGCGATTTAAAGCTCCTCCACACGTATATGTGTATCGTGTGGCTGCAGCTGTGTGGATTGCACACTGTTCCCTACATAGAAGTACATTCCTTATAAAAGTGATCAGGTGTGTAAAGTACAAGCATGTGAGATTAAGTGGGATTGCCATGTCTAATCTTTTGCTTCTTCTTTTTCATTTACCAGGTACTGTACCCCCCGGCACCAAGATTTTGATGACTTGGAACGCAAATACTGGAAGAATCTGACTTTTGTGTCTCCTATTTATGGAGCAGATATCAGCGGTTCCCTTTATGATGCAGTAAGCGACAGTGAGATGAGATGAGTGTGTGTCCCCTCTGCAGACCCAGATCAGTTTGAAGCACGTTTAATTGTAGTTCTAATTAAATGGAAGTGCTGAGAACCTTTTGTGCAGGGATTTCTGGCTTCTTTCAAAAGTACTGCATTTCTTGTGATTCCTTAGTTAGGAGCTGTGACTGGCTTTAAATTTGCAAAGTTCACATGGGTGGTGACCCTTAAGCAGAACTCTCTGGATATAGCCTTATGTGCATTATACTTAGGGCAGGTTTCAGTCATGATTTGTCTCCCTCTTCCAACTTCCATTGTCATCCTTCCCCCCTTCCTCTGTGAATCAGATCACTCCTTAACATTGGTGGAGAGTAATTCATGTTGCAGAGGGGAGTTTTTGTACCTGTTTGATGGTGTGTGTGTGGGTATGCCAGTTCTTTCCCTCAGACCTGCTGCCCAGTGGACCATTGTGTGTCCCATACCCCTGCTGTTGGTAATGGCTGCAGGCACCCTGCTCTTGCCACATGCGTTTCCTTAAGACATTGCATGTGGATGTGGCAGTCAGCAGCCTCTCTGTCCTGAAGCAAAAGGAGCTCCTGCTTTCCCTCCTGAGAGTGGCGTCTTTCTCCTCCTATAGGATGTGGAACAGTGGAATATTGGGAATCTGAACACTCTACTAGATATGGTGGAACATCAGTGTGGAATTATCATCGAAGGCGTGAACACCCCCTACCTCTACTTTGGGATGTGGAAAACCACATTTGCTTGGCATACAGAGGACATGGATCTTTACAGCATCAACTACCTGCATTTTGGAGAGCCCAAATCCTGGTGAGTATGTTGTGGGTGGGTATTTGGCATTATAAAAGAGACCACAAAGCCATCTGGGTCCAAAGCAGGACCACTAGCAGGGTTGGCATTCCAGGGAAGCTTCTTTGCGCTCAGATCCTACCCCTGGATGCTCTGTACCAAGGAACCACAAGCTTTGAACCAAGGCAACATTACCTACCAAAGCTGGAAGGGCCATAGCTGAGTGGTTCAGTCTCCTGGTACATGGCAGGGCTATGTAGTCCAGTGTCCTGGTGAAACCTCACCCTTTGCACAGAGATCATCCAGAGAATGGGCGTGTCACCTGAAAGTGTCTGCAGAGTAAGGGACAGAATCCAATCACATACAGCAGTTGAGAAAGCCTCCTTGTGATGTGACTCCAAAAACCTACAATTCTGCTTCAGCACCCAGGAAAAAATAATATCAGGCAAATATAGGAATATGCAAATCAGGCAGTTTCTGGTAATCTCCTGTTTGGCAAACTCCTGCAGTGATGCAAAGCGTGAGTATGTGATATCTTGTCATACCATTGGCACACTGTACCTTTTGGGAAAAAATCTGCAATGGTCAGATCCTGTTAAGTTGAGAAATGGGCAGGCCTTTCCTATGTAGCAGCATATGGGCTGGGAGTTTTGCTACTGCTGTAGCTTTATTAGTAAATGGTATGTCCATATATGCTACTGTTGATGTGGAAAAGAGCTGTCAGGGAAGAGGCAGCCTTCTGATTCCTGGGTGCATGGTTTTTTAATTGTATTTAATGCATGGCAACTTGATGGATGTCCCAAAAGTGTACTTTCCTGAGATTAGTGATGCAACTTATAAATACTGACATTTCTAGGCAAAGTGGATCTGAAATGTCACTGGAAAGCTGTTGTCTGCCAGAGCACTGTAACAAGATTATTTTCTGCAGTATGATTTCCCATTGGCACTGCTGGTCTCCAGGATGACAGTGCCTGAGGGTGTGCAAGAGGTGCCAGGAGCATGGCTCAGACCCCAGTTAATGAGACCATTTTGCAGTTGCCATTGCCTTCCGCATAGGAATGGACTAATCCAACTAGGGCTTTGGTGTCATGGTGCAGTTTTTAAAAAAAAACAAAACATGGCCTCAGGATTTTTCACATTTAGTCCAAAAGACATACCTCTTCCAGGGGCACCTTTTTGTTTCTGAAGCGCACTTTAACTTAGAGATTGATTTATTGTACACCCTCACAGCTCATCTCTTCATTTTTGAAGGCTCAAAAAATCTTGCTTTATTTGCTTCCTGGCCTCCGCTAGGTGGTGCTAGTTCCAAAGCTAGAAGTTCTCTTGGTTCTTTAGACACAGCTATATTTTCAGTGGTTTGATTTTAGCATGCTAATGGGGCTGGGAGCTGAGCTTCTGACAAAGCTCTAAGACAGACCTCTAGCAGGAAAGGAGTATATTTTTCCTACTTTAATTTTTCTCTGTTTCATTAGTTTTCAGATCTACAGAGGTAAAGGCAATCCTTAGCAAAGTTCTTCCCCTGTTGGACTAGCATAAGTGGCACTAGAACCTTGCATTAACATCTTTTTGGCATCAATTGAAGAATTTCCTCTTCTCCCAGGCATTTGATTGTTAACTTCTCTGTTACTCTTATGGTTGTTTTAGCTGGCTTGTATATGTGATGAGAGGATTGAGTTTCTGTCTGTTTCTTTTAGAATTAGTTTATGATCATTTTGAGTGTTTGCTTTTAATTATTTTGTTGGGTTTTTTTGTATTGTAGGTTGCCTTGAGCCTTTTTGTAGCGGGTGCCTTTACAAATGAAATTAATAATGTTAATAGTAGCAATATAATTCTCACGTAGTGATTTATTCAAAGTGGAGGGTGTGGTGGTTGAAATCTGTTCTGAGTTGCAGCTAGACATTCCAGTCAATTTCCTCCTCCTTGCACCCCTCTTTTTATCCTGATGGCTCTGCCTTTCCCCAACCATTGCGAATACACAAAGGGATTTTGTAGCCCTTTGTCTTTCTCTACATTAATATCCTTCAGGAGTAGCAAAGGCAGAATGGTTGGCACCTTGTAAAACAGGAGCACAATATAAAAGCCTCCAGAAAGCAGAGGGACCATAACTCAATGATAGAGCACCTGCTTTGTATGCAGAAAGGCCAAGATTCACTCCCTAGTGCATCTTGTTAAAAGGATCTGGTAGCAGTTGATGGGAAAGTCTTCCCTCTCCCTGAGACTCTGGAGAGATGCTGCTGGTCAGAGTTAATGATAATGGGCTTATCGACAAATAGTTTGCCCTTCTATATGGCAACTTCCTATATTTGTGTTCTGTATGCAGGACAGGGAAAATACTATTTGTTGTGAACCAAAATCCTGCCACTGGAATGGCTTGCACTTGATGGTACATGTACAACACCAATTTCAATTGGCTTAAGTCCCATTTTACTGTCGTAGCTCTCCTCCCCCTCCCTAAAATAAGTAAAATAGAATAAAATAGCCTGGGAACTGTAGTTTTATGAGGGGTACTGAGACTGCTTTGAGATCATCAGCCTATTTGGTAAATTGTACTTCACTGTATGTGAGGGACGCAGGTGGCGCTGTGGGTTAAACCACAGAGCCTAGAACTTGCTGATCAGAAGGTCGGTGGTTCGAATCCCCGCGACTGGGTGAGCTCCCGTTGCTCGTTCCCAGCTCCTGCCAACCCAACAGTTTGAAAGCATGTCAAAGTGCAAATAGATAAATAGGTACTGTTCCGGCGGGAAGGTAAACTGTGTTTCCGTGCGCTGCTCTGGTTCGCCAGAAGCGGTTTAGTCATGCTGGCCACATGACCCGGAAGCTGTATGCTGGCTCCCTCGGCCAATAAAGCGAGATGAGCGCCGCAACCCCAGAGTCGGTCATGACTGGACCTAATGGTCAGGAGTCCCTTTACCTTACTTCACTGTGTTCCCTGGTTGGGAGCTGTAGCACCAGACTCTCCTTGCAGGCTTACACCAAGGTGAATTGAGCATTTGTGTTTCTATCTGTTGCAAGTTGGATGCCATGCTTTACAAAGGGGCATGAAGACATTGGGCTCTTCCTCTGTGAAAAAGACATCAAACTGATTTAGTAGTGGAATTGTATTCCAAGATCTGCCTCTGGGTATGAAGAAAGTATTCTGGCTTCTTTTGCATAGTCTGCGCTCTGCATCTGACCAACCCTTTTCTTTTCTGACTGCCTCCCCCTCTGCAATCTGTAGAATGTGCCAATTGGATTACTTTGCATTTTTCAGCATTTATTAACATTCATGTGAATGTTTACTGTTTCTTTATATAAATTCAGCTGAGTGGATTATATTCCATGCACTGCGGTTAGAGCCTATTCCATTCAGGAATAGGCTAGGATTGATTGCCTTTGCACAGAACAGAAGCCCACTAGCAAATGCAGCGTTAATACTTGGCTGGATTCAGTGCTACTTAGTCCAGCATTAAAGGGAGGTCTGAGAATACCCTCTGAGCCCGTGCAGTTTTGATAAGAGAAGACTAATCCTGCTTCCTGGTGGGGGTTCTGTAATCAGAAGACCACTCTAGCAGATGTTGCTTTTGTATTAAGGCCAAAAGCAGTTGGGCTTTCTGGGCAAAGATTTATTAACAGAGATTAGTTGAAACCTCTTCTGGCCAATGCAGGAGGGCTTGGGATTTCTGATTTGAAACTCTGTCCTCCTGAGATTGATTAAAAAAAAGAAAGAAAAAAGCCAGCTTCACACATGCTTCCAGGGTACGTCTTTGCCAAGGACAGCCAGCTCTTCCTCTAAAGCTGTTGCAGCATAGATCTGCATTCATTAATGAGATTCCCATAAGCTGACCCCCTGCCACTGAAGCAGGGCTTGGTGATGAAGGTGACTCAGCGGGCATCAGGAGTTTGACTGAGGGATGTGGTAGGTGGACGTTTTGGCCTCTGATGAATCAAGTTGCTTAGTACAAATAGCCCCCAGACCCTGCTTAATGAAAAGCATAAAGCACAGCAAGTTGGTTCCTATCCACGCAGGTGGAAACCACCATTACAACGTGTGTTTATAACGTTGTTTGCAGAGCTGGTTTACACATGCATATTTCCCACTTGACTATGCGTCATCAGGTGCCTTTATATTTCTCAATAGGATGTCAGTAAAACCCCAAACATAATTATGATACAAAATCAAACTGATTGTTTTTCCGGAGTCAGTTCATGCTTCCAGCTTTCTATCAACTGTAGGGTAACCTAAGTGTAGAGAAATCACACAGCGTTACATGTATGTCTGAGCCAGGGCTTGCTCACACACAGTTTCAGAGCCTTGTCTAGAGGCTTGCAGCTTTTTGCTTTGTTTCGCAAGTGCCTTTAGGGCTTCAAACATATACTCTCCTACTAGGGAGCAAGCCCCATTGAAGATAGGATTGTACTGCATTCTTGTTAACATGGCATAGAAAGCAGAACAGAGCTGCTTTTAAGCTGAATGCAGCTTCTGGTTAAGGTGTTGCTCTATAGATGTTGACTTGCTCCATTTCAAAAACTGGATTAGAATCCACTATCCTGCATGGATTCCATACACCGCAGGAGACAAGGCTTGCCATCTACCAGAAAGTAGTGCCTTTTTATGCCTGGTTTGCACCTAAGGCTACATTTAATTAAGGTAGAAACAAGCTGTGGTTTGTTTGATCACCTATGGGGCAACTTGTTTGGCTTAGCAGTATGTGTGAACCAGGAGTCAATGGAAGTTCCAGCGTCATGGAATTCCTTCCCAAAAGGAAACTCATTAGATCCATGCCCTTTGAGAAAGGGAGTTGAAACTTTTTTCTTTTGTCTGACCTTTTGAGTTTTTATCCTTCACTTTTACACAATCTCTTACTTTATTCATCTTATTGCTTTATCATATGAGTGCTTCTGTTTTTGAGTTAATTCATTATGAGCCTCTTTTGGGGGACTAAGTAGTTGGGATGTAATGGAACGAATAAATAAAAAAGGACATTGTCTCCACCTTTTAAATGTTCTGAGTTCTGCATTGCCTTTCTAATGAAAGAATACTTCAAAAATGAGGGCCGGGCTATTTCCCCATTTCACCTAGATTTTCCTACTCGCCTGACAGCAGCTGTCCATGATTTCAGGTCAAGATGGGTTTCCCCCACCAACTGCTATCTGCATACTATGCACTGTACCACTGAGCTGTGGTCCCTCCCTCTCCAGGTTTAAGCTCCAGGCTGGAGCAATATGATACTATTTCAGTGATCCTAATTTCTGTGAGACCAACACAGACCTTGCTATCGCTTGCTATTGCAAATGATAAGGATGCCATAAGTCAGCAGGGGGAGCTCTTCGATTTCAAGAAAAAAAGACTGGTGCAGCTGGCTGCCTTTTGTCAGAAATGGTTGTTAATGATGATTCCGTGACTCTCCTTCTCTGGTTCTACCTCTGTGGAATTTTCCCAGCTCCCTTCATCCTTTTTATAGACTCTTCGACCCTGGTAGTGATAATCTTAGAGTACCTCAGGGAATAGTAGGAGTGAAGAGAGTTAACGAACTCCACCAGTTTGGAAGTCATGCTGTGCAATAACAGAGGCAGAGTTGGTGTTAACAGCCACTGGCAGGAGATATTTATGCATCAGGACATTGCACTCATTTCTACATGAGTGCCCTTCCATGCCTTAAAAATAGTCCCTTCACAATAAAATCTTTGTTCATGTCAGTTCCCTTCCCCTATTACATATGCAAGAATTTATTCGGTGGCTTAACCAACTAAAGTTTGGGTTGATTAATCAGTAGGAGTCAGTTTTAATCAATGGAGTATCTTACATTAAAGCAGTAATAAAGATTTGATTGATATGGGGGGGAAGGGGGGATATTATTCTACTAGCAAATGATCAATCACTGTGTTGTAGCTTATGCTGAATTATAAATTATATCATACTTCCATGTGTTTTAAAGGGGCAAATATTGAGGCCGTGGTATTGTGCAGTTTTATAAATATAGTGGATTGATAAATGAGTTAAATGACAGGTGATGGCTTGACAAAAGATCTCCCTCAATTCTTCTAGATTTTTAGCTTTTTCAAGTGTGCCTTGGTATTCTGCAACAGTATTGGAGAATGTGGCCAGCTAGTTGTGTATTTATAAAGCTACTTTGCATTTACCTTTGGGGCAGAGTTAAAATTAACCTAGGGCCATTCTACGTTTAGTTATATGTGTGTCCTTTCTGTGCCACCCAAAATGGTTAGCTGCAGGTGAGGTGGTTTTGGATTTTGCTGGTGTGACCTGGAAACTGATGCCGTATTTCTGAGAAGTAGCAGCTTTTGGTTCCTCCGAGGCCAGAATGTGGTTGGGAGCAGCCACATCCATTGCTAGACACTTTGAAGGTCAGTGCACTAAGCTGGATGAATGGAAGCTGGAATCAGAAATGCCACAAGAAGTATCCATTGCTCTGTTGATCAGGCAAACGCAGATGGCCTGCCAGTCATAGGGGCTGACTGTTCCCTTCTGAACTTGAGGAATCACTGAGGAGTGAACTAGTTTTAGTCCACCTGAGTCTCTTATGAGTCTAGTTTCCTGGCCCTTGCGGTTTTTCGCCCAAAGCCTGGAGTCCTTGGTCAGCTGTCATGGTGCAGTAAGTTTGAAATCTGCACTACTTTCCCTTATCTGCCCTTCCACTGGAACATGAATTCATGGGGCAGGGTATAACATGGAGTATTCGGGAGGAGGACAACTAGCTTCAAAATCCACACCATTGGGAGCTTTTGTGCTGCCAAGAAATTTCATATTAAGCCGCCCACGTGGGGAGCTGCCAAATTGAGCCCATTGCTTTGCATGCTTCTCTTCATCTAATTATAATACACAGCTCTTTCATTCCTTGCTCTAATTACCACCTTTTCCCAGCCTGCCCTCAGTCTTTGCATTCAGTCCTATGCTGCATCCCATATTGAACCTCTGGTGGTGGTGGGAGGTTTGCGCTGTATCAATTAGGCATATTATATATAATTACCTTATACACTTATATGCAATGATTAAAATGCAGCAAATTGCTAAATTACATTACTGGAAAGCGTAATGTTTTTTTCTTTTTGAGAGGGAAAGAAGGAAAACCAATCGAACTCTTCCTTCCTTTCCCTCCCCAAAATACAACCAAGCTTATGAATATTTATGTGCTGACCTTTGTAACCCCCCATGCCTTTTGAGGGCATTAATCATAGGGGGGTTTGATAGTAGGAAACATAGGTGGCATTACTTCTGTTCAGAATATTGATACCAATGTTGGTCCACAGAATGATCGACACAAACAAGAGATGTAGTAGACCCAAATACTGTTTTAGCAAATATTAAAGAAAACCAGAGGAAACTATCACTCCATTAAAAATAATTCCAAATAAAGCTTGGCTGAATATTTTGGATACAGTCAAACCTCGTTCTGCGTCCGCCTCCGCTTGTGTCCGCTTTGGCGGACGTCCGCGGCAAACCCGGAAATACCGGAATGGGTTACTTCTGGGTTCAGCTCATGCGTAGATGTGCTAAATTGCGCTTCGCGCAGACGCGGCGCTTTGATGTGCGCCATTTTCGGGTTGTGGCAGGGCCTCTGGAATGGATCCCCGCCGTAACCTGAGGTTCCACTGTATTAAAATACTGTCGAGTGAGAGTTTTGAGGCAAGCTAGCAAAAATGAGGAGGAGGATACAAATGTGGAGGAGGATTCTTGTGTCGGCTTTCTAGGTCAGGCAGGCAGGAAATAGGAAGAAGTGGATGGAGGTAGCTACCCAAGGAAAGGGAAGGAAAGTGAGTAGGCTATGGGCAGGGACCAAGGTAGCAGCTATGAAGAATGGAGTCTTAACTGGTGGAGCAACAGCCTCCTTTGCTGGTGACACCCTGGGCAGGAAGGGCATTGAAACAGGACAGTGGTGGCGGATTCTCACTCTGAGGAGGCTGGGTTCTCTTGTGAGACCAGGCGTGGTGGCAGGAAGCGTGAGCAGCCTTCAGGCTGCACAACAGCACCCTCCAAAACATCCAGCCAAGGTGGAGACGGCTGCATGTTTCCACCAAATCTAGTAGGAAATCTGTTCAGAAGGCTGTTAGACAGAGGGCTGGCAGGGGATTAGAATAGATGGCCACCTGGCCCCTTCTAATTCTGTTAACCCAACTCAGAGTATTTACTGTATAGAACCAAGGAACAGAAAGGTTTGAACCAGATCTCTTAGTAATCAGATTACAAATTGTCTATCTTTGTTTGAGGAAATTGGGTTATGCAAATCCTTTGGCAAATCAGTTAAAGAAAAAACATTGCAAAAAATGCATGAAACAGCTATACATTCGCTTTTTTTGGTAATGTTGAAACCCCCTGGTGGGGCGGGGTGTGTGTGTGCTTGCAAGGTGGAGAATGGATAGGGAAAATTGAATTAGTCAGCCTAGAGAAGCTAGAGGTTTGGAAAAACCCATCCAGTTCAGAGTCATTTTCATGGCGTTACTTAGCCTAACTAGAGGGTTTGGTGTATGATACTGTTTAAGAGCTCAGTTCCATATTGAAGAGGGCCTCAGTGATGACATGCCTGTTTTTGTCCTTTGGTAGGTTACAGAATTCCTTAGAGAAAGTTTCAGGATGTTCATAGCAGCACTGAGGACACAAAAAATAGGCACAAAGCAAATGCACTTAATTTCCTTTGGGGTTTGTCTCCTGCTTTCATAATAAGATGCAATATTGGTTTAAGCCAGTGTTTCCCAAACTGGGTGTTACCACTCCTTGGTGTTCAAGTGCAATTGGGAGATGTTGAATAAAATAAGGGGGCAGTGGAAACATAAAGAAAGAAGAGAAGAAAATTCTGAAAAACCATTGTACATGATTCATCTGTTGTGTAATGATGCGTACTGCAAAGTCGGGAACTGTTGTGGGACAGTGACAATGCCTCCCCAGGATCCAGCGGTCGGTCGTGCTGGAGGCGAGGGGTTTCCCAGGCTCGGGTGAACCCTTTTTTGTTTTAACCAGGCCTGGGAAGTGGATTGCAGCTTGCCTGCCTATTTGGACAATGGCTGGTGGGCTGCAGCGCCAGCCCCACCCCTGGGGCGAATGGGACTCTGGTCCACCCCATGGGTTTTTAATCCCAGGGCCAAGTCCACCTCCTCAGCCAGGTTTGAAAAACCTGTTTGTACATGTTTCATCTGTTGTGTAATGACACTTACTGATGTAACATAGAGCCAAACATTACTAAATTGATGCAGCGTACCAGGTTCATCCTTCTCATTAGGATTATTTTTAATGTTATTTAATAATTTTTAAAAAATACTTTTATAATTTCAAGCTTCAAGGTGTCTTATATACAACAACACCTTTCTTTACTATGTTGTAGGATATAGATAGAAATATATATGCATAAAAGAACACAAAGCTGTCACTGCATCTTTCTGTTCATTTGCAGTAGATTTCCAGGGGGGCGCTGAGCAATTTTTTTTTTTATGAAAAGGGGGCAGTAGGCCAAATAAGTTTGGGAATCTTTGGTTTAAGCTTTTCTCCATGCCCTCTGGTACATAGTCATCAACTGCTCTGCCCTGTTCTGTGCTACAGAAGTCTGGAAACCACTTTTTAATTTTTTGTTATGTGGGAACCCTGAAAGATTGTTGGGCCTGGATACGATCTCTTGAGTCTCATGTCCCTTTGGCCTTCTTCCCCTGAAGAGGCAGCAAAGCAGTGTGCCACAAGAAGCCCATTTTCTGTGCATATGAAATTGCTGTGATTATTTGTTCCCAAAAGCAACACCCTTCAGTGCCATACTAGAGAATGGGAAAGGCCTGAATATCTTTATATTCACCGTGGCCATGTAACTTCATGCAGTTTAGCTGTGCCTTTTTGTTTTTTGATTTGAATTGCTATGTTTTTATGCTTTTGCTGTTTTTAATGGTTTTAATCTAAGTCCTTCTGAGGTACTTTTGTACAAAGAGCAGCAAAAAATACTACTACTACTACTACTACTATTAATACCTTTGTGTCCACAAGGAGGTGCTGTCTGCATTTTGGGGAGGAGCTTCACTGTATGCATGCAAATAGTGTCAAAGCTTAACTCCTCCATCCTGGGGCATTGCCTCTGTAACTGTACTCTCATCTCCATAAAAACACACCCCATTCCCCCCCCCACCCCTGTAGGATAAAAGGGCTTTTCATTTTCCTCCCTGTCTGATTTGTGCTTATCTTTTACACAGGAAATATACACTGGTGGCGTGTGCAGGCATTTGTGGTGTCCATTGTTTTTAGAAGCAACTGTGTGGCAAGAGGAATTTAAACAGTGATAGGGAGGAAGCTCTGCTTTACTTTGGACCACATCAGTGACACCGAGAGGGGGGTCTGGTCCAGTGTTGGAAATTCCCATTGTTCTAGGTGCGTTTTGTGACAGGGAATTTTATAAACGCGAGCAGTTTGAGCTCTGGGTGCAGTACTGCACCTAAGATTTCAGACTAAAACTGCTGGTGCTGAGGGTTTGGGAGGAGAAATTCTTCCCTGCTAGACTTCCAAGAGATCGCTGCAGGATCAGACAAGCTGATAGGTCCCCCCTCTCAGGCTAGGAGCACAGCTGCCTTTTCCCTCCCATTCCCATCTCATTTCATCCACTGAAAATGGTCTCTCTTTCCTCAAGAGTTGTGAAACTCCCCCCACATCCCTGTCAGCCTTCCTTGAAACTGCTGGAGGAATAGGTTTGTCTGCGAAATTAATTGCACAGGAGTAATTAAACCTTAGGGGACGCGGGTGGCACTGTGGGTTAAACCACAGATCCTAGTGCTATCTACTTCAGACTCTCACAGTGATGCTTAAAATCAAAACAAATTTTAGAATGGGATCATTGAAGGACACTTAAGTCTAAGGTTTGCGAATTGGACGCTCAAGGTGGATGTCTCTGCCGTCAGTTGTATAGGCCTTTAATAGGTGTTAGTTGTAGTGCTAAAAAGATACAGTCATACCTTGGTTTTCGAACAGCTTAGTTTTCGAATGTTTTGGCTCCTGAAGTGACTGTTCCAGTTTGCAAACTATTTTTGGAAGCTGAATGTCCGATGGGGCTTCCGCGGCTTCCGATTGTCTGCAGGAGCTTCCTTCAGCCAATCGGAAGCCACGCCTTGGTTTCCGAATGGATTCCATTCGACTTCCAAGGTATGACTGTATATTTATATGAGGGAAAGGGGGTGTAGGGAGAATCCAGGGCTTGTCTGCAGAGTGGAAGGAAAGGAGGACCTTTTTCTGCCTCTCCACTTCCGGCCACTCTCTGAAGACTGAAGAAGAGAGACTCTTAAGAATATTAGGGGGGTGGGCAGAGGAAGGACTAGACCATGTGAAAAAGGAACCTAATATTTTAGCTGCAGTTCCTTCATTTTCAGCTTTGTATTCTTGTTATTAAAAAGTTTGCCTAGACATTCCGTTGTTGCGCCTGTAACCTAGGTTTAAGGTGTCATTTATTTCCTAGCTTTCATATCTCAGTTTCTAACACTTGTTGTCTGGGCAGCCCAGGCTTGCGCCCCGGGGAGGTCACTTTGGTGCTTCTCATGCAGTGGTTTGACTTCACCCCTGGAGGTGCACTGCATTGTCTCCCGAGACAGATGGATGCCAACAACAGGGAGGAAGCAAGAGAAAAATACAAAACAGCAATGAAATTCGAACTGCTCCATCCCTCTGGCGCATACGCTATACTCTGGTAAATTTCTGTTTTTTAAATAGAAATGGCCCTGCAAAGCAAGATTTATTGTGGTATGATTTATGGCTCAGCTGCAGCACCATTTGGCAGAGCAAAGCTCTTCTCAATTGATGAGCTAGTTGGGGGCTTGGATGGCACGCACTCCCGTTTATTTCCTATAGCCAGAGACAGGGAGGGCTCTCCAAGTGGTGTGGAGAAAAGCCCGCTCCTGCCTTCTCTGGCTCACCCAAACTGCCTGGGAAAAGAATTCTTCATTAGAAGTCTGTGTGTAGCTCTGAGACTCACAAGGAGAAATGATGTATATATTAAGAGTTTGCATCCCCCAGTAATTTGGTGATAGATGGGAGGAGTGCAGCATGGAGTTATTAATGCAAGCTTTCAGGCTTCATATACCGCAGTCATTAGTTAATCAATGTGAACCCTGCCAGCCCACCTGCTAACGTTCAAACAGGCCTTACTGGAGCCAACATGGCCCTGTTCATCCAGCAGGTGGAGTTATAGCAATGGCCATTTGTTTCTAGCAACAGGGAGATTCTGGCCTTCGAGTAAGCAAAGAGGATGAAGGAGTGAATTATAATGTGCTAAAGCTTTTGCCTGTGTGCCTCCTGAACCCTGGGTTTGAATCTGCCAGTCAAGGTGTAACAGGTGGAATAATGAGGGGAGTTTAAATTGTTTTCTCACCCTGGCAGGGGTGTTGGCCAAAAGATACTTCTTTCCTCTTTTCTACAGCTGTTTCTCTAAAAAAGACTCCTGATCTGTCAGTGTGTTGTCTTGATGAGGGAACCGCCTCCTCCCCACCCCTCCTACAATACTAATAATTCATCCCAGCTCCGTAGTCTGTCAGGATCCTCTCTGGAAGGAGGGGTGAGCCAGAAGTCTCCAGCTAAAAGCTGCACTCTCTCCTCCCTCTCACTCTATTTCAAAAAGGAAGAGAAACAAAGCATCTGTTCAAAGCCTGGCCCTAGTTTGAAATGAAGATCTCTGGAAATCTGACAGCATCACAGATTGGGTTTAATAACGTTGTGCAGACTTTGTCTTTTCCCCATGCCATGCAACTCTTCTGCCAACCTGATCTTCTGGCATAGGTTTCCCCTATGGAAGGGAAGCAGCTTGTCTCCTGTCTGATAATAAAGTTATGCTAGTGAAAGGTATAAAGAGACATCCACTCCATTAGCCACACACAGATCCACGTTAAAGATCGTGGGACCACCCACTCTGACTCAGTAAGCCCAGCTTTATCTACTGCTAACGGCTGTACTCTGTCCAAAGCCCAACTCAGCAGTAAACCTCACTTGCTATGGGGAGTGGAAGAGGGTAGGCAGGGCAAGTTGCTTCTGCATACTTTAACAATCCTCACAGGATGGCAACTATTGAGTACTTTGGAGTGAGGAGTAGGAAACACCTGTAGATAACCAGGTGCTGGAATGATACGACCCCATTCCAAAGGATCTGCATGAGTGAGTATTTGCTGGAAGGTTATCTTCATGTATGCAGTTCATTAATACAGGCGTGTTTTCTGTTTGCTCAGCAGTGGGAAATAGATCTTTGGGTTGATGCAAACAGCAAGCATAATAATGAGACTAACTTTAAACCAAGCCAGATTGCTCTAAACCCAGATGTGTTAGTACCCAGTGAAATGGGCAGCTTGCATGTACAAGTTGGTACAGAGCAGAAACAGCTGTTACATATGGCCCTGACTTTAGTGTTTCTCTTTTCTCGCTTTCTCTTTCCCCTCACTCCTAATTATCATATGCCTAACTTTCACAATATTAATAGGGATCTGAGGAAATGTTTCAAGGGTTTTGGGCAGTGCCTACCACCCATTGGTTTTTTCCTCTGCTTTGAGTCTGCTACTCTGTTTAAGCTGTTGCTGAAAAAATAGACCTATACAGGGTTTTGATTTAGCAGGCAGTTTAAAGGTATCTTTACAGGAATGAAGCAAAGCTTTAAGTGAGGGAGAAGGTATATCTGACCTCCAGTGTCCTGTAACTGGGACCTTGTCTAGTTGATGGGAGTACTTGAAATGCTTGGCTTGTGGTTGCACATTTTTATCTAATAGGCATTCAGCAGCTGATAACACAGGTTGACATTTTTTCATTTCCCCCCTCTAAGAATTTATTAAATTTCTTCTCCTGGGACAATGGATGTAGAATTCTGTGTTAAAACTCTTCGCTCAGGTAAGTGGATTAATGCTGATTTGGGCAGCTAAAAGGACCAGCAGGCATAGGATTCTGCAGCCCAGGGTCATGCTCCTTGTCCAAAACAATTTATTGTTTGAAATACAACAAGTTTGCAGCTTGGTGCCCGATGTGTGCGATGGTGCAGCTATGCTAGGCTGACCATGGAGGAAGGGTGTGTACTCCTCCCCCAACTTGCAGATGATTCTGAACTCAGGGCGCAAATTGTGTAAGCTCTTACTCACATCATCTGGAAATGGTGGGTTTCGTCACGCCTAGTGTGACTCCTCTCACAAGCCTCCCCTGGCTGCATAATCATTCTACAAATCCCAGCATTTCTTCCTTGTTGTTCACAGAAGAAAACCTAGAGCAGAAAATGTCCCAGAGAAAGCAACCATTCACATGTGTACTGACCCATCCTTCAGGTTGTCTTACATTACAGTGGTGCCCCCAAGACGAATGCCTCGCAAGACGGAAAACCCGCTAGACGAAAGAGTTTTCCGTTTTGGAGGTGCTTCGCAAGACGAATTTGCTATGGGCTTGCTTCGCAAGACGAAAATGTCTTGCGAGTTCCTGCGGGTTTTTTTTCCTCCCCCCCCCCTTTTTCTAAGCCGCTTATCCGCTAAGCCGATAAGCCGCTAAAAGCCGCTAATAGCGCTAATCTGCTAAGCCGCTAATAGGGTTGCTTCGCAAGACGAAAAAACCGCTAGACGAAGAGACTCGCAGAACGGATTCTTTTCGTCTTGCGAGGCACCACTGTAGTCTAGTTTGCCCTCCTAACCTACCCCCACCCCCAAACTCAGTGAAGTTAAGCTGAAGCCCTCTGACTTGAAAAAGGCTGGCCATGTGGGTATCTTGATTATTTAAAAAAAAACCCAAATTGTTCCCAACCTGGGGCATGTTGAGACACCACTTAGCTTCAGTCTCCTTTGCACAAGAGGTGGATGCAAACATTAGTCTTTCTGAAAGCGTTGCATCTGCCTGCCTGCTTGCCTGTCTGCCTGCTTTGGGCTTTCTAATGTGAAAGCACTTTGTTCGATTGCACTCTGATCCTGCCATTTTCCATTTTACTCTATTGTTTTGAGTCTGAGTAAATACACTCTAGTCCCCATGTTTATCTGACAGAGTTGTAAGTGTGTATGTATTTCAAAAAAGAAGAAAATCAGTGTTAAAAATCACTAGCAGGTGCCGGTTAAAGATACCGAATTCAATCCTCTGTTGTCCTGTAAAATGATCAATTGAAGATAAAACTGCATTATCTTGGTAACAGTCCTTTCCCATGAAGAAGGAACTTGATTCATGCCTGATATTATCTTTGGAGCAGGTAATCATAATCATAAAGTGAATAAATGGCTTCTGATGGAGGCAGGAATTCACATTGAGGTTTCCTCACTTCATTTGCCAAATTTTTTGGAGTTGAAAGGGCAACTTGTGCATATCATTTATTTTACTATAGGACAGTTCCAGTTATTACCTCTGTCAAACTTTCTCAAATGACCCAATCCTGATAAGATAATTGAAAGGGAGCTGTGCTTGCTGTTGGCCCAGGGTCTCTCAGTCTGCTGATGTAGGAGTGTGTAGGATCTGGGTAGGGCAGGTTAAAGGTAAAGGTAAAGCGACCCCTGGCCATTAGGTCCAGTCGTGACTGACTCTGGGGTTGCGGTGCTCATCTCGCTTTATTGGCCAAGGGAGCCGGCGTACAGCTTCCGGGTCATGTGGCCAGCATGACTAAGCCGCTTTTGGCGAACCAGAGCAGCGCACGGAAACGCCGTTTACCTTCCTGCCAGAGTGGTACCTATTTATCTACTTGCACTTTGACGTGCTTTCGAACTGCTAGGTTGGCAGGAGTAGGTCAGGTTAGGGAGAAACAAAGTGGTATGGAAGTGAGAAACTGGACCTGTACACACACTAAAGTTTCTAGATTGGGAGCAATTTGCAAATACTGAGGGGTACCATTAAAATGTTGCAAATGTGGATTAGTTTGAGCAATGTGGTTCTGCACCCCTCTCTACCTGACTCTGGGATCTCCAGAGATGCCCTGTCCCTCACTGGTCTTGCTCTACACCATGCTTGAGTACATTTGCCTGGCTTGCATATGTCGTTTGAACTGTGATAATGCCTCTTGCTTGCCTGGCTGGAGAGAGGCATGCATCTCTCTGTGTGTAGAAACCACTGGCTTTTGCTTGGTTAGAATGTAGTCTACTGTACAAAGTTAAGAAACCCATCCATTGCTGTGTCTGCTTTTATCTCTGGCCCTGTCCACCACTGGCAGGCAGCCCTCAGAAGATTGCTTGTGAGGGAATGCAACCCAAATCCCCATTCTTGATTCATATCAGTTTATGGTTTCTTTTGCGCCCACTTTTTGGCAGCCATTTTCTACCTTGTTCACAGAGATGTGCTGGTATTTTTTTAAATAAATGGGCTGTTTTACTATAGGTTAGCATTGCTCTGGGGTGTGAGACTGATGGATGCCAACAACAGCATTGCTCCAGGCTCATTGTAATATATTGTGTACTGCATTGTTTCTGTTTCTCAGCCCCAGAAGCTGGAGCATAAAGTAAAAGCATGAGCCATGTCATCAAGCAACCTACCTTTCCCTGCCTTTTGCCTTTGATGTGTTGGGGCTTTAAGAGCAGACTTTAATTTGTCCTATTAACACCCTGCTGATGGAGGTGGATGCATGTAGCTTCTCCCACCAATGAGTCTATTTTTGATGGGAGCACAGATTTGTCTTGGATCATGTTTCTCCAATCCCCAGGTTGTGGACATAAATGCCAGTGTTCACATTATCTGTCGCTGGACACATTTGCATCTTGCAGAACTTTTAATTGACAGCTTTCAGCTCTCGTCATCAGGAAGAGGTTATGTAGGTATTAGTTTCTGTGAATGGTCACTAAGTTTGACATGAGTAAACTTCGTAGACAGCTAACCCTTCACTTGACTAATGGTCTCGGTCATTTTAAATGCACTAATATCCACTCCTTTTCTTTTGGTTACTGTTTCTGGTTTTGGTAATTATAGCATGTTAAAAACTATATGGAGCCTCTTTTGCCCAGACCTTGTGCAGAGACTGTGAAATTAACTTTTGCACCTTCCAACATGAGTTGGATGGAAGTGACATTTTCAAAAGTCTGCCGGTTGAACTCTTGGCATTTGCTCTTTGGTGGAAGGGACGCTGCAAGGAGGTTGGCTGCAAGGAGGTTGAGCAATCTAATCACCACTTAATTGCTGTGGTGCTGAAGTGGTGATGGTGGTAGGGATCAGAATGGGAGCACTTTGAATGGCTTTCTAAAACTCTACATCTCTGTGGAACTCTTGTTGACAAATTTGGAATAACCCAAAGGAGACCTTAGAAGAAGATGGAAGGCAAGCCATGTAGTGGAAGGAGCTTGGTGTGTTCAGTCAGGGAAGCAAAAATAAAATAAAAAGAGCAACCTTTACATGGGTGGTTACTTCAGTGTTCCCTAAATTGTTGTAGCTTGGGGCACATTTTCTCCCCACCTATCCTACCCAGACTAAGATCTGAGACACGCTTCACTGTTGTGCTAGATAAAGTGTCTTACATTTTGTTTAAAGACAGCCACCCTCTTTGCATCTGTAAAATAACCCTTTTCATGTGGTCTCTTGACATCCCACTCATCAGTTTGCCCAGTACAACACCGTCCAATTCCCAATAATTTTTATTAAAGTTTAAAAGAAAATACAGTGGTACCTCGGGTTAAGTACTTAATTCATTCTGGAGGACCATTCTTAACCTAAACTGTTCTTAACCTGAAGCACCACTTTACCTAATGGGGCCTCCTGCTGCTGCTGCACCGCCAGAGCACGATTTCTGTTCTCATCCTGAAGCAAAGTTCTTAACCTGAGGTACTATTTATGGTTAGCGGAGTCTGTAACCTGAAGCGTATGTAACCTGAAGCGCATGTAACCCAAGGTACCACTGTATACGAAGGTAAAAATCAAATATCCAATAACTTTTTATCAAAGATAAAAAACTAATTGAGATAAAAACACAAACCAATAAGAGGAAAAGAAAGAAGAAGAAGGAAGGAAGGAAGAAAAAGGAGAACTCCCAATTCTTCGTCTGTCAGCTATGTAAAAAAATTATTCAACACATCTACTCCAAGATAACATCCAACAAGTCTGCTTTCTATAAACCAATATTTTCTTCAATCCTCAAACCCAGGTATCATAAGTTCGTTTTCTTTTTCACACGAAAGGTCTATGAAGAGTTCCAAATCTTTAGTAACTATTGAAAATGATTTTTCTCTTATTCTACATGTTAAGTTTGCCATCTGAGCTAAGTCCAATAATTTTAACAACCATTCCTCCATGGTAGGTGACGCTGAATCTTTCCATCTTGTGCATATAAAAGTCTCGCCACTATGATAGTGTATTGAAATAATATTTCATAGTCTAGTACTTAAAGGTTTAAATATGAGGCTTTGGAGTGATGCCACATCTCTTGAGCTGCAGCGCTGCCTCATTCAAAAACATTTTGCTTCCATATATAATGTGCCTTCCCCACCCAGGGATCATTGAGTGGCAGATGAGCCCATCACATCCTGTTAGTGAACCCTGACACATAGTTACCAGAACAGGGACCATCGCTCTACCCCTTCCCAAAGCACCTCTCTTGAGAGAGAAATGATTTCCATCAAGGGAGGCAGCAGGAGTAGCTCAGGAATAACTTTCTCTGTAAGGTGTAACTGTGCTGGACATAAAGAGCGTATGGGGAGTACAAAAATAAGATGCACCCCCCCTGAATTAATCCTGAAATATACTCAGAGTCGCAAAGTGATTTCATGCTCTTTATTCAGCTCATAGTGGTGAGGAGGAATGAATGAAAGTCCCCTCAAAGTATCTGCTTTATATACATTATTTACACAATGGGCTGCACATGATTGGCTAATTCCGGAATTCTACTGTAAGCCAATCAGGTTGTGGATTCACTTCTATCTGGAGCATGATTGGGTGGTTCCTGCCAACCAATCATACTGCTGCATTGTTCTAGGACCAATCAGACTGCTGCATTCTGAATCCTATTGTTCTAGGACCAATCAGACTGCTGCCTTTTGGATCCTATTGTTCTAGGACCAATCAGACTTCTGCAGTTTGGATCCTATTCAACTCAGTACATAACAAATCCCTAGAAGAATATGTAACGTTCTTTGTTCATAGGAATATAGTAAAAGGGAAACTTGGTTTTTTAATGTCTAAAAGGAAATTTGGATAAAGGCAATTGTGTCCACTCTGTTTGATAAAAAGGAATGAGTTTAAATTATGAGAAAACGCATTTACGCTAAATGTTGGGAGTAGGCTGTGTTACTCTAGCAGTAGTTCAGCGGCAGAATGAGCTTCTTGGAGAAAGTGGGGGATCTTTCTGTGGAGGTTTGTTTCAAAATTAGAAGAAGGAGAAGGAGAACTGCTGGATCAGCCCAAAGACCCATCTGGTTCAGCACTCTTCTCACAGTGGCCAACCAGATGCCCCAATGAGCCCCTCTCCAAAAACACAACCCGATGTGTGTTGTGTGTGTGATGTCACACTGTGCAGGTATGTGTGCGCATGACGTCGCATGTCTGTGTTACAGCGGCGGTCACCCGCAATCCTAAGGGCCAGTTGGCGCCCCTGCCCACTGCTATTGCCAGCAACTGGTAATGGGAGGAATATTGCCTCTGATGGTGGAGGGTACAACTTGCTGTCTTGGCTAATAAAAATAATAATAATAATTTATTATTTATACCCCGCCCATCTGGCTGGGCTTCTCCAGCCACTCTGGCCGGCTCCTCTTCAGAGTAGCAGTTCAAATAGATGTCCTCTATAAAGCTTTTGAAGTTTGTGCCCCTTTTGTGGAGCGGGGAAACACTGAATAGGAAAACTGAGGATGGCAACTGTCTACAGTTGGGGTGCCCTCCAGGAGTTGTTGAGCTCTCAACTCCCACTTGTCACAGCTAGCATAGTCAGTGGTCCGGGATTTTGAGAACTGTAGTCCAGCAACATCTGGAGAGTCCCATGTTGGCTAACCCTCATCTGATGTTGTTGAGTTGCAGGTGGAAACAGTTATGTTTGAATAGGGAGAACCAGCACAGGTTTGCTTAGGGCTGCTGCAAATAAAATGTAACAGCATTCATTACTTGGGGATAAGGTAAATGAATTTCCTCCCTTTCGCAAGACAGAAGCCTGAAGGGCTGGGGGTTGTAATACAGTATAGATGGGAAGGTCTCTGTAGATCACTTGGCCCTAGTGGCAGTGATGTCTCTGTATCTGTGAATCTTCTGCCTGCCTTGTCATCTTTTATAGGTTTTCTGATTCAGTCATTGTATCCTGAGATGGCTGGTCTGTCTTCCTCTTTCTTGACACACTCATTTAATTTTTAAGCTCACCGGGCTTTTGCTTATTTATGTTCATTGTGCTTGATAATAATTCTAAGCCATTAGAGGGGAAAATTGTATTCAAAAATGCTGTTTCACACTTTATTTGTTTGATGATCTGGAGTGATAGAAAATAACACATTTGCTTGCTTTTATAGTCTCATAATTATTCACATCCATCAAGCCATTCCAGGGGAATAAACAAAACACTGAGAAAACCGCACTATTAATAGCATTCTCTTCAGCAACAATGAAAAGTATCTTTCTCATGGGATTGTCCAGTTAGGAGGCTCCCTGTAAGCAACTATAAAGCTTCTGCTTTTTGCCAAGCAAACAATTTTTTAATCTGATTACCCTGTAGATTAAACATTAGAGGATGTGTGGTTGTTAGAGAAGTGTAGAACAGTCACAAATTGGAGACATGCTTTGCTCTGGTGGTTTACTGGTTAGGTTAGGCTAAGTTATACATCCACCAAGATTATTACCTCCTACCTGTCCCCTCCCTAAGGGCCCCCTCCCCAGCATTTTTGTATGAATTGCTACACTTGGTGTGGCTCCTTCTTGGAGGGACGCCAGCTCAGGCAGAGATACAACAGACAGCCTTTTCTGAAAGTGGTTAGTTCAGCCTGTTTCTTAATTGAGAATGATTGAGTGATCCAGTCATGCTGCATGGACAAAGTTGAATTACTCACATCCAGGGAGGGTTGAGTAGAAGCATCCGAGCAGTGAGCAGGCAGCCTGATCTGTGAGTGGCTATTCTGGGCTCACAGGAGCTTCTATTCAATTCACATTGATTGCAGAGCACTATCAGTTTCCTTATGACACATTAATATGGGCTTGGTGAAAAGTTAGGGAATTGGTGTGCTATAAGGTGTTCCTGAGGTGAACCTCTGGACAGGTATTGAGAATATGCATCCAGTGTAAGAAACTTAAGCCAACAACAACAACAACCAAAGTTAAGTGTCAAATATGTTCTAAACAGTTTTAATGAGTGATTATTTATAGTTGCAATGTCACACAGAACGTTATTTTTGAACGATATTCACAAATTTGAACTCTCTTGTTTTTATCTTGGAACACCCAGAATCCCTCCAGTCCACCCATTCATAACTCTATATTATTTCTGGTCTGTTGATGGCTTGAAATGTGGATAGGCTCCCCACTTTACAGGTGCTTCCTTGCTTGCTTGACCAGAGATGATACTTGTTTCCCATCACCAGTGACACAGATTAGCCTCCTTTATATACAGTGGTACCTCGGGTTACAGACGCTTCAGGTTACAGACTCTGCTAACCCAGAAATAGTACCTCGGGTTAAGAACTTTGCTTCAGGATGAGAACAGAAATCACGTGGCGGTGGTGGGAGGCCCCATTAACTTAATAATAATAATAATAATAATAATAATAATAATAATAATAATTTATTATTTATACCCCGCCCATCTGGCTGGGCTTTCCCAGCCACTCTGGGCGGCTTCCAACCAAATATTAAATTACAGTAATACATCAAACATTAAAAGCTTCCCTGAACAGGGCTGCCTTCAGATGTCTTCTAAAAGTTTGGTAGTTGTTGTTCTCTTTGACATCTGATGGGAGGATGTTCCACAGGGCGGGTGCCACTACTGAGAAGGCCCTCTGCCTGGTTCCCTGTAACTTGGCTTCTCGCAGTGGGGGAACTGCCAGAAGGCCCTCGGAGCTGGACCTCAGTGTAAGGGTAGAACGATGAGGGTGGAGACGCGCCTTCAGATATACTGGACTGAGGCTGTTTAGGGCTTTAAAGGTCAGCACCAACACTTTGATTTGTGCTCGGAAACGTACCAGGAGCCAATGTAGGTCTTTCAAGACCAGTGTTATATGGTCTCAGCGACCGCTCCCAGTCACCAGTCTGGCTGTCGCGTTCTGGATTAGTTGTAGTTTCCGGGTCACCTTCAAAGGTAGCCCCACACAGAGCGTATTGCAGTAGTCCAAGTGGGAGATAACCAGAGCATGCACCACTCTGGCGAGGCAGTCCGCAGGCAGATAGGGTCTCAGCCTGCGTACCAGATGGAGCTGGTAAACAGCTGCCCTGGACACAGAGTTGACCTGTGCCTCCATGGACAGCTGTGAGTCCAAAATGACTCCCACCTGGTCCTTCAGGGGTAAAGTGGTACCTCAGGTTAAGAACAGTTTCAGGTTAAGAACGGACCTCCAGAACGAATTAAGTTCTTAACCCAAGGCACCACTGTATCTAAGAAAATAAGCCATGGCAACATTTGAAACGCAAAACAGTTTCCACCGGAGCAGTGGTGGAAAACACAGTCAAGATTTATTGTGTGGCATGCAGAATATCCTGCCTGATTGGGAAAGGATTTACACAGAACACCAGTCAGAAACTCTATAACTTTTTCTAGGTTCCAGAATTGTTGCAGTTAACTAATCCCCAGGCTACCTTATAATTTTGGCAGCTGAAGCCATGAAGAAAGCCATTCATAAGCTACCTATTTACTGCCAACAGCCAACAGCCTTAAGTTAGCTAATTTGTCGCATTGTGCTCCAAACTGTGTTTGCAAAGAGTATTAAGGCAACAGGCATAGCTTAATAGCTTAGTTCAGTGCACACTTAAATATATAAAGAGATGGTCATAGATGAATTCAACCTCTGGCTACTGCCAGGGTGCACTAGCTTTGCAGCCATTTCATAGCTGAAATGCCCTGGATGATTTTCTTTGCTCATCCAGTTTCTGAAATGAGACACCTAGAGGGGAAGCTCTTATCAAAAGAGTGAAGCCCTACAGAAAAATGTCTTTGTAGGAAGGGGGCAGGAAGCAGCTTCAGCTGTTTCATGTAGGAGAAGCAGGGGCCAGGAGGAGAGGAGCAGCTCTAAACCTGTTGGGTTGCTAGGGGCAACCCGAGAACCTTGACTTGCAAGTTTGCAGCCAAGGGAGCTAGTAACTGGCTGGCAGGAGTAACAGCTGAGATCTGAGGGATGAAATGGGGGCCGGCAGTGAAACTGATGAAAGCAAAAAACACTGTACAAGGAATGATTTTTCTTCTTTGCAAGCTGTCTTAGTCAGTCTTAAAGGGGAGCTCTTTTGTGTGGGCTTGCTGGTAGGTGTGGGGAGAGATAATTTGCAGAGCCCTTGAAATGCAGGGTGGGAGGCTGTTGTGGCTCTTTGAGTGAGTGTCATAGACAGGTACTGAGTTTTGTGACTGCAAATCAATCTGTTACCCAGGAGATGGGTAGATATCTAAAATCCAGGCTTCTTTGGCTTATGCTGTTTACAAAGGGAGTGTGTAGGTGTGCTGTATTTGTAAAGAGAAGGTTTTATGTGTGCTTCTCTTTGTCAAGAAGGTTGGAAGGTTGTCACAACTTACTTAAGGAGTGAGCAACATATCTGCTGAAGAGGGGATGCTTTTCAGCCTCTTGGAATGCAAAGATATGTCTTACATGGTGAGAGCTACTGAATTTCAGCAACGTTGCTCCACCTCACTATGAACATTTCCTGGCTGTGCTGGCTTGGTTCTTAGATTTAAAAAGGATGTATTTTTTGATCCACTGGGGTTAGGGGAAATCATTTGTAGTTAGGCGTTCAAAGGGCCAGATAATACCTGGGGCTCAATGGGTTGCATACCATAAATTTCTCACACCTCTTTTTAAACGTTTCAGCACTTATAAATACATGTGGCATGGAATACTGGTGCTTGTGATTCCACCCTCACCGCTGCACCAAGCACTCCCTGAATCTGCAGTATTTGGAACTGTTCCATCATTTCAGTTCAGGTTACACACATATAATCGAAGAGTCAACAAACAGTGAATGAAATAACTGGTGCAAAGTGCTGTCTTCCTAGTACTTTGATACTTAAGCATACAGGGAATCATATCAGAAGCTTCCTGTGTAGGGAAAATGGGACAGCCAAAGACACATAGGTAGTTGAAAACATTTGGAATCAATGCTATGGGACATGTGTCAAAAATTCCAGTATCTATGAACATATGAAGCTACTTTGATAATGAGGGCAAACTATTGGCCCACCTGTCCCAAACTGGCAGCAACTCTCCAGGGTCTTGGGTAGAAGGCTGGGTTCTTCAGCTGGAGAAGCTAGGGGTTGAATTGGAGCCCCTTTTCTTGCCAAAGGGCCCAGCGTGCTGACCCCCCCCTCCAAAAGAGCTCTTGCTTGCTCTGCTCTGTGGCTTCGAGGAGGTAAGAAACAGTAGAAGACTTGTCATTCTTTGATCACCGAGATCCTCTGATGGGGCACATCTGCTAATTCCCCATGCCTCTGAAGTTTGGGTGGCCTTCACTAGGGGAGAGGCTTCAGGGTGGCAGGCTGTGCCCTGTGGAACTCCCTGTCAGTACAGATCCATCAGAAACCAACCATGCCTGTTTTCAGACTTCTTCTGAAAGCTACCATTTAGACAGGCTTCCACAATATGGATTTCTCTTTTTAACCAACCAGTTATGTACTGAATCATTGACGTTTTAAATCAGGGGTCAGCAAACATTTTCAGCAGGGGGCTGGTCCACTGTCCCTCAGACCTTGTGAGGGGCTGGACTATATTTTGGAAAAGAAAAAAAAAGAACAAATTCCTATGCCACACAAATAACCCAGAGATGCATTTTAAATAAAAGGGCACATTATACTCATGTAAAAACATGATTCCCAGACGGTCCGCTGGCTGGATTTGGAAGGCGATTGGGCTGGATCCGGCCCCCGGGTCTTAGTTTGCCTACCCACATTTTAAATTATATTTTAGGGATATTTCTGGACTGATTTTACCATATTTTGTAAGCCACCTTCATATGTTTATGAAAGTGCGGATAAGAAATATATAAGGTGATAGAAGTTGTAGTTTAGTAACATCTGGAAGGCCAGAGGTTCTCCACACCTGAACTGGAGGCTGACTAGTAAGTGAAAACCATAGGTGTGCCCCTTGTGTTAGTTTATTTATTTCAGCTATTTATATGCCACTTGATCACTGAAGTTGCTCAGCAGTGTGCCGAAAAAAATTACAAGTAGCATAGTGGGGGGAAATAAATTAAAATTAATCATACAAACAGAAAACCCCTTAAATGCCTGTTGAAATAGAAAAGTCTTTGTCAATTGGCTGAAGTTCAACAGGGAGAGTGGCCATTTGAATGCAGTTCTTTTTGCCACTACCGGAAACATGTCGTCGGGCTTCCTAAAGTGCTGCCTTCCTAGGAAGGCTGTATAGTTCACTTTTCCCAAGGTTGGGTTCTTGTATCCAATGTCAGTAGACTCACTGAAATGAAAGGAGATGACAAACCTAGCTCCATTAATTTCAGTAGCTCTAGTCTGAGTAGAATTTCGCTGGGTACAACCCCTCTGACTTGAAAGTTTATATCCTTGTTTTGAAAACTTACACGTGGCACCTTGCTCTAGTAACATGTTGACATTTGGTCATTCAGAATGTTTGTTCAGGTCATGCTCTCTCCTTTTTAAAAAATAAAATGAGATTTCTATGTTAACCACTTGCCATTATAAACCTTATTTTTCTAGGGTGTGTGTGGCTTATCTATTAAGACAAATGCGTTTACAAGATGAGATCTGGAGGTAGTGCTGTGCCTGGGCCTTGCTGCAGCCGTAATGGAAGGGTTTCAGAGCAACTGGCAGAAATGATATTTCTGGATATTTGAACATCTCCCTTTTGTTTTGACACCTCGCCTTGAGGTTAATGAGCGAACAGTTTGATCTTCCCTGACATTTTGACTTCCTCCCCGAGGATAGCCTGTTATCACTGTCTCTCCTCGAGCAGAGAAACCAGAGAGCTTAAAACAGAAGATTAAATTGCTGTTTGGCGATAGGCAGGTAGGTTAAGCACTGGAGAAAGGAGCTAGTGGCCATCAGCGTGGGCAAGTGGGGAAGCTATCCCACCAATGTGGCAAAACTGGTTAGGTGCTTGAGTGCTGAGGTTCCAGATAAGAATTCCTATGGGTACAGTTGTTAGCTACCTGGAATTTGCTATGGAAAGCTAGCATTTGGCATAAAATATGGATCTCTAAGAAAATGTGGGGTTATGATACAGATTATTAGTGTAGCCTTGTGTCTTAAGAGGCTATGCTGTGAGCTGGGCTCTGATCTAGCTTCTGCCATGAGCTTGCTTAATGGCCTCAAGTAAGCTACTGTGTCTCTGCCTCACCCCTTTCCCCGTCTGCAAGATATGGATAGCAAAACTGCCCTACCTTACATGGTTGTTTGGAAAGATAGGGAGTGCTTTGAAAACGCCAAAGAGCTATAATACAGCAGCTGTATAGATGTGAAATGTTACTTTGAAGGAAGGCTGCTGGTAGATGAGATGTTAATCAGCAGGGCGTGGCATACAGAGACTGCGGGAGTCCTGTTTTGCCTTCGGATTGATAAGAAGTTTTTTCAGGGATCAGTGCTTGTGTCAGGCTGCAGGGAGAAATATCTTCTGAACTGCTGCCAGTGACTGAAAACCAAAGATCCTTGTTCATTGTTGGTATTCCTTCTTGCAGTTTTTGCTGCCTAAACATACACACACGTACTTAGTCATGGGGAGGTGCAGAGAACATGGGTGGGGTGTTTAGGCAGAGACTACCCTTTATTTTCTGATATCATGCATGGCGCTGGGCAGGGGAGCCTACTTGAACAAAATATTGCCGTGGGGGAGAGCAGGTAAGCCCCGCCCCGCACAATCAACTTCATGAAACGGTACTCGCACACTATTTGGCAATGCCCAACAACTGGGGGGGGGAGGTCCTCTCAAATATTTTAAGGGGAGGTCCGAAGGGACCTCAGCCCCTAGGCTGCTATTGCGCTGCGGAAATACTTCACATTGAGATGTTAGAATAACACCTGCAGAAACCATGCCATTTTAAGACTTCATTTTGTGGGGGGAGGAAATGCAGGTGCCAGCATCAATTTTTAAGGTGATTGCATAACCAGATTCCTGAAACATTTCTAGGTCTGATCCTGTGAACTTGAGAACTGGAAGCCAAACTATTAAATCAGGGTTTTATTTTGGGACTTGCTCCTCTATCAAATAGCCATTGTATGTTGAAGTTGTAGTCTGTCCTTCTGAATAAAATCCATGGACTTCTGTTTTCTCATGGGGATTCTAATCTGATATGACTAATTATTGTGGGCTCTTTATACATGCTTGATCGGTTTCCTTCTGAGAACAAATGGAGGACAACAGCATTTGATGAGCAATGCATGCTCTTAATTTTAGAGGTTCAGGTTTTTCAAAAAAGGTCTTTGAGATAATAAAACCTGGTTAAATCCTCTAACACGTGTTCCTTAGGGGAATATGAGGGTCAGTTGCTCTTGTTTGTGGAAGACATTGCTCAAGCAGAAACCAAAAAGGCTTAAGCTGAACATTAACAGTGTGATACAGTAGTTAGAGTGTTGCATTAAGATCTCGGAGACCAGGGTTTGTATCCTCATTCAGCCGCATGATCTTCACTGTCTCTCAGCCTAGCCTACTTCATAGTTTTGTAGTAAGGATAGAATTGATGTGAGAGAACCACATACACAACCTTGAACTCCTTGGAGCAAAACTGGGATATAGATTGAATGACTAACTATGGTTGCTGGTGCAACGGTATGTCCAAGTCATTTGGAATATTCCAGGAGAGGGAGGGATGCAGGCAAAGCATTTCAGAAGCCACTCCAGCTTAACTTGCCCTCTTCTTACCCCCACCAGTTGCACTGTGAGAAGTGTCCTGAGAAATTTTATGTGTTTATATACAACACATATATATACAAACTTAGTTGGAATGAATTTTTTTATTTTGTTTCGACTACGGTAGACCAACACGGCTACCTACCTGTATGTTGACGCTGTTTGCTCTGTTAACCTTATAATGCAATTTAATGTTACCTGTAGTTTGCCTTGGAAGGATTTGTATCCTGACAGGTGGGATATAAATAACTGATTAGGAGGGCATTAGGTGGCTGTTTTAACTGGATTAATGCTATCCATTAGTTTGCCCTCTGATTTCTAAATCTCCATGACTTAGGGGCTCACAATTCCACTTACAAGGGCAGTGATCCTTCTGCCTTATGTGTGTGACAAACTGAGCTGCTGCCTTCTTCTTGGAGCTGGGGAGAAGATGCAGGATCACATCAACAGTTGTGCTGTGCTTTCCTCCTACTGCACTTGGAGTGGGGGATGATCCCGGCGGCTGCTGTGCTTCAGAGGTGCTGTGAGGGCCTCTGGAGCACCTCAGAACTACCAGGTTGATCCTCTGTCCCTCTATATATTAAATGTTAGAACAGGGGAGGGGAGCGAGGCACTGTTGCTGAGGTTTGGATATGCAGCACAAGTCATAGGCAAGACCCCACCCATCACAACTGTTTGTTGACTTCTTCCTTTAGCCAAGAGAGAGCATTGCTTGAGGCGGGTTAGGTTTCACCCCGTCCCATCCATCTCCTCCTTCGTTATGTGGTTCTGTATGTGATGTGCTACTAGTGCAACGGCTGGGCTCAGTTCATTTTTTCTTCCATTCTTAAATTTGTTGATCACTTGAAAGAAGGAACTGAGTCCCCTCCTGTTAAATGCAAGCCAAGCGTGCTCTGGCTGTTCTTTCTGTGTGTTTGTTGGCCATGGGCTGCAGATATTTCCTCCTATTCTGCTTTTAAGCGCATTAACACAATTTTCTGGGTTCCTGTCCAAGCAAACTCCTTTTAATTCTCTCCCTGGGACTCCTCTCTAGAACTTCATGCATTGCCTTTGCAGTCTGCAGACTCTGATAACGCAGTAACCATGTTCCAACATATTAAACTTTTAACATCCTCAAGATTCAATTAATCTTATCTTTACAACTCCCAATTACAGGCACTAATTAAGTGAAAGTAGCATAGTAGACCTAAGGATGTTGCATTAATCATCTGCTGCCTCATACGCCTTTTCCAAATCCTTCGACATATTCCCAGAAGGAATGGAATAGTTCAGTTCCTGTTCATTTTTTTTTTAGGGTTGTTAATCCCACAAAGGAGTGTTTGTATCTGGATTAATTTACTCATTTGTTTCATATTACCGATAAATGGCATTAAAAAAATTAAAAAGTCCAAGATGAGCAAAACTGAATTATTTGATAATTACTCAGTTTAAAGCGCCATTGTTGTGGCTTTAGTTAAAAGTGTTGTGGGTCACACTAAAGATTTCTTCTTATTTCATAAGATTAGCTGTTACAGGATGGCTTTCTGTTCCTGGAAAATTGTTTTTTGTTTCTGTTTTAAGCTGCCAGTTTAAATCGGCTTAAACACTAAGTCTTGAAGAATCCTCTTTCTGTACAATTTTTCTTCCTGGACATCCTGTTACATTAGATTTTACATTATGAGTCTTCAGATCACTTCAGAGGGCAGAAAATATCACTTTGGACTAGGGAGAATTTAGGATATGATTTCCATTCTTTCATTTGAATTTCCACAATGGTTAAAGCCACCATTTTCAGAGTATTGCAAACTTCCCTCATGGGAGGGGTGCAGCAGGGTGATAAATGAAGCACGGAGTGTATACACAAGCACTGAGGGCAAGAGTGTTATTTCCAGGAGGCATGGGGAATCTGTCTTAGCCAGAGGGCTGCATTCCCTCATGAGAAACCTTCTGGGGCCACATGCTAGTGGTGGGTTGAGCCAGAGGCAAAAGTTCCCTTTGAGGAGTAGGCTACATTCTAGCCATGCAAAAGTCAGGTTTCCACCTGCTGTTTATGCAGTTCTAAATCATTCTGGGGCGAAGAGCTATAAACAGCCTTGAGGTCCTGCCCTCTGACCAATGAAACAGTACAGTGGTACCTCGGGTTACAAACACTTCGGGTTACAGACTCCGCTAACCGAGAAGTAGTACCTCGGGTTAAGAACTTTACCTCAGGATGAGAACAGAAATCGTGTTCTGGCGGTCTGGAAGTTAGATGGAGTCCAATTAGAACAGGTTTTCAAATTTAAATACCTGGGAGTCTTTTTTCATTACAATCTAAGCTGGAAGCCACAGATACAGTATTTACTAAACAAAGGGAAAACAATACTTTATACTCTACTCCAATTTCTTGCGGCCGACGGAGCCTCTCACATCCCTTCTGCATTGAAGGTATACCACGCAAAAGTGGTTTCCACCCTCTGTTATGCTGCCCCGCTCTGGGCCCCAGGGTCCAATTTAACATCACTGGGGACATTGCAGAATCAGTTTCTCCGTCGCCTTCTGAAACTCCCCATGTGTGTGAGCAACGCAGCCATACGTCTGGAGTTAAGGATCGCATCATTGGAGACTGTCATCTGGAAGCGAGTCTTTGGCTATTGGCTGTCTAGCTGGCATAGGCTTCCCGACCATTACCTTTTTCAGTGCCTCTGGCGGGACGTCTTTGTCAATCCGTGGGTAGGGAAAATCCATGCCAAACTTCTGAGCATCGGAATTTCCCCAGCGGACTCCTTAAAGATGAACTTACGCTCAGCCAAAAGCCTTATTGAGCAAAGATTAGCGGACATTGAAAATCAACACAACCTCGCCAGGGGTGGGGGTGTCTGCTCCCCCAGGTATCACGGAATAACCCCACCACTTGGCCTTCCATCATGCATGTCATCTCTTTCATCAGTACCACACCGACATGCATTTATTTGTGCAAGGTTCAATGTCTTTCCATCGAACCTGCTGAACCACAGATTTTCCAAGGGTTTGGTATCTCCGCTATGTGTGTGTGACGGGGAAACTGTTGAATCTCTTTCACATATAATGTTCAACTGTCCCCTACATAGCATAGCCAGGGCTAAATTCCTGGGTCCTGCTTTACTGCGCTTGGTTGGCAGGCCTGTTGAGTCACACGCCACACTGCTTTTGCAGGATACAGATCCTTCTGTAACTCTGCAGGTGGCGAGATTTCTGAATGCGGTTATCTCACACTCAAAAACCACCAAAAACCAACAACAACATCAAAACTAATCGAACTGTTATGATGAGAGTGCATGTCGGAGTTCGTCTTCAGTTTTCCTTTTCTGTGATCCGTCCCTTGGAGCTCTCCTGGCCCCAAGCTGTCACTTGGCTCTGCTCAATGACCCACCCTTGCATCGTGGTGTTCACCTTCTGTTGTCGGATATTTCTGTTTTTATGTCCCTGTGTTTTTATGTTTGTACATATTTTATGGGCTAATAGCCGTAAATAAATTGTAAATTGTAAATTGTTCTGGCGGCACGGTGGCATCAGGAGGCCCCATTAGCTAAAGTGGTACCTCAGGTTAAGAATGGTTTCAGGTTAAGAACGGACCTCTGGAACGAATTAAGTTCGTAACCAGAGGTACCACTGTACAGTGGTACCTTGGGATGTGAACGGGATCCGTTCCGGAGGCCCGTTTGCATCCCGAATGGAATGCAAGACGCGACAGCACGTCTGTGGGTCGTGTTTCACCGCTTCTGCGCATGTGCATGACGTCATTTTGACCATCTGCGCATGCGCGAGCGGCAAAACCTGGAAGTAACGCACTCTGTTACTTTCGGGTTGCCGCAGAGCGCAACCCGAAAGCGCTTAACCTGAAGCATATTTATCCCGAGGTATGACTGTACTTTAATTATGAGGGAAAAGTAGAAGAGGCCCTGAGTATCCAAATGTGTAGGACCGCCTGGTTCAGTTATTGGTGCAGAGGGTGGGTGGAGATTAGAGCCTATGGCTTGCTCCAGATATCTCTTCAGGGAAACCATGGTGGATGGAGGGTGCCAGTTGTTGGCGATCGACCCCCTGGGGAAAGGCTGACTCCTCTTCCCAGGCACTGGGGCCTCTTGCCGGTGGCCAGCCTCTGGCAGATCTCCGCTCTGTCCAGAGAGACCAGCGATAAGCGACACCTCCCTTTTGGAAGATGCACACTCACTTTCCCCTTGCATCTCAGCAGAAGAAAGAACCAGTCTGAAAGTCGCCTAAAAATCTACTTTATTTAACAGACTGTACACTGTACATGGAGCTAGTACAAATCATGTCTGCTCTCTCAGCAACCTCTGTACAACTCCCTCCACCCTCCTTTGCAGTAACAACAGGAAGGTCTCAAGTTACGCTGAGAATACACGCTCAGTAATATCAGAAGAATCACATGATGTAAACAATGTGCTGCTAGTTCGCAGCGGGTGAGCACACAAATCCCAACACCAATTTGGGCCCCAGGATATGGGTGCCCAGTGGCGCCCACAACGTAACATGACACCATGACATCACGTTAGGTAGGCACGTGGCAGCGGTGCTTCTGAGGCTGCATGGTGTGGTAAGAATTCATGTCTTCACCACCTTGTTTGTTACCCAGGTGAGGATCAACCACCTTTTCAATAAACCATAGTGTAATGGCTTTAGGGGTTGCTTGTGCGTAAATAGCCGCCGCTCTGGGCTAGGTTGTCTGGTTAAACCATTTCTCGCTGGACAGCCATCCACTCCGTGGCTGTTCAGTCGCTGGCAGAATCCGTCAGTGGGCGTTTCTTAAACCTTTTCCAACATAAAAGTTGTTTGACGCCCAGTCTCCTCCTACTCTCCCTGCGCGGAAGTCTTCTGCGCAGGGAGAGCGTGGGTAGCGGAGGACCTGTGCTCTCCCCGCTGGTGTCCAGTGAAGAGTCCCAGAGCCTGCTCTCTGCTTCCCCCATTGGCCCCCCTCTATCCCTGGTGTAGCGCTGATTTTCTTCCCCAACAGGAGACCTGCCTCTCTCCCTGCTTGGCCCCTCTCCAGCATCGCTGTGGGGCCTCGCCTCCTCCTCCTCTAGTTCCGATGGCAGTTCCCTGACACATAGAAAGAAGGAAACTATTTCCAAGTCCAGCATCCATATTTCGGGACCCAGTGTTGGTATTATAGCTATTGCAATTGGGCAGAGCTCACTCCACTCAACGTGCCAGTTGAGATTGTCTGCCCCAAGGCACCTCGGAACAAAAGCTTATATAGTACTTCAAACACAGCAAACAAAGAGTCATGAAACATCTTCACATACGTCAGGAAGTAAAGCACACACGGCTCCCTACTGGTATCATACTGGGGCTCCATACTGGACCCCCACATCACCTTGGAATGTCCCCGGTGTGCCCAGACCATTTGACCATTTTAGGTCTCAAATATCTGGCGTTACCCTGGCAACCTAGCCTTCAGTGAGGGAAGAGCATCATAAAATCCTCTTCCTGGGTCTCAGATAGCTTCAAGGATAGCTGATTTACACTCTGGTTCTAAAACATCCTGCCATTTGTACCACTTTCAGGGGTGGATAAGGAGAGATGAAATGCAGTGTGTGTGTGTGGGGGGGAGACTCACAAATGCACCACACACAAAAATCAAGCCTAATACATTCTAATAGGTTAAATACACTTAAAGTGAAACACTGAAACATTATTAAAATGATAAAAAAATTCTACCAGAAGTTGTACTGGAGGCCTGGTAGGGCCTCGGACATTGCTTCCAAGGCCACATCCAAAGCCTTGAGAGACCTCCAATACAGCTTCTGGTTTTATACCAGTCACTTGGAGGCTTCGCCGGGCCTCGGGTGTCGCCTTGGAGGTCGTGTTGGGCCTCCGACTCAACTTCCGGTAGAAAACCAGAAGTCGCATCAGAGCCCTGTGGTCTTAGCCCCCACAAAAAAAATTGTGAGTGCCCAAGCACCCAGCGTCCCCTAGAGTTGGCGTCAGTGTGGTGGATGGGGGTAAGTAGCGTAATCTACAAACAGGCTCTCAGTGTGGTAATGAGCTCTGTTTTTAAAATTTCAGTGTTACTGATGGGCACTTTTGTTTCCGTTGCTAGGTATGCTATACCTCCAGAACATGGGAAGCGGTTGGAGAGACTGGCAAAAGGTAAGTTTGTATCTGCTAATGACCTTGTATGTTCAAGCAACTGCCCAAGGCCTTATTTTTGAGGAGGTGTGAGCCAGTAATTTGGGGCTGCTTCAGACTGCGACACAATTCTATAACAGAAAGACCCATGCAGCTCATGTGCATTATATGATGTATCTAGATTTATGAATTTTGCTATGTGCTCACATTTTATTTTAAAATATTTTTATATCACCTTCAATAAGAATATCTCAAGGCAGTTCACAAAAAACATTCTAATATGATGGATACGGTAAATACAGCAGTGACAAAGTCAGGATAAATTCAGCACACTGGTATTAAGGATCAGGAAAGGCCTTGGAGAATAATTTTTAGCAAGTGCCAAAAAACTAGAACAGTAGATGCTTGCCTTATCTCACAGGACAGGTGGTTCTATAAGCTGGGAGCCACAATGAAAAACCCCCTCCAAGTTGTCACAAGATGGACCTTTCGCGGGCTGTGCAACAACCACGAAAGCCTTGTTCAAATATTTTAGTGACTTGGACTGGTCTATCCATTACACAGCATTTCCTCAGATAACTTGTTCTAAGTTATTTAGGGCTTCATAGACCCAGTAATATGTTGGCAGCTGCTGCAGTTCTTTTAAAAGTGGTGTAACATGCTTCTGGTAAGCTTCTCCTGTTAGCAATCTAATCGCTGTGGACTAGCCTTAAAGGCAGCCCCACGGCGAGCAGATTACAGTGGCCTAGTCTTGAGGTTAGCAATACATGGGACACTGCAGTCAGGCTTTTTGAGTCTGGGAACTCTTGAGGCACTCTTAACCACTGCAGCCAACTGGGCCTCCAGCAGCAATGATGGACCTAGGAGCACCCACAAACTATGCACCTGTTTCTTCAGTGGGAGTGCAGCTCATCAAAAACAGGGAGGTCACCTAATAATTCCTGGACGTAGAAAACCCACAAGGTGCCTCATACTGGGATCCAGCCTCAGCTTCTTGGCCTCATCCTGACTGCAGCTGCATCCAGGCACCATGCCACAATTTGTGCAGGCGCAGTGTCTTTGTCTATGATCTTTGAGAATTCTTGGAGAACAGGTGAAGTCTCTACAGATTGGAAGTGGGCAAATGTTTCCATCTTCAAAAATGGGAAAAAGGGAGACCCAGGTAACTACCACCTGGTGAGTACCAAGGAAGGACCTAGAACAGATAATTCAACAGTTGGTCTATGAGCATTTAGAAAAGGATGCTGTGATTACTATGACCCAGCATGGGTTTCTCAAAAATAGGTCATGCCAGACCAATCTGATTTCTATTTTTGATGGAATTACAAACGTCGTGGATCAGGGAAATGTTGTGGACATAGTGTATCTTGATTTCAGTAAGGTTTTTTGACAAAGTCCCCCGTTATATTCTCTCAAGGAAGCTGGTAAAATGTGGGTTGAATGAGGTAACTGTTAGGTGGATTTGCAGCTGGCTGGCTGACCGAACCCAAAGAGTACTCATTAATGGTTCCTCATCATTCTGGAAAAAAGTGACAAGTGGGGAGGCAGGGTTCTGTCCATTGTTGTTCAACGTCCTTATAAATTACTTGGATGAAAGAATTGAGGGGATGATCATCAAATCTGCAGATGACGCCAAACTGGAAGAGGTAGCTCATGTCGCAGGAAACAGAAACAGAATTCAAAATGACCTTAACAGATTGGAGAACTGGGTGCAAAATGAATTTCAAAAGGGACAAATGTAAGGTTCTACACCTAGGGAGGAAGAACCAGATGCACAAATATAGGATGGGGGACACCTGGCTTACTAGAAGTACATGTGAAAAGGATTTAGGTAGGGGTCTTAGTGGACCACAAGCTCAACATGCGTCAATAGTGTGATGCGGCAGCAAAAAAACCTAAAGCTATTCTAGGCTGCATCAACAGAAGTAGAGTGTCCAGATCAAAAAGCAATAGTACCACTGCATTCTGCCTTGGTTGGACCACGCGTGGAATACTGTTTCCAATTCTGGGCACCACAATTTAAGAAGGATGGTGACAAGCTGGAATGTGTGCAGAGGAGGGCAACCAAGATGGTCAAGGGTCTGGAAACTAAGCCTTATGAAGTATGGTTGAAGGAGCTGAGTATGTTTAGCCTGGAGAAGAGACTGAGAGGAGATATGAGAGCCATCTTCAAATCTTTTAAGGTCTGTCACATGGAAGAGGAAATATGCTTGTTTTCTTCTCTGGAGGGTAGGACTTGAACTAATTGCTTCAAGTTACAAGAAAGGACTTTCAAAAAAACTTTCTGACAATAAGAGCTGTTCAACTATGGAACAGACTCCCACAAGAAGTGGTGGACTCCCCTTCCCTGGAAGTTTTTAAACAGAGTTTGGATGGCCATCTGTCATGGATGCTTTAGCTGAGATTTTTGCATTGCAAGGGGTTGGAGTAGATTACCCTTGGGGTCTCTTCCAACTCTATGATTCTTGGCTCAGACCCAAAATAAGTGTGTCATTAATATACTGATGATACTGTGTTAAAACAGCATTGGAAGCAAGGTGGTATCTTGTGGCATCCCATAAAATCACTAGCAGGAACTGAAGTATAGTCTCTTAATGCCAACCCTGCAGGCAGGAGCAGAATATTGCCTCCAGCTTCCAACCCATTTGATTGTAACAAAACATCCAAACGATTTATGCTAAGCGAGTTTAGTAACACACCATGGTTAATTTTATCAAAAGCCATACCTTGTCACACTGCAAACAGCTTGTTAAAGAGTCAGTATGGGACTAGGGACGCGGGTGGCGCTGTGGGTTAAACCACAGAGCCTAGGACTTGCCGATCAGAAGGTTGGCGGTTTGAATCCCCGCGACAGGGTGAGCTGAGGTCCAACGCCGAGAGCCTTCTGGCGGTTCCCTCCCTGCGAGAAGCCAAGTTACAGGGAACCAGGCAGAGGGCATTCTCGGTAGTCAGAGAAAAGGCAATGTGCCATTTCAAGCCCCCCCCCCCGCAATCTCTTGCGATTACCACTGGAAATGGGATGCGGGTGGCGCTGTGGGTTAAACCACTGAGCCTAGGACTTGCCGATCAGAAGGTTGGCGGTTTGAATCCCCGCGACAGGGTGAGCTCCCGTTGCTCAGTCCCTGCTCCTGCCAACCTAGCAGTTTGAAAGCACATCAAAGTGCAAGTAGATAAATAGGAACCACTCTGGTGGGAAGGTAAATGGCGTTTCCGTGCGCTGCTCTGGTTCGCCAGAAGCGGCTTTGTCATGCTGGCCACATGACCCAGAAGCTGTACATGACAAAGCCATTTTTCACCTTCTCACCCCTTGCTTTTTCCTGTAAGACCTATTGCAGTCGTTAAGAGTCGTCAACAGGCTCATCACAGCTATCTGCCAATCACCCATTCCCACCACCCTTCTGAGTAATACCCCTCCCCACCTTCTCACTATATAGAAGGATCTGGCAACTTCTGTTTCAGTGTATCTGAAGAAGTGTGCATGCACACGAAAGCTCATACCAAGAACTAACTTAGTTGGTCTTTAAGGTGCTACTGGAAGGAAAAAAATTTTTTTGTTTTGACTATGGCAGACCAACACGGCTACCTATCTGTAACTGTTACCTGGTAGTGTTGACGTAATCCTGAACTTGGAGTCAGCTGCTCTTCTCAGTGTAACCACCACTGTGATAGTATACTCCAATCATTTCCTTAAATGTGTCGCTCGAGCTTGGTCCAGAATTTTTTTATTAGCTAGCAGTAAGGATTCAGGAACTGCTCTTTGCCAAGGAACTGAAATAGCATGAAAAGGCCAGCATTTTTCATCCAGTATGAAAAAGTGAAAACTAGCTCTGGCGAGCATCCGGAATGAAACGCTGAGTTGGTGCAAATGTATATGTGATGTATTGTGGTGAGAGGACCTCTTGGAGCGTACACTTATTTATTTATTAAATTTAATGGATTTTAAAAGTTGCTTTTCTGGGAAAGCCCATTCAAAGTGGGTTACAACATTCAGAACCCCCACAATGGGTGAACAATAAATAAGCTATAGAGACACAAACCTGTAAAAAAACCCCACAATTAAAACAATGACAACCAGACAACAAACAGTAATATCTCATGCCTGGAATAAATTTGCCAAAATCAGACCTCACCAGATAGGGCCACAATTGGCTTACCAGCTGAAACTGGTAAAGGTCGCTACTAGTCTCTGGGATTCACCAGGCAGTGCAGAATCCAATATCAATCCCAAACAGCATATTTGACCTTTGAGAGGGAGTGCTACCCCATCCATTACCAGCTGTCAATACCTTCTGGAGCTGGGGTCTCCCAACCCACAATGCCTATGTCTTGCTCAGAGTTAATTGCGATTTGTTTGCCTTTGTCCACCCCAGAGCGGCCTCCAAGCATCAGTTCAAATTTTCAACAGCCTCTCTGGGGTCAGAAGAGGGAACCAAAAGGTAGAAGTGAGCAGCACCCATTCTTGGATGTCTTCCTCCATCATCTTCATGTAGATGGTGGATAGCATGGGGGTTAATCTAGAGCCCTGCAGAGAGCCTCATAAATCAATAGTCATGGGGAAGAGCAAAACTCTCCCCGCATCACCTACTGAGTATATCCATCCAGGAAGGACTGAAAGCAGCCCAACCCCAACAGATGGCCCAGGAAGTTACCATGATCAGTGGTACTGAATGCTGCTGCAAGGGCCAGGAGGACTTCCAGGGCAGCACACACACCCTGTTCATCCTCAGGCACCTGCTGGGGTGACCGAGACTGTGTCCATTCCAAAACCAGGGCTGAATCCAGACTGGAATGGATTCAAATAATCAGCTTCATCCATAGCCTGGAGCTATGTGGCCACCAGCCTCTTAATCACTGCCCCTAGAAAAGACAGATTTCGGGATTTGTCAATAATTATTCAGAATAACAAATTTTAAATCCAGCTTTTTAAAGGAGTAGCCTTACTAACACCTCCTTGAGGCAGCTCTCCTTCCCTTAGGGAAGCACCAAGTCCTGATCTTGATGTTTTCACTAGCCCAGAATCAAGCAAGCAGGTGATACATAGCTCCAAGCAGTCTGCCCACAACTTAACCACTTGAAATTTATGGCATCCTTTGCCCACACACCCCATGTTGGTGTATCAGTGCCTTGTTTTTCTATTTGGCAAATGAGGAATCTTTGTAGCAGTTCTGACTGAAGCTCAGAGAGAGGCAGGTTAACCTCTTTGGAGCTGTTATATTTTTGAACTTTCTGTTTTGCTTCCTGTTTAAAACAAGTGCGGAGCATTCTAGTCAAGCAGTAAAGGATCACACAGAATATCAGAGCATTTATTAAAACAGTACGTTATAAAAGAGCAGAACTTGATTGAAGCCCTTCTAAAGAGCTTTCTTCCTCTTTGCTAGCTTCTGGACTGACAGGAGTGAGGTGGTCATGTGACCTGCTTGGGCCTCGGACAGAGGTGGCTACAACCACCTTAGCAGAAGCTATTCTATTTATCTCAATTCAAGTGGTTCCTTCAGATAACCAAGACCCCAGACTATTTAGGGCTGTACACACTAGCTCTTTGAATAGTGCCTGAAAACAAGCTGGTAACTAATGTACTGTTCTAAGGCCAGTCTGGTATGGCTGCCCCAGCCAGTTTTAATCAGTAAACTGGCTCCCATGCTTTAAATTAACAAATTTCTTTTAGGCAGCCTTCAAAGGCACACCCATGTTAACAGTAGTCACACCAGTGACCTGGGAAGGAAACCAGAGGCTCCTGGCGGGATTTAAATGGGTATGTTTTAAAATGCTTGTCCCAGTGGAAAGTGGATGCCTTTGGAATGGTGTAGGCTAGGGCAGGACAGGCAATATCCCTCGGCTTTCTCTCTTGATCCTTACTGAAAACTTAATAATAATGCAGAATGTCTTTATAATACATTTCTTATTTCTTCATTTGTATTTAGTCTGTTAAATACAAACACCATTCATATTGATTGCTGAGCATTTTTCATTTAGAAAGTGCCTACAGGTTCAATAATTGTGGATTTAGTGGGACATAATTATCGAAGTTCTTTGTGATATATATAACAAGGCATGTGCTGGTTCAGCTGACAGTGTTATGTTACGGTCTGAATACCTATTTGTGGGGATGATAGTCTTCTCATCTTTCCTTGCCCCTCTCTACTGCACTATCAACTCCATGACATCCTCCCACTTTACACACCCGGAAGCAAACTGAATTTTTAAAAGACACAGAATCAAGAGCACACGTGCAGACCCTCCATGTGTCTCGATTTTCCAGGGATGTCCCTGATTTAGAGAAGCCGTCCTGGTTTCTGATCTTGAATGTCACACTTATCCTTAGGATGTCCCTATTTTCACTGGAGAAATGTTCCAGGGTATGGAGTTATCCAACCCCTGAGCCATTTGAAGGCGATCCTGTATAGGGAAGTTTTTTTAAAAAAAAAAAAAACCCAGAGTGCTGGGGCAACCCAATAAGATGTGTGGGATATAAATAGTAAAATTATCATTATGGAATGGGATGTCCCTATATTCATCAGAAAAATGTTGGAGGGTATGCATTTGGGCCTGTCTCCCCCCCACCCCCCGTAAGGGCTGATATAATTTATGTGGTGAGGTGGCAGCTACCCAGAGATAGGCTAATTACTTGATAAGCAGACGCCTCTGAGACAGCCTTGTGCTATATAGTATAGAAGAATACTGAGCACATATCTGATAAAATTGTTCCATTGAGGATTTTGGGCCTGATATCATCTCTCTCTCTCCTCCTTCTTCTCCTTCTCCTCTTCCTTTGTCACACACATGTAAGGCCCCTGTGGTATACTGGTCAGAGCCATGCCGGCCTTTGAGATGCAGTCTTTCTGTTTCCACTATCTCTCCAAACAGCAATAGCAAGATGTCAAGTCTACTCCCTGTGTTAATATTTAAAATACTTAAACTTAAAGCTTGGTTTATTCACTGGGGGAATATTTTAATGCAAGCCATCCTTCACCTATTTGAATGCTTTGAAAGGGAAGTGACCGCGCTTCAGCCAACATGGAATAGGTTTTAGGGACTGGCTTACTCTCACTCTACCCACACTCTCTAAGAATATAGTGGTGTAGGAGGAGCTGTTGCTACCATTTGACAACAGGAGCACATCCTCCTCTGCATCTGAGTCTGTGGTCTTAAAGCAGTGGTTCTTGTTGCATTGTCAGAGATCAGCTTCTGCTGTAGTCAGCTAACTGTTGCTTGAAGGAGGAGAATAGATTGGTGTGAGGCAGCAGTGTTTCATCCTACCCCTTTTCCAAGATTGCAGAGTGAGTGGGGTAGAAAACCCCCAGCTCCCACAGCATCATCTGGCCTGGTTGTAAGTGACTGTAGAAGTGAGTCCCCTCCCTTTCAAAGGAATTCCAACAAGCAAGGTAAAGCAGGGTTTTATTTAGTAGCACCAAATTATTACTGGAAGTTTAGAGCTGCTGGGTGACAATGAACACTACCCAGACAGCTGAATTTTCCCACTCTTACTTTCAACACCCAAAGTAGTCTGTCAGTGTGTGAAGCCTTTTCATTGACATACCTAACCGACCATTTCTTGGGGGGGGGGCGGGGGCAAAAGAAATAAGGCTGGCCAGTGATTGGACTGAAATTATAGTGTCAAGTAAATAGAAAAACACATGAGGTGCCCAGATGAAGGAAACCATCATCGCCTTTCTCTTGGAAGCCATTCACTCTAGTGACATCGTATAAAATAGAAATAACATATTGAAAACCACTGACTGGAAAATGAGAGCTTCAAAGCAATTTTATACCCACACCATTTTCACTCGGTCATATGTCAAAGCTTTACAAAAACTACAATTTCAGCAAGCATAGAGCTCCATAAGTCCCAATTGCTCATAAGAGGGTATGTGTATGTGGTGTTTTGTTTTTTAAAATAGAATTTGGAAATCTGCATTAAATGAAAAGCATGGAGTGTGGCTTTCATTTTAAGTATATCCTTCTTATTTGAACCTAAAGTTGGAACAACTTGGAAATTTTGGGTGTTGTTTTGTTGATAGCTTTGCTGAGTTATTTAGCTCAGCACTCAGTACTAGTGACCAGTCAGATGCTCCAGGGAAAACAAAACGATCAGGGTGTCAGTCACACCCCAGCACCTGTTAACTGAAGGTATACTGCATGGATGTTTGACTTCTAAGATTTCATAGCTAATAACTGCTGATAGATCCCTCTTCCACATTAATTGCTCTAATTTTTAGCATACACAAAACACCTTCTGTGTACGAATGTTTGCTTAAATGTATATTGCACTTTCCCCTTGGCATACACAGGGTGGGTAACAACGTAATACAGTTGTACCTTGGATCCCAAACACCTTGCGAGTCAAACGTTTTGGCTCCCGAACACCGCAAACCTGGAAGTGAGTGTTCTGTTTTGTGAACGTTCTTTGGAACCCGAACGTCTGACCCGGCTTCTGATTGGCTACAGCCAATCAGAAGCCGGGCCTTTATTTCTGAACGTTTTGGAAGTCGAACAGACTTTTGGAATGGATTCCATTCAACCTCCGAGGTACTACTGTACACTAAATCATTACTTCTTATAAACTTCTCTTAAAACCTTCAGACACCTGACAGTGTCTTCTCTGTCTGCTATGGCAATATAGTGGTACCTCGGGTTAAGAACTTAATTCGTTCTGGAGGTCCGTTCTTAAACTGAAGCTGTTCTTAACCTGAGGTACCACTTTAGCTAATGGGGCCTCCCACTGCCGCCACGCTGCCACACAATTTCTGTTCTCATCCTGAAGCAAATTTCTTAACCCAAGGTACTATTTCTGGGTTAGCGGAGTCTGTAACCCGAGGTACCATTGTAGCTGTTCCCCTCTGCTGGAGTTAGAGAAGAACTTTTCAGTTTCTAAGAGCCAGTCCTCAGCAGAAATGAGATCACATTTATTTCCTTAATCTCTAGTACCAGATTTCTAGGAGTTTATGGGTTTATCATATCAGTAGTCTGTTTACCCTCTAGACTTGCATATTGCGGTCTTAAACAAACTCCCCTACAGCATTTGTGGTTTAGAAGGAGGTGGGGTCAGCATCAGCGGTGAAGAGCAACAAACAGCAGTAACGCCCTGCTTTCCAGTGCATCACTGTTCCAAAGATGTTCAGAGCATGGAATGAGCTTGCAATTAATATGGAAAATGAATAGCTGAGCTATAAATGGGCTCGCTGGGAGAGTTGCAGAGCCCATGGAGGGACCATTAATGTGTTGCCACGTTATTGGTGCTAATCACTTAAAATGTGCTCCTTTATTAGTAGCTTTAATGAGAGCCACTTAAACTGTGCATTAAAAAGAGGAACTGCAGAGAAGGACGATGAACTGGGTGGCAGGCACTCATAATTCTAATTGAAATGCTTTTAGTATGGGGGGGGGGAGTTGCCAGAAGCCAGTAATTCTTTGCACTTTTAAAACCCTCTTCCATTATGTAGCATCAATTAGTGTTTTGTTGTTCAAGTGTTGGAATTATATTTTGCTCCCTGTATACTTCCTCCTCTTCCCTACCTCCACTCCCAGCATTCTCCCCCTGCCTGCCCACTGGGACCTGTTTAATCAGCAGCATATAGTGGAAGCATTGACTGATGCAAAATCCTAAGGCTAGAGAGTGAGTTACTTCAGTGCCATGAGTCATGACCAGGATCATAAAATCAGAGAATTGTAGAGTTGAAAAGGACTGCAAGGGTCATCCGGTTCAACCTCCTTCAACGCAGGAATCTTATCCATAACAGATGGCCACCCAAACTCTGCTTAAAAACCTTCAAGGAAGAAGAGTCCACAACCTTCCAAGGGAGACCGTTCCAACGTCGAACGCCTCTTACTGTCAGAAAGTTTTTAGCCAGAATCTCCTTTGGATCAATCCAAGGGTAGAAAAATATCTTACACTCCCAGATGCCATTCTGAAGCCAGCAGCACATTGACACTAGCATCTGCCTTGTGGAGTAATGAGAAAATGTAAATTCCTGGGTACCAGAAGCAAATGCCAGGTGCCCTTGGGGAATTTTCCAAGTCTGCTTCCACATTATCCCAGCAGAATTCAGTTGTGCAGCATGTGCTGGAGCCCGAACCCACAATGGTGTTGCCTTCGAGATAAGGTCCTTATTTTCCAAATTTCGCAACAAACTCTTAACAGTACTCTCCTTCAGAGACATGTGCAGTGAGGACAACTTTCTCAGGGGCCAGTTCTTATAAGCATTAACATATTTGGTCGCAGCGATAGAAAACAGACAAGATTGCTCTCTGTGGCTGTATTTTCCGTGGTTTGCCTCATTTTTCAAACTAGTTTATCCTCCCAGCACAAATGTTGCATCTGCCACCTCAATTTTTCCATGCTTCAGGTGAGTCCCCAGATTTGCTTTTGCACATGTAACCAAACAAATTACTGTTCGAAAACAAAATTTATCATCTTCCTAAATTAACTTACGGCCCGGTTATGGGAATGGGTCTGGAGAAGCCTTTGGCTAGCGCACTTCCTTCCCCTCCCTTCTCCTTCTGCACACATGTAAAGGAGATTGAAATCCTCTGGTAGAGAATTTATTTTGCATGCAGAAGGTTTCAGTTTCATCTCAAGGTAAGGTTGGTAGAGACCCTACATGAAACCCTTGAGAGCCATTACCAGCCAATCTGAATGATACTGAGCTAGATGGACCCAATGGTCTGACTCTGTACCAGGCAACTTCCAAGGTTCCTAACTTGGAGAACTGGATTCTTCTAGCCATGGTTAGTTGATTTAATAAATGTGTTTATAACTGCATGTCATACAGTACAATACTTAGAATAAAATACAAATTTTAAATCTTGTAAGACAACAAGTGTTTGTAAGCAGGTGGCGCTGTGGTCTAAACCACAGAGCCTAGGGCTTGCCGATCAGAAGGTTGGCAGTTCGAATCCCCACGACGGGGTGAGCTCCCGTTGTTCGGTCCCAGCTCCTGCCAACCTAGCAGCTCGAAAGCACGTCAAGTGCAAGTAGATAAATAGGTACCGCTCTGGCGAGAAGGTAAATGGCATTTCCGTGCGCTGTTCTGGTTCACCAGAAGCGGCTTAGTCATGCTGGCCACATGACCCGGAAGCTGTACGCCGGCTCCCTCGGCCAGTAAAGCGAGATGAGTGCCGCAACCCCAGAGTCGTTCGTGACTAGACCTAGTGGTGAGGGGTACCTTCACCTTTACCTTTAAGACAACAAAATGATATTACATGCAGTATTAAAAGCTGACTTTATGGCCAGGAAGGTACAAAAATTATCCAGACCAGACCGAAATAATAATTCTGCAACTTCAATCCCATTTGTTTACTAAAGGCTACATTGCATATTTAAAGCATTTTATAACCCATGAGGAATGGTGTCTGGCTTATGTCCTGAAGAATTGTATTCCATAATTGTGGAGCCACTGCCAATAGTGCTGTCATCCATGTGCTCTCCAGTCTCACCTTGATAGGTGAACACCTCAGTAGGGCTTCAGAGGTATGGGCAGGCAGATAGGGATGCTGGTGGTCCGTCACATAATCTGGCCCCATGCTATTTAGAGCTTTAAAGGTCATCACTAGCTGCCTAAGGTTGAAGCCATTGCCACTGGAATCCATGGCATAGGTGCAAAGGAGGTTTATTATTGTATATTTTTTGAATTCCAAATGCAATCAGAAGAGCCAGCAGAAGATATTGTGGTATCAGAACAAGGCAGGTACATTCATCCACATGTGGTGGCATTTTGTACTTTAATAGATGAGTGTCTCCTTCAGGAAAGTGTAGCATTTCTGCCAGAGGACATTCAGGCCCTACACAACTGGTTACAGACAGTGAAAGGACTTAAACATAGGAGGCACAGCAGGAACCTTTAAATTGGTAGTACCTATAGGTGAAAACCTTGGCATGTTGATGGAAGTGATGTGGATAGCAGGATGTGGAGTCTCCACATAGTACTTGCTAATGTAAGGGTTCCATCTGGATCGACAAAGTGTTATGAGAGGAGCAATAATTGAATTGAGCATTTGTGTAAAGGATACAGCTTTTCTTCTGAACAAGGGGTTCTTCAGTGCTGACGTGACAGATGCCCTATTCCAGACAGTTTGCCTCTGAAGCATGTTATTTAGAAAGAGAGGAAGGTGCTCCAGACTTAAACTGAAGCCATTCTTTACACTCCAGAGCTTGAACCAAGGAGAGGAAAAAATGAGGACACGAAAAGGGAGATTAAATCATTCTCTCAGGATGTGTTTTATGCTGCCACTAATAGAAGAATGAAGCCAGCAAGGCATTCTCAGCTTGGGTTAGCTATAATAGCAGGGTTGGAAATAGAAAGGTCATTGAAGTTGGAGGCCTACAAGGTCATTGTCTGCTGCAACATAGCTTGAAAAACCGAAAATAGAAATTGACATGTAGCAATGAGGGTACTGTTCACAACGCCTGAAAATCGCCACTGCACATGTTGCTTTTGATAACGACAGCCAATTTGTTAAAAACTCTTTTAAGTGGGTAAAAATACATTGTATGGCAATATAGGTGTTTGCAGATCAAGATACTAAAGCTGGTGAAGCTGATGGTGTGAGATGTGTGGCATTGACACGAGGCACACAGAAAGGAACAGGATGTTGGCCATGCCTTAGTTGTGTGGGACGGTTACATTTCTACTAGATTATGCTGTTCTCAAAATGGGTGATGTCCCTTGGATTCTGTTGCTGGCACTTTAGATTAAAGGAGGACTAGTTTGGGTGCAGTGGAATTCAACAATACTCTCTGTTCCTCAGCAAAATATCAGGTCAATATTTCTGATTATAGATGTAGAAACAAAGCTGCACAGTGTGTCTCTCAACCTGAGTGTGATTAGATCTACATAATGGTTGCACATAACCTTGCGATTGGAAGAGTGGTCTTGATGATGCAAGCAAAGGAAAGCTTTCAGAATTCAGTAACCACTTTGGAGGATTTCACACAAAATGGCCCATTCAGTGCTTATTCAATCTGGAATACTAGTTTGCTGCAGGGTTATTCAGAAAGGTGGTTTCAGGGATATATCTGAACCTTTGCAAGCATGTGCACCGGATTCTGCCAGCTGCTATAGAAATCTTGAGCGCTGAAGAGTCGTTTAAAAGAACAAATACCTTATACCTGTGGTAGTTTCCTGAGACTCAGCATTTTTTTCTTCATGCTTCGGGTGCATTCATGTAACATGCTTCATAACAGCATTAGTTTTTTTGTGGAATACTAAGAGCTTGCATAGGATATTTCCTGCTGATTTCGAGGGAGCACAAACCCCCAATGGAGAACATTCTTCTTAGTGCTAACCAAGAAATGTGTAAAAGCCTGCTGAGGAGGCGGCAGATAGAGTTGTGGAGAAATGTAACCTTCAGGATGACGATAGCATATTAACTTGGGTACTCTACAGCCTAAAGTAACTCACACAAGTCGCATCATAAGATACCAGCTAAAGCTCAACTGTTGCAGTTGCAGTTGATGTTCAGTAAGTGTCACATTAAATGGGGTTTTGCCACCAAGAAGGCCCTGTCTCTGGTGGTGATGTTTTCCCAAGGTTGGTTGGTAATGGGTAAGTAAAAAAACGTACGCTTAGAAGCCTTTTATGCTTCTGCAGTATGCAAATTCTGTTAAATAAATAAAATAGGTGTTCCTGAGCCATTTATGGTTTTGTGCCAGCATCTTGAATTGTGCCTGATAGCTCAGTAACAGCCAGTGCTGTATGTTGAGGATGGGTGTACAGTGGTACCTCGCAAGACGAATGCCTCGTAAGACGAAAAACTCACAAGACGAAAGAGTTTTTCGTTTTTTGAGTTGCTTCACAAGACGAATTTCCCTATGGGCTTGCTTCGCAAGACGATAACGTCTTGCGAGTTTGTTTCCTTTTTCTTAAAACCGTTAATACCCAGGAAATCCGTGCTTCGCAAGACGAAAAATTCGCAAGACGAAAAAACTCGCAGAACGAATTAATTTCGTCTTGCGAGGTACCACTGTAATATAATCTCATATTGCTGCCCCACACATAATGGACAACAGAATTTTCATCCCTTGCAGCTCCTTTCTATTCCGTTTTGAAGGGATGCACACACTCACACTCTTGACGTTGATGGTTTTCCATAGGAATCTATGCAATGCAGGGATCTTTTTGCTCATTGTGGGGCTCATACCCACAACCTTGAGATTAAGAGTCTCTTGCTCTATCAACAAAGCTATTCAGTATTTATTATACTCACACACACAGTGGTATCCAATGTTAGTCATACTAGTAACTTTAATCCATTGGTATCTGAAGAAGTATGAATGTACACAACATCTCATACCAATAACAAACTTAGTTGGTCTCTAAGGTGCTACTGGAAGGAATTTTTTTATTTTGTTTAATCCATTAATTTCAGTAGGTCTACAGTGAGCAAAATCCAACCCAGAGGATAAGGTGATAAAACTGTTTTTGGACGGCAGCTGAGAGATTAGACACACAATCATGTGTAGAAAACTGGCATGGGAGAAAAAAATAGTTTGAGCTGGTTTTGAGCCTAGTAGAGAGTATTTTTCACAGGGAAACTTAGCTCTGTGATCCATCACCTGCAGTCTGCATACTGTCAGAGAAACAGTTTTGACACCACCTGCTGTTTGTGTGGATTAGGCTGAAAGTGCAGCTTCTGTTTCCAGTAGGTTTTGCTTCCCTCCAGAGATTACCAAGCAAAACTACCATGTTTCCACCTTTTCCCACTTTCCTGCTTGCACAAACCTAGGGGCTCTGCCTGCTGATTCATCTTCATCTGGTCATAGTTAGTCTGAGCATGTTCAAAACATATTTATTTGAGTTTGTGGGTGGGTGGGGCAGGGAGCTCCCTATTACACATTATTACTTTTCATTATTATTATTATTATGGATTATTATTGTATTCCACCTTATACCTGTAGATCTCGGGGCAGTTCACAACATAAAATCACAGTATAAAAGACACAAAATACATAATAAAAACCCAAACAACCCAATAATCCCCCCCTGACCACAACACATTTAAAAGGCCTGGTTAAACAGGAACATTTTTGCCTGGCACTTAAAAGTGTGTAATGAAGGCGTGAGCTAAACCTTTCTGGGGAGAGCATTCCACAAACAGGGAACCACTGCAGAAAAGGCCTGTTCTTATGTTGCCACCCACTGGACCTCTTATGGACTTTGAGGAGGCACACAAAGAAGGGCTTCAGAAGATGATCTCAGAGTCCAGGTAGGTTCATATGGAGAGAGGCGGTCCTTGTGCATCTTACTTGCCTAGTTTGAACTTTGAGGGTTTATGATGGTGCCGCTTCCCCCCCCCCCTTTAGAGCTTTTATATATACATGAGAAAAATGATGCCTGGATAAGTAACAAGTATGCAGCTGTTGGCACTTCCTCTATGTGGTCAGAGGGGATTCCCTTGGGATACAAAATCATAGACTCATAGAATTGTAGAGTTGGAAAGGGGCCTGAGGGTCAGTGATGGTAATAGTTTCTCTCCTGAATCCTCCTGCAGGATTTTTCCCTGGGAGCTCTCAAGGGTGCGACGCCTTCCTCCGCCACAAGATGACCCTCATTTCACCATCTATCTTGAAGAAATACGGCATCCCTTTTGACCGGGTATGTATGGATAATGTTTCAGGACACACACAGGTTTTCAGAGTATGCTGGTCGAGAGCTGAATCCTCCAGCATAATGTTACGTTAAACACTCAAAAGTAGGGTTCTGAGCTAGGTTCAGTGTTCTGGTTGAGGGAAATAACTTGATGGTGATGCATTTTTACTTCCAGAGACAAATCTATAAATTTTGTTTTATTATTGTGAACCCTTTGAGATCCATGGTGGTTTGAGATTGTAGTGGTTGAAAAAGAGCCATCAAAACTAGTACTGTGGAACTTGTGAAGCATGGTACTCTTTAATTCCTTCCTCAGCTGCCCATCTGGCTGGGTTTCCCAATTGAAGAAACCCAATTGAAATTAATCTAGACAATCAGCATTACCCAAGAATGCCTGATGTTGTGTGGCAACCATTCACTTGAGGACATTGTTAAAAAAAAAATCACCACCATATATTTGTGACTGGTTGCTAGCTAGAATAATACTCAGGGTTGAAGGAAGTGTTCTTCGCTTGATGGCCTTGGCCAAGTCTCTCACCCTTACTGTTGGGAGGATAAAATGGGACCACTTTCATTTCTTCTACCCTAAATCTGTGCAAAAATGAAATTAAAAGGTGTAGCACAAGATCCTGCCAGAAACATTAGCTCCATTCTGCTTCTCTTTCCTTTTTCATTGAGTGTGGGAACTGAAAAACAGAGTAGAAATTCAGTCCCCTTCCCTCATTCCCTGCAGGGGAGGAATTGTGTTGGAATCCTACAGGGACTTAACATTATGGAGCCTTCACCTCTCCAGTCCACCATTTTTCTTTCCCAGTTGAACTGTTGATGTTTAAGGTAGTTTGTAGTTGTGAGAATATAGAAGACAGGTTTAAGCAAGGCATGCATTGGCCATTAAGCAACCTGCATAGCTCTTTTCCAAAGTGTAATGATGTCTTCATTGAAAATGGAGTGAGAAGAATCATTTCAGCTTTCAGCATGAAAAATAGTGCTATAAAAGTTTTCCTGAATTGCACACCTCTCTTTACGCTTCCTAATTATTTTAAGGATGTAGGAAGTTTAGTGCAGTCTTAAACACCACCTGAGAAAGGGGTATCACACAGTTCTGAAAGGAATGACTGTTCACAGTAGGGAAGAATATGACTTGCAGCACACCAGAGAGGGTGTTCTATCTTTGGCATTAAGACTTTGTGTTTAGCCTGCTTTTTCTGACACTTTATTTGTCAGGCTGAGTAGATGTTGGTCAGGCTGCTGCATTTACACAGAACATGGGAGAGAGCCCTTGCAAAATCTCCATGTTAGCTATGTGGGAAACTGGCATAGAATTCTGTTTCAGTGTGTACACAATGCAAGAATGGAGGCCTCTTAAAGGCTGGTGAATCTGAATGCTGAATGCCTTTTCTTTTGAAGGCAAGGGAAGGTTGGCCTTAAGATTCTGAGGGCCTGGCCCCCAGCAGGGGAGGGATGTTGCTTTCCTGACAGCTTCTTGCTCCTCCTCTGAGGCCACATTGTGGTAAGGTGATGCAGGAGGACCTCCTTTGTCCCAATCAAGTCCAGCCTAACTTAAAGCAGCAGCCCTCTCCAGAAGTGGCCTCCATTCACAGAAAGCAAGCCGAAGGTTTCTCCCATTTCTCCCTCCACAAATGCATCAAAATTCCTGGCAGGCTTCAAACAGGGCAAATACCTGGGTGTTTATAAATCTTAGTAATGGTATTTACTTCTCTAAAGAAATCAGATCGATACCTGAGCTTTTTAATAATTAAAAATGTGTATTTCTGTAATCCGCTATTGATTTCTCCATTTATTCTGTGAAGGCCTTGCAGAAGTCAGTAAATTCAGGGCTTTTCACTGTGAGTGGCAGCCGGTGCTGGCTTTTCCTCAATAGTTATTACTTTTCTACCCAAGCCCATCCGTCACCTGGAGTGCTTTTCTAATTTATTGGCGGGATAATGTTGACAGCAGTGATGTGAGGAGGATATGCACTGTGGGTCTTGGGATGAAGACACAGGGATGTAGATTTTCTGACAGGAGCATAATCTCTCTGTCTGCTTAACTTAACTGTCTGCAGCTTTGCCTTGATTTATGAACAGGTTCAAGTGGAGCTGGGCACCAGAGGCCAGGCCTGAACTTCTCTCACCTTTATCGGGAGAAGCAGAGGAATACAAAGCCTCCTACAGTACTGCTGTCAGGCTGGCTCTCCTCAGGGGAGGGGAGGGAGGTCGTGAGTGCAGATGGTTGTCCCTCTTAAACATTCTTTGGAGTAAAGTCCTCATGCTTAAGAATTAGGCTGTGACACATTAGCACCTCAGTAAGTCGCAGCAGCGTTTTAACCAGTCACTTTTCATGCCTCAGGAGCATTGCTTGCTGCTGCTGTGCTGGTGCTGCTGCCTCAGTCAGGGCTGGCTGAAGACATTTTGGCCCATCAGGTGGAGAAATCCTTATGACATTTTCCCTTCCTATGTTAGTTAATGCCCAACTCAGCCAGCTGGAAAGTTTTTGTACAGTGGTGCCTCGCAAGACGAAATTAATTCGTTCCGCGAGTCTTTTCGTCTTGCGATGTTTTTCGTCTTGCGAAGCACGGTCCGTCGCAACTGCGCCTCTTCAAGCGGCTTTAAGAAAAAAGCGAACAAACTCGCAAGACGTTTTCGTCTTGGGAAGCAAGCCCATAGGGAAAATTGTCTAGCGAAGCAACGCAAAAACCGAAAAACCCTTTCGTCTTGCGCATTTTTCGTTTTGCGAGGCATTCGTCTTGCGGGGCACCACTGTACAATTATGTGGTAATAAGGATAAAGACAACCAATCCAGAGGGTGGCAGGTTAGTTGGTGATGCTCAGCAGACCTGATGTTAGTTGTTCTTCAGAGGGATCCCAGTTTTTAAAGCAAACACCCAAGTTGTGAGTACATGGAGGTGTGTAGAAGGCCTTCTTTTATGCATTAGCCAGTTTCCCCATCTTTGGTTGTCCAAATCAAATGATCAAACTCTCTTTCCCTCTGAAATGAGGAAAACCAGATGTTTTAAGACCTCAGCTCCCCAATTACATAATAAGTAAGGATGTGGTTTTTCCCCCAAACCTCTCCACTCTGGTGGCAGAGAAACGAGAAAAGTGGGTGCCAGCGCATTCATATTTCCCCCCCCCCTCTCTCTCTCACACACAGTGCTGTTGCAAACATGATGGATATGAAATTGGTGCTTGACATCCTGGTTTTTTAATCTCATCCTATGAAAGTTTGTCCCACTCTTGATTTCTTCCTTGGTACCTCTGATTTAGATGTCTCACATGTGTAATATAAGTGAAAGGGGAATGATTTAGGGGAAAGTGGGGAAAATCTTTGTGAAAGACGCAAAAACCTGAAAGCAACTGTATTGTGGACTTTTGTGGGTGGTTGAAACTACAGTGCTTCTCTAGTGTTTGATTCCCCCACTGTACAAATATGCCTATGTTTTGAGTATACAGCTGCTGAGATATGTGCAGCGCTGCTTGCCAGGACTCAGACTACACCTGCCTGATATGCTGCACTTGAGACTGGCAAATAATGGTTTTAGAGGTCCACTATTTTTGCCTGGACTTGATAACTAAGCCAAAAATTGTGGTTGCCAGAAACCTGCCCTCTATTTGCTTCTTGGGCTGCTTCTCTGTGCAAGGTCAAGGACGATCTTTTGTTCCCCTTCCCAGCTCCAAGATGTCCTGGCAAGGCACTGCCTGCAGAAGCCGCCTCCACTTCTCCAATTACAGAGCTGGGAAGAGTTGTGGGGGCTGATTAATTTGTTCCTCTGGAGTGGTTTGCTAATGCAGTGGCCAAACAATTTGCAGTCTTCCTCTTAACACTGGAACTAGAGAGAGGACTAAAAGCTGCCATGCTACTGCAGAGACAGCCCTTTTTCCCTCCCCCCCCCCGCCACAGCAGCACCTAAGTTTGGGAAGAATACCTGGGGCCTGTCATATGAGGATGCTGCACATTTGCCATAGCAACTGAAATTGCCAGACTCAATACTGTCACTTTGATCCCCTTCTGCAGACAGTGACAGCATTTCTGTAGTTTATGGTGGTCTTGAGATTTATTTATTATATTTCATAGAATCATAGAGCTGAAAGGGAACCAAGGGTCATCTTGTCCAACCCCTGCAATGCAGGAATCTCAGCTAAAGCATGCATGACAGATGGTCGTCCAACCTCTACTTAAAAACCTCCAAGGAAGGAGAGTCCACCACCTCTTGTGGGAGTCTGTTCCACTGTCAAACAGCTCTTGCCTTCCGAAAGCTATTCCTAATGTTTAGTCAGAACCTCCTTTCTTGTAACTTGAAGCCATTGGTTCAAGTCTTTCCCTCCAGAGCAAGAGAGAACAAGCTTGTTCCCTCTTCCATGTGACAGTCCTTGAGATATTTGAAGATGGATATCATATCTCCTCTCAGTCTCCTCTTTTCCAGGCTAAACATACCCAGCTCCTTCAACCATTCCTCATAAGGCTGCGTTTCCAGACCCTTGATCAGCTTGTTTGCCCTCCTCTGCACATGTTCCAGCTTGTCACCAGCCTTCTTAAATTGTGGGGCCCAGAAATGAACACAGAACTCCAAGGCAAAATAAGTGGTACTATTACTTCCCTTGATCTGGACACTCTACTTCTGTTAATGCAGGCTAGAATAGCATTAGCCTTTTTTTTGCTGCTGCCTCACAGTGTTTACTTATGTTAAGCTTATGGTCCACCAAGACTCCTAGATTCTTTTCACATGTACTACTGGCAAGCTAGGTGTCCCCCACCTTATATGTGTGCAGCTGGCATTTGTCCGCATTGAAATTCATTTTGTTAGTTTGGGCCCAGGTCTCCAGTCTGTTAAGGTCATTTTGAATTCTGATTCTGTCTTCTGCGGCATTGGCTACCTCTCCCAGTTTGGTGTCATCTGCAAATTTGATGAGCATCCCCTCTGTTCCTTCAAGTCATTTACAAAGGCGTTGTTAACGGGCCCAGGACAGAACCCTGCGGCACCCACTTATCACTTTTTCCCAGGATGATAAGGAACCATTAATGAGTACTCTTTGGGTTTGGTCAGTCAACCAGCTATGAATCTACCTAACAGTTACCTCATTCAACCCACATTTTACCAACCTCCTCACAAGAATATCATAGGGCACTTTGTCAAAAGCCTTTCTGAAATGTTTTGGTTGCATGTGACGTCTGGCTGGAGAATTGTGCCTTTGGCCTTCCCAGAACACTAAAAGATTGTGGGGCTTGGATTTCAGGCAGCATAAAGCCAATGTGGGGGGAGTTGGTTGGGACCCTGGTGGGGCATGCAAAGAGTTTATTGCAGGTCACCTGGGTTGGTGAATGTATGCATTTCCTCCCTGCATTAGTTTGTTCCCATGAGAATTCCTTGTGGAAAACCATATTTCTAGAAGGGGTAGCCGTCTTTTCTAACAGATCCCACAAAGATATATGGAGAATCCTGAAAGCAGTGCTGGGTCACCATAATCAGCCCACCATCTTGGTTTCAGTGTAGGGGTACTTCTTGTCACCTCTTACTACAAATACAGATTTATTATAAAAGGTCACATTGCCTTGGTCGAATCTTTGCTATCTTTTTGCTTGATAATGGCATATTCTTTTCTTCCTTTCCTGTTTTCAGATCACCCAAGAAGCCGGAGAGTTCATGATTACTTTCCCTTATGGCTACCATGCAGGATTTAATCATGGGTTCAACTGTGCAGAGTCCACCAACTTCGCCACACTTCGGTGGATCGACTACGGCAAGATGGCCACCCAAGTAAGTTCCCACATCCTGGTGTTTTAGTTGGTATGGGGCAAATTACAAAGCTTGCCTTGCAAATTGGGAGCCGGTCTGCCTGGCTTAGGTTTCCTGTTGATTTTCTGCCTAAACCGTGACTGAACCATTGAGTTCACACCAGCATCATGGTTCATGCTACCCGGCTGAAGTTTGCAAAGCCACTTCAAACTCTGGTTTTAAAATCTGTTTCAGATGGGTACCCTGCCTAGTGTTAACAGTTAGCACATATAAGGCTTAACCACAGTCAAGGCAAACAAAGAGTGTATGTGGAACGTGTGCTGGGGTTGGAAAAGAGTGCACACTCCTCAGGCTGGCTCCCAGTTAGCAAACCATGGTTTCCTGGGGTTTACCGTCATTTTTTACTCAGCTAAGGATATGTGACTCAGACAGCCTCTTCCATCTATTTCTGGCTAATAATAATAATAATATTTATACCCCGCACATCTGACTGGGTTTCTCAAGCCACTCTGCAGCATACAGCACATTAAAAATTGTAAAACATTAGACATTAAGCTGCTTGTTTGTATGCCTGGAGCCTCTGTCACATGCGCCCAATGGTTCTTTTTCCTTTGATGTGGCTAACATGGCACACTGGTGCAAGCCCTAGCTTTCCCCAGATAGTGTGCTGCAATGTAACAATATGTTTGTGTCTGTCAGTAATTTTCAAAGTGTGTGCCATGGGAGAGCTACTTGTGTGTGAGAGAGAAAAGAGTTAAATGGTTAATAGGTCCTGGTTGGGCCAGAGTACCTGTCCCACAGAGAAAGCTGTCTGCTGTATCTCTGCTTGATTTACTGCTCTTTGCCTCTTTCCAATTAGCCTCCACTGTGGGCAGATAATTCTGCCTTGTTTCTGCCTCTGAGGTGTGACCACCAGCTATTCCTGAAACAGAATAGCCCTTTCTGGACGAAGTTGACTACTGGTCCTTTATATGAGACACATTGACTCGTGGAGAAATGGGTTGGGCTTGCCTTGGGTAGTCAGTTTCTACTCTTGCACCTGAAAAGGTTTATTTTCAGACTATGTAAGAGTTGAGGGTTATTCCAGTTCTGAATTGGGGATCGGGGGAGTGGGTCTCTACTTCCAGGTCTCTGGGAAATCACTGGTGCAAGTGAAGCACACATGAGAAATTGTAATCCCAAGACTCGGTTTTAAAGTAGTGCTGAGGCCTAAGTACAAAATTCTGTCTGAAGACCTTCCGTTTTAAAACAAAGCATGCTAATCTAAGCAAATTTTATTATTAGAGGACTTGGAATCTGATCCTGTCTGCTGTGGCCTTGCTTGCTAGGTTTTCACCCCAACACCTCTAATTTCATTGTTTTGGACCCCAGAAAATGGTAGTTTGTCATGGAAATTCTGAGAAGAGTTTTAACTATGGCAGCTGCCAGTGGGCAACTGCTCTAATATTAAAAGCAATTTTGGGCTTAGCCATGTGTTCAAAAACAAGTGACATTTGGGAAGTGGAGACTTTAGATTGAGGCTCCGTGCTTACATTGTTGGGCATTGTAGCGTGAAATTACTGAACAAGCAGTGATGGGGAGACTTTCCAATCCACTCTAGGTAGGGGGACCTAGGGAGAGGAGGAGGAGATGTCCCAGCTGTTCGCTTTTTATCACAAGGGGCAGCAGTGCTTCTCTTTCCACACTGACAATCACCCCACAGTGCATGCTTACTTAGTTGGTGTTATCCAGAATGGTAATTTGGCTTTTCAGAATTTCTGCCTTTAGGGAAACCTTTCCATGTCAACTTCCCCATTGAGGAGTCTCTGTTCTGGAATTCCAAGTGTAATTGCTCATACCAGCATCAGACATTGCTGCTGCCCCAGGTCAATAGAGAGTGCCCTTCCAGCAAGCCCTGAACTCCCTTCCAGATTGATAGCACTGGGCAAGCTGTCTTTCAGAAGATCTTGTGATCCCATGGAGGAAGTTCTTATAAGCTTCCTGTATGTTAAGAACAAAGGTGGAAGACTTTAGCTGAGGGAAAGTTGTATAGGAGGAAAAGGGAATGTAAGCCTATTTCATTCCGTGATACTTCAGTCACAAAGAACCCTGACTCCTTTGATGGAACCTGCTGGGCTTCAGCCTTGCCCCCAGACCTGGGAGCCAGAGTCTACTCCGAGGAGGAGCCAGGATGAAAAAAAAATACACAGAGAAATGGTGGGGTGGGGGGAGAGGAAGGGACATTTTAAGGCTTTGGGGCATGGAGCAGCATCTGGGTGGTAGCCAAACATCTTCCCCTGCAACAGGGTAGCAGGGTTTTTGGACAACACAGCCTCTCTCCTCTAACTTTGCTTGGCTTCCTTTATCTTCAGGTGAAATAAACTGATAAGTGATTGTGAATAACACACACAAAATAGAGCAAGTAACTAACATGCAATAAGAGTGGAAGCAAACAGATCTTCCCTTTTTTGAAATCCATGAAGCTCCAAGTGAACATTGAGAATCAGAAGCTGTGGACCTTGCAGACACGATTCTTCTGAGAGAAAATGAGTTATGTTTTTATTTTTCAAGGATATATTATTTATTGGAATAGATTAGGATATAAATCTAATAGTCAAAAAAACCATGCTTATTTATTTGTTATTAAGAAATTCATTTCACTGAATTCACTGGGTTTACTTCCAGGTAAGTGTGCATAGGATTGAATGTCTTCTGTTTCTTCCTAACAGTGCTGTGGTTTACATACTATCTTGAAGCCCAAATAATCCTCTTTTTACATTACTGCAGCTTTTATCTTAGGAAAAAAACCGAACTATTTCCCCAGCAGATTGTCTGTGTCCACACTAGGGCATTCATGCATATGTGGGTCACTCTTTCCATGTTTGGCTTTGTCTGTACATGAGCAGTTTCAGTTTCATGCCTCCAAAGACTGTTGGGTATTTCTCATTCACTAGTTGGTGCTGCTTAAAAGCATGTATATTGTTGTCCCCTCAACTGGCACTTCCCCACCCAATTTCAGAAACTTATGGGCTTGTGTGAAGCTATTTGTTAGCTTGTTTGCTCACACCTTATTATTTTTTGAAATGCAAGTTTTGAACAAAATAAATGTTTAAAAGAAGTTTACTGCAGGCAGTGATTTGAAATAGCTTTCATATGAAGTGGTTCGTCGTCGTCCCCCGCCGCCGTTCCTGGTTTTCCCTTTCCCCATGCCTTTATCCACAAGGGGAATTTTTATTTTTATTTTTAAATAATAAAAGCTGTTCTGTGCAAGAACAGTGTTGTGCAAAAGAGCAGTTGTAAAAACAAAAATATGACAGATGTGCCAGCTGGTCGAGAAGGGCAGGCTGCATCCTTTCCTTCTGGTTGATGAAAACAAACTAGGGGGTGTGATGATAGAAAGCACCCAGCAAAACATTACCAAACATATAAAAACAAGAAAAACCCTACCCAAATAGTGTGCTACACTGCATCCACAATCAGGCAACATGTAAATTTATCACAGAATCATAGAATCTTAAGAGTTGGAAGGGATCTCAAGGGTCATCTAGTCCAACCCCCTACAATGCAGGAATCTCAGCTAAAGCATTCATGACAGATAGCCACCCAAACTCTGCTTAAAAACCTCCACAGACTGAGAGTTCACAACCTCCCATGGGAAACTGTTCCACTGTCAAACAGCTCTTACTGTCCAGAAGTTTTTCCTGATGTTTAGTCGGAATCTCCTTTCTTGTAAACTTGAAGCCATTGGTTTGAGTCCTCCCCTCCAGAGCAGGAGAAAACAAGCTTGTTCCTTCTTCCATGTGACAGCCCTTGAGATATTTGAAGATGGGCATCATATCTCCTCTCATTCTCCTTTTTTCCATTCTAAGCATACCCAGCTCCTTCAAGCACTCCTCGTAAGGCTTCGTTTCCAGACCCTTGACCATCTTGGTTGCCCTCCTCTGCACATGTTCCAGCTTGTCACCAGCCTTCTTAAATTGTGGGGCCCAGAATTGGATACAGTATTCCAGGTGTGGTCTAACCAAGGCAGAATAGAGTGGTATAGAATAGAGAATAGAGTGGTATTCTTATATTGGATCTCATTATTGATGGATTGGAAAAATCTAAATTTAGTGGGAGAAAGGTGTGGGCTGCTCCTTTGATCTGATGAATACCACCAAAAAACAAGAAGTAGCTTCAGTTCCATGTTAAACTCCAGGGTGGATGGATCAGAAACATGTACCATCATGTACAAAATTCTCCCACAACGATGTGAGAGACTGATAAAGTTCTACAGAAAATGATTACTTCAAGTTATTGCTGCTAAAGGTGGTTCTACAAGCTTTTGGCTTTATTTCTGTTAAATAAATCATGACACAGTCATGTGTTGTTGTTTATCTGAGGTTGTAGTTACCTAATTTTAAGATGTGCTTAGGAACGGATGATTGTTGTTATGTCTTCATATGCAAAACCACAGAATTCAGAGAGGGTGCACTTTCTTTTTCCCATGACTATAGTTTGTGTCCCTTTTCCCTATAGTTTGTGTCTCACTCTTAAACGTGAGATAGGTTTGTTAAAAGAAAAACATCTATACTCATGATTGTACCAGACAGTATGTTCTGTATGTAAAGTTATACATATATTTATGTTCTTAAAGCAGTTAAGGAAGTTTAGGATGTGAAAAGGTGACTATTTCATTTATTTCACTCTTTCCTGAATCTTTGGTGTGGTGTTTGTGGGGTGGAACATGTTTTCCACTATGGCAGGTTCCGTTTTCTCCTCCAGATGTTGCTGACAACTCCCACCACCCCTGACCATTGCCCATGCTTTCAAGGAATGATGAAAGTTGTAGTTCAGCAACATCTGGAAGCCCAAACATTCCCAACTCCTGACTTATGGCTTCAGAACATTTAGAATATTTACATTTCACCTCCTACCTGCAGTCAACACTACATTTGCCAGTGTGCTCTTTAGTTACTCACACTTGAGTGATTATACACAATCCTAAAGCAAGCAGCACTAATAACTCACTGGACCGATGTTGGTGCTAACTATGGCAGGACACGATTTGCCTGCGCTTCACAAATGCACATGGGGGGAGTTTAATGATCGGCTCATTAGAAGCAAGTTCCACTGTAATTGTTGGACAAGCATTGGTATTAACAGAAAATGTGCTCTTCAGTGGCAGGTTTAAAGGTGCAAAGTTGGCTGTTGGGAAGAAAAGCAGATTATACCTGAGAGAATCCACAAGTAGGCCTTCTAAACTCTCTGATTTAACTGAAAATTGGCCTGCTGAGTCTTAATGTGTGTATATATCTGCACTACAGTCATAATTGCTTTTACTGCCATGGCTTTACGTATGTGGACCACTCATAGTTTCCTTCTCTCAGAGGAGAAGAACCACCTACTTAACTCTGGTAGGGCAGAATTGTGAAGATTAATGAACTAAGGATTATAAGCAAAATTATTGATGGTGCATCTAGCACCAGCACAAATAAGCTTTAGAAATGGCTTTCTAACATTTTTCGCAAACCTAGTGTGCCTTCAAGGCTAATATTTGGAGCTGCAATCTGGTTAAATAAATTCAAAGCTAATTATTGATTCAATTTCTGAAGAAGTAATTTCCCTTTGGTTTTAGATGATATGCACATGTATCGTAGCTGGCATCATCTTAGAAGAGGCATTTCTTCTGATTGAGAAATAGGAGAATGCCACTTTTACGACAGTGTTTGCCACTTTCCTGTTTTATAAGTGCAAGCTTGCTTGCTTATTTGTTTGTTCAAAAAAAATAGCTATATCATTGTTCCCACGGGGCAATCTCTATGTCATTTTTTAAGTGCTTGGCAGCTTGAGCGCTTGAGTGCAGCCAAACTACTACTTGGAGCTTTGGTTTCAGTTAGAAAAGAGGGTGGTAGTGGGGAGATCCATTGGGTCTCCTTTCTGAAAAGTAAGCCCCCTCTGAAAAATCACCCAGATTTTCCCACATTGGCGGACTAAGCCTCCAGCAAGGGTATAGGTGTGGGGAAAAGAGAGTTGTGTGAGAGAGATGGCTATTCGGCCTCGCCCCACGTTAAACATTGCAGCCCTACTTACTAATATTATCACGATTTTCCTCCTTAGCCTTGGGAGTGGCAGGCGAATACACCATGCTTTTAGCCCAGTGCATTTTTAGGTGTCTGTATCTCTTAGGGGCTACAAACCCTTTTGAGCCCATGGGCTTATTCAAAATGTTGAGAGTGCTCTGGGCATCAGTCCCTCTGGTTACTCCTCTTCTCCTACTTCCTAGTCACTCCCTCTGCCTTGTGTGTGTGTATTTATATTTCCAACCTTCTTGTCACCAATTGATGCCATGCTTCAATGAGAAATCATTGCAGTAGGCAGTGAAATATGTTTTAGTCCCATAGGGTAGAATTCAAAGAGAGAAACCAATAGCTTTTATTGGCCAACTTGTTCTCATAGAGTAGCATACGAGTTTTCGAACTGCACAAAGCTATTCAGTGTGCAGAATCAAAAGGCCACTCTGTTTTTATCAATTTACATATTCTAGCATGCTTCTTTGCATTCACCCTGTAGATAACAGACATGAAAACATTTGTGTTGTTTGCAAATTACAAGAAGTGCTCCACAAAACATTCAGCAGCAGGTTCAGATTGCATTGAGAGTGTTCAGTTCAAGAATGTAGATTGTGACCAATAGGCCGAAGTCTCTTGCTCAGACCTCGTCTTGTCTTACTTCTAGGATCAAACCAGCCCTTGAGCCACCTGCAAATGCTCCCTCAGCCAGTCACTTGTAAAGTAGCTTGTAACAGGGCTTTCTCCTTTTTCGTCTTGAGGGGTTTTTCTTGGTTCTTCAGTGTTGGTTTCTGTTGAGTGTGATTGCCTGTCTCTCTGCCTTCCTGGCTGTCTCTGATTCCTGACTCTTAGAATTGAATTCTCACCCCCCCATCCTTTCAGCATACAGCAGTGGGAACCCTGACAGAATCCCTGCTCACACAGCAAGGATGGCTTTGTAAGTAACAGGTAGCGTCTTGCTGCTTCCTCTGTGCTTAATTTTATTTTTGCATTACTTCAAATCCAAGTGTTACTTGACTGCTTGTGGATTGCTCATTACAGAGTCTGTCATGCAGCGATAATGCCACAACACTGATAGTGTTGAGACGCTGCTTCTCTTCTCTTCCACCTCCCCATCTCCCCAGTCCATTTTCTTCCATTTGAATAATCTTTTCTAGGTTGTTGGTTTTTTTAATTTTGAAATCATTTTGTCTCCCCTCTGTTAGCTGCGTGCATGTGTCTTACGACTTGACAACCTCTCTGTGTGCTTTTCTGTGTTTCTTGTGCCACAGTTGGTCAGGCTAGTTCCAGAACCTAGCTATGCACTGTTGAACTGTAACTAAGATGAGGTGTTCAATCTATCTATCTCCCAGACAGTAGTCAAGATCCCAGTGTGTTTTGAGATGTATTTCAGGGCAATATTCGAGGTCAAATGTAACTGCATAAAGATGTACCTGACTTTTAGATTCTCTCAACTGGGAGCATAGTGGAAGTTGAAGGCAGCTGTGCTTATTTAAACGTTGCTGTTTTTAATGTAGATGCATTTGACACTGGCTATTCCCCTGAAGGGAAGGACTGTACAGATTAAAATGCACTTAACCTTGGAGTTTTGTACACCTTAAAAAGAAGTCCTTGCCTCAGATTTTAATGATACCACTCCCCTTTTGTGACTTCCCCAAATCTTGATAAAATGCCAACATAGGAAACGGATAGCCCTCAGGGCCAGCAGGCAAGCAGCTGGTGACACTTGCTTATACCTTTTCAGAAGGATAAAAGGAGGAGTTTAAGGGACTCCTTTTTTGATCTGTCATTCTTGAACAGTGCCCTACATTGACAACCCCCCACAACTCTTTGGGGGCTAAAAGGACCATGATGGGGTGGTTTGTGTTTCCTCTCCTATTTTTAGGGTTACTTCTACTGGGTCATGAATGGACAAATCTGGGAGTGGTCCACTTCACAGAAGTGAGCTTGCTGGGCTCGGCTGCCTGAGGGTCGAGGCAATGGCGGCAGTCTCAGGGACAGACAACTCCCAAGAGTGGGGTCAGGGTTAGGCTTCTCTCCTGTGCACCACCAATTTCTGCCTTGATGCTTGCTTTGTTTCTTTCACGGCTGGCGTTTTTCCCTGCCAACTGAAGACAGGCTGCCCACCCCCTGACTAGGTCTCCCAACTCTGGGGTCTCTGTTCACTGGCAGATGGTCAGTAGGCCCTCCTTGTGGCCAGAGTCACCCAGGGAGGCGTGATCGCCAGTTGTTCTCCTGGCTCCTCTCCGAACCCTTTCTCAGCAGCAGCGGTGGAGGTGGCAGCGATGCAGGGGCCACTCAGTCAGTCCAGTCAGCGGTGCTGTTTCTCAGCAGCTCAGCATCCCATGGTGGCCGCCATCTTACTGCTCTGGAAGTCCAATTCTAATCCATGTTAATGATACTGTTTGACACCAGGGGGCATGAATTACGTGTATGAATCCCCTGCTAAGAAACTCTCAAATATTTGTGCAGCCCTGTCCTTTGTGCCAGCATATGTCTATGTTGTTGCTGCTGTCATAGTCCCAAGAGCCTCAGGTTTGCAGTCTGGTTCCTTTCTGGCGCACTATGGAGAAGTCATTAAAATAGTTAAAATGCAGTGGGAGATACAATAAGCTTAAAAACAAGAGGTTCACTGACTAAGGTTCACAGGTCACAAGGAGGAAATGCTGATGTCTTTAAATATACAGTGGCTGTAGCTTTAAATGAGACAAGGCTATGGTGGAATTTGTTAATAGTGTTAAATTAAAGCACACCTTTCAAGAGCTGTGACATAACTCCAACCAGGAAGTATTGTGTTTCCCACCTCCTGCAGCAGCACTTAATGAAAACGTGTTTCCAAGCTGCCTGCTCTGTCTAGTGCATGGGGGTATAGTTACTGTGGCTCAGCCTCCAAACATAGTTTCCTTTGAACAAGCTGCTTCGGTACACCCTGCCTTGTGCAGCAGGCATCCTTCCCAACGACACAGGAAAGAAGTACTCAGTGCGTGTAATGTTGACTTGAAACCAGTTACGTTGGCAACTCATCAGTTTTTTCTGTTCTTTTGTTGTGCAAACTGCATTATATGGGAGGGTGATAGTCTTGGATCAGAGAGACTGTGGGTAAAATCCCCCATTCTACTGACTCAGACTGCCCAGCTCAGTATTATCTACTGGCAGTGCTCTCCGGGATTTTGGTGAATCTAGGACCATCTTCTACATGATAAGTGTGTGCTTTGTGGCTGAGCTACAGCCCTTCTTCAGGTGTGCTGTATGTCCATAGTAGGGTATGATGGGATCCTGCTGCCTCATTTTCATAGTCAGCATTTATAAGGTTGCCCAACCCAGAGCCGCCCCCCCAGTCTCTCTTTAAAGGTGTTTGCTGAAGCAGCAATTTTCTTATGGAAACACTTATGCATTATATCGCCGCCGCCCGCCCGCCCCCCCCCCCCCGCCTTGCTGTGCATGTCAGGCTTTCTATTTCTTTGACAAACCTTGACTGGAAATTGGTGGATGAGAGCAATTTCTTAGGCTCCCTATTACATTAATAGTAGCAGGCTGTGGGAGATGATAACATCTGTGCTACCTCAGTCTTATATTTTCACGGCTTCATTTTTATCTCCCATTTGCTCCTAAGAAGCCTTAAAATTATCTATTTCAATACAAAATGGGGTCAATTTCCTCCTCTTGTTGCCTGTCTCCCATTTCGATCAGCTGCGCACAAGTAGCACTCATCTCTTCCCAACCCCCACCTCACATCTTTGACAAGCTTTCCATCACTGATCTCTGTTTGAGCTTTTTCCATTCTCCAACACAGGGGCTTGTCTTGTTTCTAACACATTCCAGTCTGTTCCCAGGCTAGTCTGTGGGTTGCTCAAGTGATAGATTCATTTAGGGCAGGGGTAGCGGATGTGGTGCCCTCAATATGTTGTTGGATTCCAACTTTAATCATCCCTAGCCTTTGGCCATGCTAGCTGAGAATAATGGGAGTTGCAGTCCAACAACTTCTAGAGAGTATCACTTTGGCTACCCCTCCTTTAGAGCCATGTGATTGCAATCAGGTATTTGGGCCTCAAACTCACTTTAATACATTGGACCCCCATTAGCAATCTCATCGAAGCAGGTTCACACTTGGACCCCAGTGTTGCCAGGTAGGGGCCAGGAACTGGAGGCCCAGGGCCAAAATCTACTCCATCAAAAGATGCAGTCCCATATTGGCAGGCAGGAGTTCTCCCCAAAATATCAGCAGACGGCAACCAAAATTACTGGTGGGCCATGATTGGAGAGCTAGCTAGGTAGGGGTTGAGGTACTAGCTGTCACTCACTTTGCAACATGGAGGCTAGTTGGTGATGAAGTTGTGAAGTACGAGTATGAACCTTGGGTTCAAGGAATCTTCTTTTTTGAGCCTGTGTCAAGACAGGAGACTGGTTGCCACACAGTGGGGAGGTGAAACAGGACATTCCCTAGGCTGAAAGATGGCAGAGCATCTTGGTCTATTTCTAGAGGTGAGCTGCCTAGACTGAGCAGTTAGGTCAGAGTCGGGTGCTTTAAAGAACCAGGTCAAATCCAATTGAGGTTTGATTATCTCACCCCCACCCCCCGCCCCTCAGGGCAGTAGATCAGGGAGTTTGACAGTCTGCTTATTAATTTTAGTTATGGCAGGTTAGAAAATCCCCCTTCCTGCTAGCATAAGTAGATGCATCCCACAAAGGCCCTCTGGCCCCTTCATAGAAGCTCTCGCCACCAACACCCCATAATATTTGCCTTAGCCACTCACTCTGACAAGGTCAAAGGAATCTTCAAACCCATTTTTCACAACTGCAGCTAATAAGTTGTAGTACCTTCATCTGACCAGCTGTGTTTGTGGTGCTCAAGGACAGCAGATAGTCGGTCTCTTTGGGCAGGCTGGTACAGAGCTGCAGAGTAAGGAGCTTGGGCTCGACTGCCAATTCTTCACTTAGAGACGGTCCAATGTCTTACAAAAGCATATCTGCAGTGCAATGTGCAAGTAAGGCATTTGAATACTCCTGTTGGAATTATCTGTTTGCAATCGACACTTCTGTGGGGTTATTTATGCGGTTGCCCCCACCCACAGACATATAGGGCTCTTTGATATTATTCTGTATTCTACCCCAGTTCCTTGCCGAAAATGCAAGGTTGTGCAAAATACCTATAACTGCAGTCAGAATAAATGAAGCAATTTAGCACTTATTCCAAAGTGTGGAATTAGTGGCTGAGCCTGTGGAAGAGAGCACAGAGCCCTAGATATTGTAAATTCAGCGTTCAAGGCAGTTTTAACAAGGGGAAAGGACTATGCTAATACTCAGCAGTCCCCCCGCCTTTTCTTTCTTTTTAAACATTAATTGTTTCACATAATACATTTCACAGATTGGTTCTGCTGCTTCCAAAGATGGCTTGCTTCTCCCTGTTTGGTTAATCAGTTTGCTTGCTTTGAGTGATTACCCAGGCAGGTTCCTGAGAGTGGGGAGATGAGGCTGCTCTTCTGGAATGTAAAGTACCTGCTCCTGACCCAGTTGAATCTGTAGGTATCCAGGTTGTCATGATCTCTCTCTTCTCTGCCTCGCTAGCAATCTGATTTATAGGGCTGAAGGTGGCGTGTGTTCTGTGGCTGTGGTAAAGAGTTAACTGAAGAACGACTTGCCTGCGGCTTAGTCTCTCCATGACTTATTCTCTGCCCACCAGTGGGAAATTGCTCATCTTTTGGGAGGTGCCAGCTCAAAGTCTGTCTAGCTTCAAGAAAGGTGGGGGTGACAGCTATAGGAGTACCCCATGATTTTTCTTTCCCTATCATAAAGCCAGTTCTGCAGCATTTAGGCTCTTCTTTGGGTTAGGTGCAAGGGATAACCCTGAAAGCCATGTGCATGGAATGCCTGCTAATTATGGTCAGTCCATAACTATAGCTAAATGAAGACTAGTCCTTGCAGTGATGGGACCAGTCCTTGCAGTCTCTGCCCCACGCCTCATTCATAGTTTTAGGCTACATTCACACAAACAAAAAGTACCATCATCTTTATGCAGACAATTGTGGTCAGTACATATCCTCTGACAGGGCAGATAACATACTTTCTGCCCTCTCCTTGAGGATCCCTTTCCACTAACAGATCCCGATATCCCATGATGGAAAACATGCACCCCTCCATGTTACATTTTTCACCCACTCACTCCTTTATGCCCAAAGGGCTCTAGCCTCTCCTTTAGTTTGAATAGTAATGAAGACTTTGGGCTGAGCCCTCTTCTTACATAACTCCGGCTGCTTTTCCCCTTTTGCCTCTGTCCGGCTGGTCTGTGGAGGAGAGGAGCTGGTGTGCAGGAGAGAACTCTGGGCAGACCCTCTAGGAGGCTGAACTAGAGAACCTTTTGCCTATCCTGGCTGGGGCCAGTGTCAGTAGTGGTCTGGCTAAATAGAGAATATGGCTGCAATTGTTCACGCTGGTGGGTAAAAAGCCTGTCTCCTCCCTTCCCCCCCCCTGCTCTGAGACCCCAGTTGTCTTTTCTGTCCTTCCAGTCATCTCTGCTCTTGTGACTTTTCCTCGCTGGTGACTAGGAACTCTGCAGGAGTCCTCGGAAATGATTACCAGTGCAATTTTAACACATCTTTATTGTTTTGCAGCAAACTCGCTTTGGGGAGAAACAAGTTGTCTGTCTCTCTTTTTCTTCATGTGGCCTGGGGAATCATTCCTGGACTTGCTCAGTAGAAATGTTTTGCGGGTTTCTGAGGGTAGATGTGCACAGGGGTGTGTGTGTGTGTCGCTTCAGAGAGTCAGAAGGGTAAATTGAAGAACCCTCTCTGTGCGCTTCCTTGCAAGTGATAAATGTGTGCATTAAACTGATGTCACTACAGCCGAGAAGCATGTTCTCCATTTGCAATCCTGCTCCTGCCTCTGTTTAAATCATTTGGCTGTTTAGCCTGACCTCTTGTTTCCAAGCTCCTTTCCCCCTTCCCTCAAGGCTCTCAATCCACAAAACAATTCTTGCTGCTTCTCTTCCCTCTCCCCCTTTGTTAGCAATCTAGCTGGCGGTTATCGTCAGCTGTCTTGTCCGCTGAAATTGGTGTGATCGGGCCAGTGATACTTGTAAGATGAGAGGGGGGAGAGGAAGTAACAATAATTGCTCTGAGCAAACACTTCCATTGTGCACACAGAGCTGAGCTGTAAGCAGGGCCTGCCGTGTACATTTCTAGGCTGGATAATGCACTTGTGTGCCTGTAGATGCTGTTTGTGTGCTGCTCCTTGTGTGCCCCCAAGACCCTACTGGGTTCCGGTTGACAGCAGTAATTTTGCACCAGACTAGTGCTAGCTCAAAAAGGTTTATGAACAGGTCACGGTCTGTAAAGTAATGTTCTTCATATAAGCTGTTGCTGTGGCTGCCCCTCCTGTTGAAGCCCTGGTCTTGTTACAGTACATATGGTGATATGAGGAGCCCTGCTGATGTGCTTGCTGCTGCTTGGCTTTCGATGGAAATTTAGGCTGTACGACCAGATGATGGTTAGAGAGTAGGTGGACCAAGTTCCACAGTGAATACAGCCAAACACCAAACTTTCATCATCGCTGACTATTTGCCAGAAGGCCACAGTTTGGAACGAATAAAGTCAATATATTAATCAGAAATGAGCAGTATTCCCCCCCCCCCTTGATTGTATCACTTGGGGGCAGGGAAGGGGGAGCTGTGCATTCGACTCTTCCACTGTGGGGGAGCAGACAGGTTTTTTGCAGATGGAAAAATTAGCATGTCAGAAAGCTTCACTGAAATCAGCCTGGATAGCTTAGTTGTTAGAGCATGGTGCTGATAATGCCAAGGTTGCAGGTCTGGTCCCCTTCCAACTGCATGTAGATGATTCTACATCTCCTCCCTGATAGACTAGTCGTATAACTAATGCTAAACAGCTGTATAAATCTAACCCATAAAGCTGAGGCAATGGCCCATGGCTGCTCTGGTCACCAGTGACAGTTCCATGAAAGCAGAAAGGATTCAGAAATCCTGATTATGTGTTGTCAACCTCTGTATAATTACAAAATTTTAAATTGAAGACTATTAATCGTATCTGCTGCCAGCACTTTGCTCTTTGTCTTTTCCATCATTTTGTCTTGAGTACCACTGGATGGAGGAGAGTGGGGGAATTGCAGTGCAGTATTTCAGATAATGGAAGATTGGGGGTAGGGGGAGGTGATACCGTGGAGTGAAATGGCCTTGCATTTCCCAAGTAGGATATGTGGGAATTGGGCTTGAGTGGATATTGAAAGACAATGAATTTCAATTGAGAAAAGACCAAGTAGTGAAGCTGGTGATCTTTGCAGCTGCACCCAGGTAAAGTAAAGGTAAAGGTACCCCTGCCCGTACGGGCCAGTCGTGTCCGACTCTGGGGTTGCGTGCTCATCTCGCTTAAGAGGCCGGGAGCCAGCGCTGTCCGAAGACACTTCCGGGTCACGTGGCCAGCGTGACGAAGCTGCTCTGGCGAGCCAGCACCAGCGCAGCACACGGAAACGGCGTTACCTTCCCGCTATAAAGCGGTCCCTATTTATCTACTTGCACTTAGGGGTGCTTTCGAACTGCTAGGTGGGCAGGAGCTGGGACCGAATGATGGGAGCTCACCCCGCCGCGGGGATTCGAACCGCCGACCATGTGATCGGCAAGTCCTAGGCACTGAGGTTTTACCCACAGCGCCGCCCGCGTCCCGCCCAACCTCTGCTCCTATAATGCCAACAGCGCCATTGGAATTTTCAGAGTTTGTGCTTCAGATCATGATGCCGGGGTGGTTGAGACACTTTGGATTGTATCCAATATTACCCCTGCTCAGCATTTTAATGGGTCTCCATCGAGTAGAATTTGTACCTTTCCCATGAGTCATAATCATTGAAAAGTAGCTGTGTCTTCCAGCAGGCTGGTGAATTCCGCACACCCGTAGCAGGAAATGAAGGTTGCCTGCAAATCAGTGACTGAAGATGCACCCAGCAGGCATCATTCACTATAGATTTATAAAGTACTGTACAAACTAGACGGTTGTTTAATTTAATGCATGCGCTGAAGCAGGGCTGTCAGGGAACAGAGGGGGTTGGATATTTTAGGGTTCCCAAACTCATGACTCCTTAGAAGGATTGTGTCAGAAAATTTTGCCTTTAGTCCCAGGTGGCCTTGGCTTGGAAATGAAAGCTAGAATTCTTTGAAAACAGATTTGCAGTATGCTGTGGCCCTGCTCTGTGGTCATTCACAGAGGACCCAAGGCTTAATTCAAGTAGTTGCTTGGAAGCTGTTTCTAGAGGATGAACAGCAACCCTGAATGCTCTGTTTGTAGACTTCCCAGAAGTGTCTGCTTGGTCCCCTGAAAATGAGATGCTGGACTAGGTAAAGTACTAGTGGAATCCAGCACATGTGATTTTTTTTTTTTTTTTAAGCAGCCCTGAAACAGTATTCTCCCACTTTGCCTCCAGAGTGTTCAAGAACAAGGAAAAAACCATAAAGTAACAATTTAAAGCAATCCTTATGATTTAACAACAGAACAGCAGCAGAAAATGCCAGAATACAGCAGCCATTAAAAAACTAAAACAAATCCAGAAACAGTTCATACAAGGCAGTATGGTTCATAGTCCAAGTGCCTTTCTAAAAAGAAAACATTTTACCAATATGCAGATGGTCTTTACTGAGGAGACTGAGCTACAACTCCCTGTCTTGGCCTGCAAGGAGATGCAGCTGTCTATACAGTGGGTTGCTTGGGCTTCTGGATCTAGAATTAGCAGAATTTTTGGCTGTGTCTATGCAGGATAACTTTGAACTGCATTCCAGTAGGGTTTAATTCAGTAGGGTTACTGAATAAACGGTTATGAATTTGATTCAGTAGGGTTACTGAATAAACGGTTATGAATTTGAAAATAATGTAAAGGCAGAGGCACAAAACTCTCTTTAAGAACACTGGCTGTCCTTGGCAAAGTAACCAGTCACCAACCTGTCAGGGAACTGCCATCAGAACTAGAGGAGGAGGCGAGGCCCCACAACGATGCTGGAGAGGGGCCAAGCAGGGAGAGAGGCAAGTCTCCTGTTGGGGAAGAAAATCAGCGCAACACCAGGGATAGAGGGGGGCCAATGGGGGAAGCAGAGAGCAGGCTCCGGGACTCTTCACTGGACACCAGCGGGGAGAGCACAGGACCTCCGCTACCCACGCCCTCCCTGCGCAGAAGACTTCCGCACAGGGAGAGTAGGAGGAGACTGGGCGTCAAAGAACTTCTTTGCTGGAAGAGGTTCAAGAAACGCCCACTGACGGATTCTGCTAGCGACTGAACAGCCACGGAGTGAATGGCTGTCCAGCGAGAAATGGTTTAACCAGCCAACCTAGCCCAGAGCGGCGGCTATTTACGCACAAGCAACCCCTAAAGCCATTACACCAACCAAACAATAAACTCTGGTTTCTTTTCATAAATTAATAACAACTGCCTAATCTACATGAGAGTAAAAGGCCCATGTCTATCTGACTTGCTGTAGGAAGGTCTACTGCTTTCTATTGCAAGATACTCAGACAAAAAGGATACACTGGGAGTAGGAGAACAACAGGACGAAAAAGGCCTAAGAACCATGTGGTTTTTGCCAGGCTTTTCCTGGGAGGAGTATGTTTCCTTTTAGCAAACAAAAATGTTTACCCAAGAAAAATGGCTGCTTCAGCCTGAAAACAGACAGATGTTAAATACCATAATCCTGCAGTTTAATATTTCCGTAATCCAATTCCTTAATCCAATTTGTTTACTTATTTAAGACTCATCTTGATTAACAAAAAATCAATAAACCCCTTGTATTCAAGGGTACTTTGCCAGCATCTTGTCTTCTGCTCCTCGTCATGGCTTCCTCAAACCAAACTATGGTTCATTCCTTCAGTGAGCCTTCCACAGTAAACCAGAACCTAGAAGGAGCCAGCCAGTACTCTTGGGTTCCTTGCGTTCACAGCAGGGCTTGAACCAAATGATCTCCAGAAAAAGAATTTCCACTTGCCTTTTACAACATGAGGCAACATTTGCTTCTGTTGTGCTCTGTCATTTACTCTGATTTAGTAGAATTCTGCTGTGAATGCCAACTCCCATGGGGAACTGACCTTCCCCTTGTAGCTGTTCTCACATGCCCACTGTAATGGCTTTAGGGGTTGCTTGTGCGTAAGTTGCCGCCGCTCTGGGCTAGGTTGGCTGGTTAAACCATTTCTCGCTGGACAGCCACCCACTCCGTGGCTGCTCAGTCGCTGGCAGAATCCGTCAGTGGGCGTTTCTTGAACCTCTTCCAGCAAAGAAGTTGTTTGACGCCCAGTCTCCTCCTACTCTCCCTGCGCGGAAGTCTTCTGCGCAGGGAGGGCGTGGGTAGCGGAGGACCTGTGCTCTCCCCGCTGGTGTCCAGTGAAGAGTCCCGGAGCCTGCTCTCTGCTTCCCCCATTGGCCCCCCTCTATCCCTGGTGTTGCGCTGATTTTCTTCCCCAACAGGAGACCTGCCTCTCTCCCTGCTTGGCCCCTCTCCAGCATCGCTGTGGAGCCTCGCCTCCTCCTCTAGTTCCGATGGCAGTTCCCTGACATCCACCATAAGCAGAAGAGCAAGGTTCGATACAGGGTTTGAGAGAACAACAGTAAGCTTTGGGAGATAGGCATTTTCAGCCCATGCTTTCTCTCCTCTTGCCCACCCATGTTTTCTCCTAAATACCAGTGCTCAGCACTGCAGGAGCAAATGAAGAAGACTATTGGGGGTGTGGGCCCTACAGCTATGGATCGAGGGAGCTCACAGAAAACCCTGTCTAATCGCTTTGTTTATGAAGCACTCTGTTGTTTCCAGCAGATTTTCTAATGAGCCAGTATGTTGTCAAGACTTGCCGCAGTGGTGGTAATTACACCAGAAATGGGGTGGTTAGGGCTCATCTTCTTCAGCGCAAGCCATTGGCTACCTGCTGGCAACGTACACATCATCTTTTCAATTTTCCATATTTTTTATATGAAAAAGATAATTTAACCCTTGATGAACCTATGGTCGATACTTGCCATCTTCTAACATGACCCTTTTAAATATGTGCTTTGACAACGCGCGTACTTAATGCATGTGTGCAGAGGAGAGAGATTGACTGCCTACAGAAAAGGAACGCTGATCAGTCAAGGAAGTCTAGGTCCCTAAATGTGGGCTAGTTGCTGTTGTTAATAATAATAATAAAATTTGTATACAGGCAGTTCACAAGATAAGAACACAATATGCATAATACATACAAGTACAACACAAAACAATAACCCCCCTTCTCCTCCCACAATCACATTTAAAAGGGTATAGAATGTTAATCAGCCAAAGGCCTGGTTGAAGAGGAACGTTTTTGCCTGGTGCCTAAAGGTGTATAATGAAGTTCTGTGGCTTTCCTTTGTTGCTGGTTGCACAATTTCTTCTTATTATATATGTGGGAAACTGTTCGCATGCTTCTCCCTACTCCTGCTCATCTGGTGGTCCAGAACAGCAAGGTTCCCCCCTCCACCCCATTCCATCCATAAGAAAGAAGACTCATTGAAGAAAGTCTTCCTCCTCCTCTTCTTCTTCTTCTTGAATTTATATGCCGCTCTTACACTCACAGGTCTCAGGACAGTTCACAGGATAAAATCAGAATATAAAACCACAAAGTGCGCAATCAAAATAACAACGGCAACCCAATAACCCCCCAACACATTTTAAAAGGGCATAGGATGTCAATCAAATCAACCAAAGGCCTGGTTGAAGATTAATGTTTTTGCCTGGCACTGAAGGGTATATATTGAAGGCACCGGGAGAATCAATCTGGGGAGAGCATTCCACAGGTGAGGACCCACTGCAGAAAAGGCCCCATTCTCATGTTGACACCCTCCAGACCTCTCGTGTACCCCCAAGCTACAAACCTGCTCCTTCAGAGGAAGTGTAACCCCATCAAGAGCAGGCGACCTCCCACCCATCTGGTCTAAGGAACCACCCACTAACAGTGCCCCAGTCTTATCTGGACTGAGCTTCAGTTTGTTGGCTCTCATCCAGTCCATTATCGAGGCAAGACACTGGTCCAGCACTTCCACTGCCTCACCTGCAGGTGTAAAGGAGAAACAGAGCTGCGTGTCATCAGCATATAGCTGACAACATACTCCAAACCTCAGGATAACCCCAATCCGGAGGGTTGGCCTGGGAGACACCTTCTGCTTCCTCTCTGAAGCCAGGCTGCATACATACCGTCAATGTGAGCAGCCAGTTGTGTAAAACATCCATCCATGGGGGATATGTTTGCCACACAAGCCCAGTTCAGGTGCTGTAAAAAGTTGTGCACGCCCCCTCCCTCCTTGCTGTGTTGAATGGCAAGGTCTGGGGGTATTTTCTAAGCATGTTCCCGCATCTGGGAGCCCAAAGTGCACAGCACAAGGTCACAGGTGGAAGGAGTGGGGCTGACATGTGCATCCCTGCATCCCACAATGCAGTTTGATTTTATAATTCCAGAATAGGATGACACTTGCCCTTAATCTAGCACAAAGAGTGATAATAGCTGTCCTCACTGCATGCGGGGCATGAAAGGTGACCAGCTTCCCATGTGATTGCAGCGTTACTCACCACAGTTTTTAAAAAACAATTTGAAAAATACTTTATCCTTCCACATAGCCCACAGTAAGGGGAGTCATAGTAGCAGCTCTTTAAACTTATCTTTAATCTGATCTGTTTCTACACGGCAATAAATGAGGTTTTATGTTAACATTCCACGCACTGCTGAGCAGATAGCATTCAGCTTTTGGCTTAATGGTTTATTGTTGAAAAGAGGATCCACCTTCTGTACAAGAGATATAGAACTGGGCTTTGCTTTACATTTTTATGCTATGTTATTACTTATTTTTTTAATAAAAACGAGCCATTTTCCTTAATTTCACTCATTACATGGACGATTATTAGCAGGCATAAAAGATAATTTAACATATCCGGGGGACACGATAAAACCTTGATGAGAATTTGTGCCTTTCTTCTACCCTTTCTTGAGAGGCAGATGTGGGGGAAGGAGCTCCTTTGGTTGCTGGTGGACTGAATTCTTTGGATCTTTGCAGATTTTGGAAAGATTGAAGGGTAGAGAGAGGGCTTTGGGCAGGCATAGGCAAACTCAGCCCTCCAGATGTTTTGAGACTGCAATTCCCATCATCCCTGGCCACTGGTCCTCTTAGCTAGGGATGATGGGAGTTGTAGTCCCAAAACATCTGGAGGGCAGAGTTTGCCTATGCCTAGCTTTGGGGCTCTATAGAGAAAAGTTTATCTACACCTTTTCGGGGGGGGGGGGGTTGACTGCCTATCAGTCATGTTTATTCTCAGCCACATCATGCCTGTCCTCAGACCTAATTTTCTTCTGCATCTTACATATTTTTTTTCTCCTGCTCCCAATACATTGGGGCATCAGCAGCTGCGAGTCATGGTTTTGTTTTAAACTAGTGCATGCGCACACACATGTTTTTGAAGAAGCTTGGCAGCGGGCTTTGGGGCCCCAGCTGCAGGTACCTCAAGGCAGGAGACAAACCATTCATTGGGTTGGCCAGCTTCATAGTTTTATTTAACATCAGCGTAGGGTGCAATGGGGTGCCATAGATTTTTAAAAGAGGAAATAATATTTGCTTCACCAGCAAATACCAGCTGAGGATGGGGCATTTTGGCAAGTAGTAGTATGAAACTGCAAAAAATATTATGTTTGTGTGATACGAGTCTTACTTCGGTGTTTTGAGGTTGGTCTGTTGGTGCAGTGATCAGAATCTGACTAGCAGCTTATTTCATTGCAACTGGAGAGCATCCGCATATACTCTTACCACATTAAGCTTGCCCAAAGTCTCCTCTCAATTTTACACATGGGGCAGAGGTGTGAGAAGAGATCAAGGTTTGTGAGCCTTGGCCCATAGGCCACTCAGAGACTCCATAGCAGAGCTGGGATTTCTGTTCTGATTTTGAAGACCAAGGGCGACACTTCGTGCACTTGCTACACTGGCCTTCTTTCCAAGCCTGACAGTGGTTTTTAAAGGGGTTAAGATTCTGATCCGTGTCCTGACAGAAGGCTTCTTGCTGCTTGAGGACCCTTCTGGGTAGAGAGAACTTAGCCACCATCACCCATGACCTGGTAGCTTTGCGTTAGGTTATTATTATGCGCTCTATGTGGGGCTGTCTTTGAAGATACAGTGGTACCTCGGGTTTCATACGCTTCAGGTTACATATGCTTCAGGTTACAAACTCCGCTAACCCAGAAATAGTGCTTCAGGTTAAGAACCTTGCTTCAGGATGAGAACAGAAATTGTGCTACGGCGGCAGCAGGAGGCCCCATTAGCTAAAGTGGTGCTTCAGGTTAAGAACAGTTTCAGATTAAGTACGGACCTCCGGAACGAATTAAGTACATAACCCGAGGTACCACTGTAGTTCAGAAACTGAAGCTGGTCGAGATCACTGCAACTAGGTTGCTAAATGGCACTGAGCAAAGATCTTGCTGAAGTTGAAACAACCCTATTGGGTCACAGTGAGTTTCTGAGCTCAATTCAAAGCATTAGTCTTAATCTTTAGAGCCCTGCACCAAGAATGGAAAATGTGTGGCTACCCAGATGTTGTTGGACTCCAGGCTAATGGTCAGAGGTGATGGGAATTTGAATCTAACCATTTTTGGAGTGTCGCCAGTAGCAAGCAGAGAGCGAGAGAGACTTTTCTGTGATGGCTCCTTGCATTGGAATGCCGCCACCACAATGTCTGTCTTAAGGCCTCATTGCTATCATATACATGCCAGGCAACACCATTTCCCTCAGGCTTCTACTACTAATGTAAGCACTTTCAACGCAGAGCAGTTTGTTTTTCTTTGTATTTGAATGGACTGTTTTCGCTTTAGCTTGTTGCTTTTAATTTGCTCTATTAATTCACATGCTTTATATTAATATGTTTGTATCAGTGGTAATAATTATGATAACCGTAACTGTTTTTTCTTACTACTTTGTTAAGCACCCGGGGACTTTTTGTTGTTGTTGACAGTGTGGGATATGAATTATATAAATTAGTAGGAAATGACCCAGTAAAATTTAATAATACCCCTATTAGTGTGTTTAACCTCCCCCAGTAGGTATTGTAACATCCTCCTGAAGATCACACCTCTTGACCTGTATCGCTGTGCTAAAGCAGGACAAAGATCCGTGCAGCACTTTCTGTGAGAGTGGCTGGTCAGATGCTCCAGGGAAGCTCACAGGCAGGGTGGTGACAGGTGGATGTCTCTTATGGTTTGTCCCCACCATCTGATAATGGTGGATAGCTTGTCTTTTTAAACATGGACATTCTGTTCTTAGCTACCATGGTTGATAGCTGTTTAATCTCTCTGTGAATTATTGCTTGTGTTCCTTACCCTGCCTTTCAGGCAACTTGCAACAAAACAAAACAAAAGCATGCCCTTAAATCTACGTAGGCTAGTGCCCATCATAACATCCTGGGCCAGGGAATCCATGAAGTTGATGAAGTCTGCCCAAAGCCTGCTGCCAGTGAACTGTCATTCATTTTATTTTCCAGAAGTCAATTAGTTGCTGCTGTTGGGTCTTTGATGCCCTGTAACTGGAAGCAAACAGTCAACCTTGGAATGCTTGCTATTTTCTTCCCCCCTCACTTTCCTCTTAACTCACGAGCTGGTCCTGGGAGAGCTGGCTTATGAATATTCTGCTCTTTGATCTGACACTCTCCTGGGATGCTTGGTGACAGCCACGCTGTTCCTTGGCTCTTCGGCATGGCAGCCTGGGCACCAAATGAGAGGGGGAAATGGTGAGAGATGCAAAGATGCTTGATTAGATCCCAGAGTCCCCAAACACTGTAGCTGTACTTTTGTGTGTTTTCATCTGTCATTTTTTGATGTGACAAGCGTACAGCCGCCTTAGTTACGGAGGCTGCTTCTGATGACCTTGTCATTCTGAAGCATTTATGGGGGTGAAGAACCAGGACAATTTTCACCCCCAATTTTTTTTGGGGGGAGTGGGGCAGGAGGGAGGTAGAAGGAGGGAAAAAAAGAAGTGGAGTATTATGCAGTTATACCATGAGTTTGGGGTGTAAACCCCAGGATCTGGTTTTGGGGGCCTTTCTGGTATGGCCCAAAGAAATCCCTCACAAGATAGACTTCGGTGCTGTTGATTGCTACTTATTTCCCAAGGAACTTGATGAAGAAGCGATGCCCAAGAGAGTCGCTCACACACTCCTATGTTGTTCAACTGCAACTGCAACAACAACCCTGCAATGCTGCCAGCAGACCTTACTCTCCAGTAGTTTCTGCCTTCCCCCCATTTACTCCTGTAACCCAGATGGGAGGGAATCTGGGATGCACTGGTGAATTACTTTTTAAATGGTTCTGAGCCTGTGCTCCAGCACTCCTTAAGTTCAACCTGCACCTTTGTGGCTTACTTGAGTGCAGCCTGCACTGTATCTGAGGCTCTCTCAGACCTTATAAGAACATGCTAGTCACTTACAACTCCAGTCCTAAACTCCCAGTAGCCTGAATGCCAAGCATCTGTGCATGTGGGGATCCTAAAACTCTGAGGCTTGCAAACCTCCACACTTCAACAGGCAAATTAAGAAACCTTATTAGGACTAAAGATTGGGGGAAAGCAGGCAGAAAGTCCAAACAGAATACAAAATAAACCTGGACACTGGCTCTAAAACTGAACTAATCCTAATCTATTCACTACACTAATTGTTTAAGTTCACTTGCAAAGAATCAGCAAAGCCTGGCAGCTTCATAGGAAATCCTGGTGCTGGAAAGGGAACTGGATACCTTTATGTTGGGAGGAGAACAGAAACAGCTTGATTTTTTTTAAGTCTCACTCCATTCTTCTTTTTTGGGGGGGTGTAGGGGAAGTATTGACTCTTTCTGGTCCCTTTCCTCAGGTAGACCCCTTAAGTACCTGTTTTGCATATGAAGAGGACTGGCAGGAGATACCTGATAGCCTCACTTAGAGAAATGGTGGGCAGATCAGGGCCCTTCTTCACACTTGCCATGCTCAGAATGGGAGATCTGCCACGCAGGCCACATAGACCTCTGGACAGACAGGAGTCAGAGGCAGTTGCTTACTGCTTGCAGAATATTAGATCCTGCTCTGGACCCAGGCCTGTTGGAGCGTCATAGTTGGAGAAGGAGTTGCTTACAGAAAGGGTGTTCTAGATGGGATTCATGTGGCAGTGGACTTAACCTAGGTGCAGAACCAGAAAAGCAGCTTGGCAGCTCCTAGTTTTAGCCCTGGAGTGGAAGTCAAGAGGTTTTGCTTCCTACATTGCATGGTGGCTTGATTGATGAAGAGGAGTGGTTGCTCTAGGCATAGGAAGGCAGCGTGGTTAGAACCACAAGGTCAGAGGTAGTGTTGGGCCGCTCAGGTGGGCGACAAGACATAATTTAAACAGGCATCTTACAGTTGGAGCACTGCAACAAGTGACTGGTGCAGAGAGTTACTGGGAGTGGGTGGTTGACTTCATTCACCATCTGATTGCCTATCCAGCTTTGAACCTTCCTGTTGCCTCCTTCCTAAGCTTCCAATGTCATTTCCTACCTAACCCCAACCATTGCCCCTCTCTGTGCTCTTTTGGCACATCACCTGGCTAATATTGCACCCCTTTGTCCACGTCTGCAGTGCTTCCCACCTGCAAGGGGTGAAAGGGGCTTAGCCTTTTGTTACAGAAAGCTCTCCAGAACCAAACGGGCCTATCTTCAGAAGCCTCATTTTCTTTTATTGGTTCCTGATTTAAAAGCAGAAAGCACCTTGCTCGCTAATTTAGCTATTTGGAAGTCCTGCATTATCCTCAGGTGGATTATAGTGGAAAAGAGCTTCAGAGCCCATCAATTGTGCTACACAGACATCTGGGGAGCGGGGTTTCCAATCATTTTTTATTTTTATCTTTCTATTGGCCACTTAATATTTTAAGCAATAGCTTGGGATTCTTGGGGGGGGGGATCTAGGGTTCTGTCGGTATTTGAGAGAACCGTTCAAGCATTCTTTGTGTCCCAGTTTGTTTTAATTTTCTCTTTTAAAAAGGAACGACATTGTTAAAAAATCTCTTAGAGAACAAGCACCTTCCTTTCCAGAGAAAGGGTAATGGGGAGCATATGTGTTGGATCACTGGGCTTGAAACGCCAGCACATTGATTGCTACAATTAGAGGTCATGGGGAGGAAATACATTGAAAATTGATTGGCAAGAGGCTGTGGTATGACTGGCCTGGCCATTGTGTGCTAGAAACCGAGGAAATTCCAGGAGAGGGGTGGCGTTAGGCTGTTGCAGTGAAAAGGCCAGTCAAAACATGTTAAAACCAGCAGTTTTCAAACCACATTCCAGGAACTCAGCCCCAGGCAGGATGATAGGAATTGTAGTACAGCAACATCTGGAGGGCCACTGGTTTCTCATCCCTGACCTAGAGGATTCTGAATCTTGTACAGGTGCAGATCCAATAGGTGTATCTGTACGACTCCAAATACCACTCAGCAAGCATTATTTATGGATTAGCTTGTCTTTTACCTTTCTCCTTCACAATAGTTTATTTTCTAGATGACACTCCCAATTCCACAGGTATTGAATTTCTACCCTGAAACCTTGAAACTCGGAGGGAAAATTGGGTTTTGGGGGTAGGAGGAGCAAGAAAATTTGCGAGGGGCAGGGTTGTGCTTTCTTGTATGTTTATAAAATTGTAAAAGTATAACTGTTTCTGTTGTACTTACACATACATATTTGTAATTAGAGGTGTGGCCACAGCCTAAGGTGCCTAAGTGTATCTTTTTGCCAGTTAGGGGAGAATAAACAAAAAGTTGAAAACAGAAACCATCTATATTGCAGTAAATAACAGTAAGACTTTAGAAACATATGTATCAGTCAGGAGGAAAACCCTGAATAAATCCATACTTTTAGAGAAAAAGCTCAGAAAATAAACATCCCTATAATGGCAATAAATTTGGATTTTGTTCTTATATAATACTATTGAAATTTTCAATGTTGTTTTCATAATCAGACAGAGCAAGTGTCATCGTAACTGGAAACTGATTTATGTTCCGCTTCATCCCAGTAAACAGTGTTTCGTAGCACAACTCCGGTTTATATGTTTTAGCAATCCATCACTCTTTATTCTGAACTTTGAGCTTCATGAATTTCGGAAAACACAAATGTGAGTGCTGAGGTTCAGTTCAAAGATGAAGCCAGTGCAATCCACTTGTTAAGAAGCAGCCCATGGTATATAGTCCTTCTGAAATTTAGCAGTGGAGGTTGGGAGCCCTGATATGGAAATGCCCCACCCTTTCAGAAGAAAGCATATCAGAAGCTGATGATTCCTGCCTCTTCTGCCAGGTATAGTCTTGTTTATTTGTTTTTAACATGAGGAAGCATTAAATCGTGGGGTCCCCCCCCCTCCCCACTCACATTCTGTGGTGGGAGCGCTTAACACTTTTTCCCCTTTTAATGTACAGTTTGGTTCTTAGTAATCACAGCATTTTCCCACCAGGCAACCTGCCTTTGCTAAAGTGTCGCAGCAGGGATACAAACGCAACTGCTTCAGTGTTTATTTTTGTAGTCAGGGAAAGGGAAAGGTTCCTTTTTTGTAGTGAGAGAACAACCCATATTCCTTATTCAGATCATCAGGTCAGGTGTCAGTTTTGTTAATGAAGTTCAAGTGAAGGTGTTAACAGTGCCAAAGGAAAAAGCGGAGACATAAGCTTGGCTTAGGGTCCTGGTGCAGTGAAGGAAAAAGAAAATAGTCCCCCAGTCCCTTTATATCTGTCAGCAGCGCTCTGATTTGCTGCTGCACCAGGCTGCTCACTGCTCCAGAAAGGATTACACAGCTGTGCTGGAGCTGGAATGCAGGGCGGGGGTGCGCACGTCTTTTTGGCAAGAGGCTTTTGTGGGAGCAATGCGGCACAGTGGCTGAGAAAATATCGCCGCCTGGGCAGAAAGAGGCCCCCGAGGACCCAGCCCGGGTGTAAATTATTCATGTGCACCAGTGTGAAAGCAATAAAATAATATTAAAATTGAAATATAAACATACATCACGGTAGATTTGTGCATGTAAAGAGGTGGGCGAGGGAGAACGAAATGTGCCTGCTGTTGAGCTGAGGCATTGCAGAGAGGCTGGGGGAGGGAGAACCAGAGAGAGACTTGGCGGCCAAGTGACAGTAAAGCAGCTCTGGGTGTTGCTCTCTTAGGACTCCCCATTCCCCCATTTCTCCTGGAGCCTTCATGACACCAGTTGCAGCAAGAGAATCTACGCTGGGATTAAGTACTCCCAGAGGGATCCTTCCCTTTGGGAGTGACAGAAACATTTTGTATCCAGGAGGTACACCCCCCCTTCCTTCTCTCAAGCAGAATCATGTTAGTCAAACCATGAGAGCGTATCTTCAGTTTCTCAGGGGTGTGTTGTGTTACTGTTTCTAGGCAAATTTTATATGCCACCAAGATTTGCTTACAATTTAACTATGTTAAGCTTTTGTAGCAAATGTCTTTAAAATGCCACCAGAGCCTGCTGTTGGCAAAGCTACCCCTTTGGAATAGCAACTTGAAGCTTGTTTTCCAGTCTGGCTGCGTGCAAGGTCCACTCATGTTCAGATGGGCGTCAGAATTTGCCTGTTGAGGACTGGGGATACGAGGCGAAGAAGGAAAAAAAGGGCAGGACAGAATTGCTATTTGCATGATGGAGAGCTGCCCTGTAGAAAACCAGACTACATGTCCATTGTTTTCACTGACCTGGGGCTCTACCACTGAGCTGTGACCTCTTTCTCCAAGAAAAGGAGCTCTTTGCCCATGCCTTAAGAGGCACAATAAGGGACAGTGTTCTGCCTGAGCCTCTGTTGTTCCAACCTTACAATGTCTGTGACAGCAGTGTCTCAAACTGAACATAACTGACCTATAGAAAGAACTCTATGAACTGAAAACAGAGTCATTGTATGTACCCTTGTTAACTATGAAAATCCTTTACTAAAAACTGGGGAGGAAACTGTTCAATGTCCCCTTGCCTGTGCTTTGATGAATGCCCTTCAGGCCTTGCTCAATTCAAAATATGGTGCCTGTTCAATATTATTTGCCAACCAGCATTTTGAATGGATCAATGGCAACTTTGGCTCCGTTGGCTGCCTTACTCCTGTATTAATCAAACCACAGGCAAAGGGTTCTTAACCACTTCTTGCATTGATGCTTGGAAATGACCTCTATTTTTGTAGTCCGGGGAAAGGAAATGTTAATTTTTTGTAGTGAGAGAACAACCCATGGCGATTAAGAATCTTCTCCAAGAGATTGACAGGGAAACTTTGATGGAAGTGTTCTTTTCCCTCTCTGCACACCCCACACCCTAGTTGTAAGCTATTGAAATGTGCGGACTCAGTTGCACAGCTGCATTACCTGTCCTCTCTATGCATTGCAGGGGCCAACTTTGGCCTATGCTATCTCTTTGCGTATAGTTCCCACTGTGATCCATATGAGTCAGACAGGGCAATAGTGGGTTTGTTGATGCAGCTTTATTGCAGCTTAGACCACAGTAGACTAGCACCCTGCTTCTCCAAGTGAGTGCCTTGCCTCCCTTCCCTCCCTGGGAACACACTCAGGTGCCTTTTTTAATTACTTGGGGGGGGGACTATTGGAAAGCTGTTCGATACAAATCCCTTAAGCTACTGTTGATGGAGGCTCTGGGGAGAGCTCCAGCCCAGCCAGGAACCTGAAACACGGGCACCATCTGTAGTCTGCAGCTCCGTAGCCAAATTACATTCTGGGATCTTTCTTTCTGTCCTCTGCTATTTTTCATTAAGCGAATTGGGTTTGCTGGAAATCGCCCGGCCATAAATATTCTCTCCCTGTTTGGCGCTGGTGGGTTATTATTGCTTGTTTTTCACTGCAGAGCAGAAGGTGGTGCCCTGAACTCTCTCTCTGAAATGAGAAAATGGGAGGAGGGGACAATCCTCCAGCAAAGGAGCGGGAGCCTGGCAAGGGAGAGCCTTCCCCTTCTCCTCTCCTGCCTGCTTCACTTTCAGAGCCATAAATATTTTCAAAAAAGAGCCAAGACAGCCACCTCCACATTGGTTGGTTAACTTTAAATCTGTATGTGCAAATATGTGTCCCACCCCATTGCCTCTTCGGCCTCTCTGGTCTACAGCCACTGCCTCCAAATCTGTCTTGCCTGGGCATTCATTTCTCATCAATGGCTCTCATCCCCTCCTGTCTTTGGGACTGTGAGTTTGCTCCCCATACACACTGGCATCTTAGTCCCTTGTCTTTGCCCTCCATTTTGCCACCCTTATTTCGTACATGCCTCTGCCACCACCTCCCATTATTCAAGTCTATTCGCAGCTCCTCCTGGACCTAAGTGTAGGCAAGGTTTTTCACTTTCTACTTAGGGGCTGTTGTCTTCAACCTTACCTTAGCAGGCAGTGATTGTGCATATTCCATGTCCTCACAGCAGTTCAGTCAGAACAAGAGGGGCTTGGAGATGCTGATGGGTGGCAGCCAGTGTTAGAAACCGAGATATGAAAGCTAGGAGCATGGGTGCAACAACAGAATGTCTAGGCATGCTTTTTTATAACTAGAAGGCAAAGCTGAAAATGAATGAACTGCGGCTAAAATATTATGTTCATTTTCACATGGTCTAGCCCACCCCCCTAATATTCTTAAGAGGGTCTCTTCTCCAGTCTTCAGAGAGTAGCTGGAAGTGGGGAGGCAGAAAGAGGCCCTCCTTTCCTTACACTCTGCAGTTTTAATCTGAAATCTTAGGCCCAGAGCTCAGAAACTGCTTGTGCTAATGAAGTTCCTCGTCACGAAATGTGCCTAGAATAATGGGAATTTTGAACACTGGTGGCAGCCAGTTTGGGGTATGTGGAATGTAATGCAATTCTGTTGGTACATCACCACCACCACCTCTTCCTTGTAACATTAAACTGATGGGTGTCTGGACTTTGTTTTTCAGTGCACGTGCCGGAAAGACATGGTGAAAATCTCTATGGATGTTTTTGTACGGGTCCTCCAACCTGACCGATATGAATTATGGAAGCAAGGGAAAGACATCACTGTCTTGGACCACATGAAACCTACAGCTCTAACCAGCCCAGAGCTAGAAACCTGGAATCAGACGAAGAATGCCCTGAAAGCAAAGATGCTGCGCAAGTAAGAGGGTCCTTTTGTCCCCACTTCTTGTCTGCTTGCTTAGAATGTCCAAAGTTGCTCTGGAGAGACCACAGGAGTCCTGATGTCACTGCTGAACTGTCAGAGAAGAAAAATAGCATCTGCTTTGGAGGGCAGGCCCAAGCAGCGGCATAGCTAGCCGCTCAGGTGCCCGGTGTGGCGTGTGTGTCCTGCAGCCAGGGGTGGGGTGAGCTGCCCATGGGGGTGGGGCAAGCCAAGGCAGGGCGCTCTGCGTGGAGCCTCTCCGCAGCCTCCCCCTCAGCTGTAGGGCGGCTGAGGCGGTGGGCAGACACAAGCCCCACACTGCTCAAAAAAGCAGCGCAGAGCTTGCAGGCAGTCTGCCTGCTGCCTCCCCCTCAGGAGAGACGCATGGCTCAGGCATGCTGCAGGCCCCACAGTGTGGTGCCCAGTGCCCCCCGCCTCACCTAGCTACCAGTGGCTTAGGAAGGGGGGTGCGGTGGGTGCGGGAGTTACTTTCCCCCCCAAAAAGTTGTCGTTTTGTCACCCCCCCTCAGTGATGACATCTGGGGCAGCCTGCACCCACTGCACCCCGCTTCCTGTGCCACTGGGCCAAAGGAGGAATATCGTGACACGGCCTTACTAAATATGATCCTCTCTTGTGGGGAAGAGTTTTGTCCAATGGAGTCACATAGATACAGTGATAGGGCATGCCCCCCCCCCCCCGCTCAGCAAACCCAATATCTGCAAGAGTACCCGATATTATTTGCTTTTTTTCTTTTTAATCATAGAATCTTAGAGTTGAAAGGGACCCCAAGGGGTCATTTAGTCCAACCCCCTGCAATGCAGGATTCTCAGCTAAAGAATCCATGACAGATGGCCACCCAACCTCTGTTTAAAAACCACCACCTCTCGTGGGAGTCTGTTCCACTGTCAAACAGCTCTTTCTGTCAGAAAGTTTTTCCAAATGTTTAGTTGGAATCTCCTTTCTTGCAACTTGAAGCCATTGGAATGCTGCCTTCAAAATTCTCCCTCCCACTTCCTGCTGACTTTCAACTGTGGTAGCTTTTTTGTGTCATAGAAAACACCCAAGAAGTTTTGCAGTCTTTTGTGCCAGCCTTTAAAATATCTACAATGATGGGCCTTTATATAAAATGGCTGCATAATTCAACTTTTTCTGAATTAGATAGCATTTTTTGTGCATTTCTGCTTTCTGGAAGAGAACAAACCTTACCTGGGTGGGTTGCAGGCTAACACCTAATTTATGACAATAGAATGCTACTTCCGTTGTTTTTAGTTTCCCCCCTCTCCATTCCAGTGTAAAAAATATAGTTCCTTATCGTACTCCCTCAAATCCTTTCATAATTTTGAAATATCCCTGTCAGGTCATTTAATGTTGACATGTCTGACTTGAGCTGCGCTCGCTTGCTCTTGCGTTTTAGATGGCTATCGAGTGTCAAGCTTATTTGCCACACTCAATTTATTATACCAGTCAGGATTCAGTTTCAGAATCCTAGTGTGGAGATCTTGATACAGCCAGGGCTGTGTGTATATTCTCCACTTCTGTACACTTTATGTTAGCATAGAGCAGGCTTATCTGTCATAGAGTTTAATATCCTGAGAACATTTCCCTCCCAGTTTGAGTGTTCATTTTTGAAACAAGTTTCCAGCCCTTACTATTGCAGAAGAAGGCTTGGAATGCCTTTGTGCCTTTCTCCTTTCCCCATCCCATTATTTCTTCCAGTTGCTCCAGTGGTGGATTTCACTGCCCCTACTAAAAAACGGCCCAAAGGTCTTATGTCCTCTAAAGCTATTTAAAAACCAAAACCAGTATGGGAGTCAGTTCTGTTATTACTAGGATCGGTTTACATTTCTTCAATAGATTGTGTGACATACAGGGTACCTACATCTAGAAAGTGTCCTAATCTCTACTGAGATTCTCCATTTAAGCCTGGAAGAGCTTGGAGAGTGCTTCACATACATGGTGCACTCAGTGCAGTAGAGGTCATAGGAGATGCAGTTCCCAGAGTTCTGGATACCTTGGATGAAACCTCCCTAGGAAGTACAGTGGTACCTTGAGTAACAAACACCTCAGGTTACAAACGCCGCTAACTTGGAAGAGTTACCTCTGGTTGAGAACTTTGCCCCAGGATGAGAACGGAAATCGTGTGCTGGTGGCGCAGTGGCAGCAAGAGGCCCCATTAGCAAGAACGGTTTCATATTAAGAGCGGACCTCCGGAACGAATTAAGTTTGTAACTAGAGGTACCACTGTAATATGAAGCAGGCAATGGGAGGGAGGACACCATTTGTATCAGGACGTGCACAGGCTTCTAGGCCCCACCACACTTCAGAAGACTATGCAGTGTTGGTAATTTAGTGTGTGTGTGTGTGTGTGTGTGTGAGAGAGAGAGAGAGAGAGAGAGAGAGAGAGAGAGAGAGAGAATTTATGATAGTTGTCTGCTTAATTAGTCCTTTCATAAAGGATTCACGGCAAATCTGATGCCTGACCTCTAAATGGTCACCACAGTGGAATAATGACTATTAGGTAAAGGTAAAGGGACCCCTGACCATTAGGTCCAGTCGTGGCCGACTCTGGGGTTTCGGCGCTCATCTCGCTTTATTGGCCGAGGGAGCCAGCGTACAGCTTCCGGGTCATGTGGCCAGCAGGACTAAGCCGCTTCTGGTGAACCAGAGCAGCGCACGGAAACGCCATTTACCTTCCTGCTGGAGCAGTACCTATTTATCTACTTGCACTTTGACGTGCTTTCGAGCTGCTAGGTTGGCAGGAGCTGGGACCGAACAACGGGAGCTCACCCCGTCGTGGGGATTCGAACCGCCGACCTTCTGATTGGCGAGTCCTAGGCTCTGTGGTTTAACCCACAGCGCCACCCGCGTCCCTGATAATGACTATTAGTGAGGTACAAATGTTATCCTCTCTCTTTTCTCCCCTCCTGCCCCACCCTCAACTTAATGCACTTTGCTCTCTTAGCCTTTCCTCCTCCTCATTATTTTGGGAGCTCTCTGTTATGTCATTTGTCAATTGTCAGCAGCAGCATTACACTCTGTGGTCGTTATGCCTCATGAAGCAGCTTATGCTCTCAGTCCAGCTTCAAGTGTGCTCTGCATATATCTATGTCATGCTTCCATCACTTACTGCTGCAAATTATTTGCTAGCTAGCATAACCTCACAGGTATAATCACCTTTTATTTATTTTAATATTTCCTTTTGTTTCTCCTGCTCCTTCCTGCATTCCTCACCCTCAACCCTCTCTTGCTTAAAAGTGTTTTATGGTTTTAAACCGAAATGCATTTTCTCTGCTCGGGCAGACTACCATGCTAGCAATACCATTTTTCTGCTTGAAAACCTTGTTAACTCTAAATCAGCAATCCTATCATGTCTGCTCCTGGCAGAGTAGAGGATGGTTGGCTGAGGATCCAGTTTTTCAAGTTGCCTTTAATCGTCCCTTCTCATCCTCTAGCAGGGCACACAGGCCCTACTGTCAGCTGAGCATGACCTGCTGGGAACCAGGGCTGGAAAAATCCCAGGCACCTGGGTGTCTGGGCTGCCAAAAAAAGAGAGGAATTTTAACAGATTTTTCCTGCCCTGTGCAGACCTGGTGCCTGACAACTAGATATTGCAGGCTCCTAAAAAATGTGTGCTGGCACCTAAGAAATTTGCATTACTTTCCCATCTCTGCCAGGAGCCATTTGTCACACTGCCCTTGACTCTTATTTATCAAGCCTGTAGCTGATTTTGTCCCCAAATCTGCCTAACTTAGTGAAGCTGTTGGCTTAAAACATGGCTGCTATTTACATAACGGTTAATTGATTGTGGCTAAAGCTAATTGGTCAACAGAGTGGATTGTCAATAGAGAGCAGTGATCCCATTCTACAGACTTTCACTGGATTTGAAGGTTTTTATAAATGGTTTGTTCTGCCACAAGACATGAAACCAAGTGTACGTGTGTGTCTCCTGCTCCACCCCCCACCCACCCCAAATCAAGCACGCTTTAGGAAGAAAGCAGCCTCTACATGAGGAGGTTTAGTGGTAACACTGTAGGGGAAGAACCAAATCCTAGGAGTATGCTGCCCTTTCTAGAAAGCTGTGTTATAGAAACCATTGGTCAGTTTATCTTAGTACGGGCTACCCTAACTGGCATCAGCTCTCCAGAGATTCGGACAGAAGTCCTTTCCTAGCCTTACCTGGAGATGGTCAAGTACTTGCTCATTCACCATGTTATTTATAGCTCTCCTCCCTTAGCTGCTTCTTACCTTTTGACCTCCGTATTCTGCCTAGTCCTAGATGACTAAGTCTTGCATTAGAATATTGGCCAAAACAGCTTTCCAAGGAGATCCAAAAAGTTACAGCGGCTGTGCTGGTAGGATCCAGAGGGAGGAAACCTCCAGGTGCACATAAAGGTAAAGGTACCCCTGCCGTACGGGCCAGTCGTGTCCGACTCTAGGGTTGTGCGCCCATCTCACTTAAGAGGCCGGGGGCCAGCGCTGTCCGCAGACACTTCCGGGTCACGTGGCCAGCGTGACAAAGCTGCTCTGGCGAGCCAGCACCAGCGCAGCACACGGAAACACCGTTTACCTTCCCGCTATAAAGCGGTACCTATTTATCTACTTGCACTTAGGAGTGCTTTCGAACTGCTAGGTGGGCAGGAGCAGGGACCGAAAGACGGGAGCTCACCCCGCCGCGGGGATTCGAACCGCCGACCATGCGATCGGCAAGCCCTAGGCACTGAGGTTTTACCCACAGCGCCACCTGCGTCCCCCACATACACACACACAAAGTTCATTATTGAGCAAGAGTGCCCCTGAGGGAGAGCTCTGTTAAAAATGCATTCAGCTCAGTAAAAACTTATTCTTGTATATTAGAGGGCTCCCCCTTCTTTCTCCTGCAGTTGGTTCTTTCCTGCAAAGCAGGACTGTGCCTTACCCCAATTGGAGTTGTCCTGCAGGCAAGAGGGCATCCAGCAGTGGCTCAGGTCTCCGAGATCTATTTTACTTGTGACTTATTTCAAGGTGCCAACAACGGCCATGAGCAAGACCTTGAGCAGAGAAATAGGCTGTAGAGCAGAGCAAGAGTATTGTTATTGTTGTTACTGTTATTGTTATTAAAATGTCTCAGTGGCGTAGCGTGGGGGGTGCAGGGGGTGCCGGCCGCACCGGGCGCAACATCTGGGGGTTAGGGGGCGCAAATCTACGGGTTAGGGGGCGCAAATTACTTGCCTTGCCCCGGGTGCTGATAACCCACGCTACGCCACTGAAATGTCTATACCACCCTTCACCTGAAGATCACAGGGCAGTTTACAATCTGGGATAGGAAACCAGAAAAGACATGAAGGATTGTTTTGTTGCATTTGTGTTTATAATCCTGCCTTTTCTTCCGTGATGGGTTCCCAGCTGGTCTCCTCCTCTCAGGCACTACCAGATCTGGACCTGCTTAGCTTCCACAAGGCACCTGCATTGTGTGCCTTGGATATGTTGAACTGTCTGGTCAGTGAGAGGCCAGACAGTGGAGGCTGAGCTGAAAACAGAAGATTTTCTACCTCCGTATCATGTTAGTTTTTACAGAAAGGATATCTGTATGGCTTATCCAATTTGATGTCATGGATGTGGGAGAGGTTTGTCTTCCTCAGCTAAAGGATCCAGCTAAAGGATCATGTCAAGAGGGTCAACGTAGGAGTCATCCATGGTGTGCTGGACTTGTAGGTATTTTCAGCAGTCTAAGAGAATGTCTGTAACTGGCAGTTCCTCAGGGTCTTGGCTAAGTTACCCCGTTTATTCTCAGCAGTGGTGAGATTCTCAAGTAGCCTTGTTGACAAGTAGCCTTGTTCACACTACTTTTAGATAACATGAGTGTACAGACCTGGATTGTGAGGCATAAGGCAGTGTAACTTTATGAAAGTGAAGCATGCAGCTCCTGATTTCTCCTTGTAGAGATGGGGTTAAACTAGCTGAAGTTTGCTCCAAATTTTTCTGCAAGCAGTCCCCCCCCACCCCGTCGCTAAAAATATAGCCCCCAAACATCTGGTTATTAATTGGGAGACTATTTCACTTCCCTCCTGAGGAAGCATTGCAACTTCTCCTGAATCTTAGTGAAACAAAATTCCAAGTCTTGGGTTCCACTGGTGGGTTCCTGCTAACAAATTGTCTTGTAAGTGTGAAGTAAACTCACTTGGAGAGGGACCATATGGCTCAACTCTGGTCATTAGTAATTCCTCTGCTAGTGTCTGCCTTTCTGGGTTTTTCTTCTTTTCTTTTTTTCCGTTTGGACGTAGAGCATTTCTCTACCTAGCCCCCACATCACTTCCAGCCGGTTGGGCTTGTTGCCTCATTAAAAGTTCCCATTAGCTGTGTTCTGCTGTGACAGAATTAATGTTTCCCGCCCCCACCACCGACAGGCTGTAAAAGGTGTGGAACTTGGGTGGTAGGTTTTGGACTATTTAAAGTTGCCTTGAGTTGCTGTGTGCTGTATTGGTAGTGGCTGAGAAGAGAGTGGAGAGGGAACCACAATATGTGGGGGCTCTTTCTTTCTTTCTTTCTTTCTTTCTTTCTTTCTTTCTTTCTTTTAAGCCATATCTGTTTGCTGAAACCAATGGCATGCAGGAGACCAGAGGCATGCGGATATTTAATGGGTTGAAAGCAACAGGAAGCAACTTACTTAACAGAGATGTAGCTATGCATGCACACACATGCTCACACATATACATACACAGAGGTCGGAGAGAGAGTAGTTACAGACAGGTGTTGGTAAATTTTGCTCCTGTGCTTCAGAGAAGTTTTTTCAACTTTTTTAAAAAAAATCCTTCAGAAAGATGTTTGTTACTAACACAGTTGTGTCGCCTCTTTGCAGTCACTTGTGTCTGCATGTAGGATGTTTGCTTTATCCGAAACACCGAGTAAAGGCAGCATTGCTTCCTGCAAAAAAAAACTCAGAACCCGCACAATTTTGGCTGTATGAGGCGACCAGTTGTTGCACAAGGAGATAGAGAGGAAGGGAAGGGACATTTTATGAGCTCTGGGGATCCAGGACTACAACTGATTGTTTTGTTTTGTTTTGTTATTTATTTATTTATTTATTTATGAAAACTACAGAGAAAGAATAAATTAAAAATTACACCTGAATAAAGAAAAAGAAAAGAAAAAATACAATAATAAAAGGGGGAGGGAATTAATGAGATACACAAAATTGTTTAAAGAAAACAAACCATAATTTGGGTATTCTATACAAAAGGCTGCCAGAAAGAAATTATATTTATATTTCTTCTTCACTTTCTTCCCTTACAATCACTTGCTTTCTGTTCCAGTAAACTTGTTTGAATCCCTCTTAGGTTAGTTGACTTCCCTCTCTCTCTTTGCGGCTTCGACACTTCTCATTGGTTACCAACAATCTGTATTCCTTTATTCAAATCCATTTTTTTCCATTAGTTATGAAACTGATAATTTTGGGGCATTAAAAAAAAATTCTTTAAAAAATATATACAGTACAAACATTCTTCCAGACTTTAATACCAACAATCTGTATTCCTTTATTCAAATCAATTTTTTTCCATTCGTTATGAAACTGATAATTTTGGGGCATTTTAAAAAATTTGCTTTAAAAAAATATATACAGTACAAACATTCTTCCAGACTTTAATATCAGGATGTTCCATGCCTTTATTTCTGATCTTTATTCATCCCTTGATACAGGGATGTGGGGGGCTGGACTATATTGGGGGGGGATGAACGAATTCCTATGCCCCACAAATAACGCAGTGATGCATTTTAAATAAAAGAACACATTCTACTCATGTAAAAACACGCTGATTCGTGGATTGTCTGCGGGCCGGACTTAGAAGGTGATTGGGCCGGATCCGGCCCCTCGGCCTTAGTTTGCCTACCCATGCCTTAATATGACCTGTTTTTCAGCCAAGATTGGGTCACCCTGTATCGTTGATTTGAAACCTATTCTGTTCTGTCTTCATGTACACAGAGGGTGATTATACCCATTAACAAAGCTCCGCCCTCTCCATCTTCAGGCTTGTTGCTGAGACTGGTGGACTGAGCTGTGCATACATGGGGTCCTTCTGAGCACATTAGAATCCCCACCCTTTGTGCCCACTAAGGGTCTTCAGAAAGGTTTTCTACATATGTTTGCTCTGACCTGTTGCCTGGCTCGTTACAATGTTAGTGTAAAGGGAATTGGGGGTTGCTCGTGCGTAAGGGGGCTGCTGCTCTAGGCAACGTTGTCTGGCTAAACCTTTCCCTGGCTGGACAGCCCTTTCTCCGTGGCTGTGTCAGTCACTGGCAGAATCCGTCAGTGGGCGTTTCCTGAACTTCTTCCAACATAAAAGCTCTTTGACGCCAAGTCTCCGCCTAGCCTCCCTGCGCGGAAGTCTTCTGCGCAGAGTGGGCGTGGCCAGCGGAGGTCCTGGGCTCTCCCCGCTGGTCTCTGTGGAAGAGTCTTGGAGCCATCTCTCCGAAGTCCTTCCCTGCTCCCCTTTCTTCCTGGTGTCACGCCGATTTCCTTCCCCAAAGGAAGTGTTCTCTCTCTCCCTGCTGGTCCCTTCTCCTGCATCGTTGGGGAGCCTTACCTCCACTCTTGGCTCCGATGGCAGTTCCCTGACAGTTAGCTATCCTGATCTCTCTTATGAAATTGTTGCACGGATTTATAGAGTACCTATGGCCCACTCAAATTGTGTCCAAGAATTGACAGACTCAGCAATGGAGAAAGAGAAAGTGATATTTTATTGCTGAGCAATAATGACCCAGTGGAATGATTTCTAAAGACTGGGCCCCGAAGCCCTAGTGCAGTAAGGCTTTATACCTGAGTACATACATCCTAAAACATGACATAATCGTATATAATCGCATATGGCAGCAAAAACCGAACCAATGAGCGCATACATAAACCTTTCCCCAGACCATGTAAAGAATACTCCCCAACTTCTGCTTTCCTCAGATGGTACATCAGTCTGACCTTTCCCCCAATTTACAATAATAAAAGAGGAAAAGAAACTTAATTTTGTCCATTGATAATACGGATAACCACCACACAACATCTGCTCCTGTCTAGAACATTGTGGTTAGCGTTTTCCTGTTTTTAGCTGCTGAAGAGCTTGCCAGGACGGAGAAACGTGCCAGCACATCAGATTTATTGCTTCCTGTTGGTTCGAATCCCTGCGACAGGGTGAGCTCCCGTTGCTCGGTCCCTGCTCCTGCCAACCTAGCAGTTCGAAAGCACGTCAAAGTGCAAGTAGATAAATAGGTACCACTCTGGCGGGAAGGTAAAGGGCGTTTCCATGCGCTGCTCTGGTTCGCCAGAAGCGGCTTAGTCCTGCTGGCCACATGACCTGGAAGCTGTACGCCGGCTCCCTCGGCCAGTAAAGCGAGATGAGCGCCGCAACCCCAGAGTCGGCCACGACTGGACCTAATGGTCAGGGGTCCCCCTTTACCTCTTACTATGTTAGCGAGACGTTGAGTACATTAGAAGAACACGGGGTAGAGAAATGGGGCAGAGGTCATTTTTGGATTTCTAAAATCTAAGCATTTAGCTCTGCAGAAGCCTTTGCGATTCAAAATCAGTTAGATAGATGGGTATATAAGAATCATCATAAAGATATATGGTTATATATGGATATATATGGATAGATGATTATATAGAAATCATAAGGGTAAAATTCATCCAGGTGAGCCTGCTACAAAATTGCTTCCAAGCAATTGCTTTCCTTCCTCCGCCAGAGCCTTTCCATTCATGAGACATTACCATTTCTTTCCCTTCCCAAATCCAGGGCTAACAGAAAACGAAGCCAATCCCGAAGGCATAAGACACAGGATCAAAAGTTGCTTCGGGATGCCATGGGGATGGAGACTGCCTTGGATGAGGTGAAGGTGAAGGAGGAGCAGAGGAGAGTCCCAAGTTTGGATGAAGAGGACAAAAACAAAGCCTTGGATGGCAAAGAGGGTAAGGCTTATTGGACATTATAGAACTCTATATCATGAGCATCTAAGCTCTCATTAAAAATGTTTCTTGCCCCTCTAGGCCAGGCTTACATTTTAGCACTCACCTGCTAACCAGAGTCGACAAAGAATTGCCTGGTGGAGACAGGGACCGAGTGCTCTATCTCTCCCAGCGCAGAAATGTCATGAGCTGCTGGAAAAAGAGGCTTTGCTGTCTCTCTTCAGCAAGTGAGTAAATAGGACACTGGAGTTTTTGGAACACTTCATGAGCATAACGTCAACGGACTTTGTAAGCACGCCTTGACTATGTTTATGCCCTACTTTTCAGCCAAGATTGCCTCGCAAAGCAACTTTAAATTAAGTTCCATACAAAGATACAATATAATTAAGGATATGTTGGCGGGGGCAGGGGGGACCATTTCTTATGGCTCTTGGCAGTGGATATCACAGTCCAGGTGCCAGACTCTTCCTCTAGAGAGAGATTGGTAGAAGGGGCCGCAAATGGACTCAGTGGCTCACTGATGGCAATGATCCCAACCTTCTCCCAGTGATCTAGAGAATCCTCAAGATAGGACCATATGAAACCACCTTAAAACTGATTAAAACTGTTAGGGTACCTGACTGGGAATGGCTTTCAAGATCATTCCCAGCTTTACGACACAAAACCCTGACTGTTTATGGGTGCAGGCGGCTTGAAGTGTTTCTGGTTGCCCTCTTCCTTCGTCCAGCAAGGGTACAAACCACAGAGCAGCTGGCTTAACATTGTCCAACCCAGAATTCATGGGAGAAAGGAACTTCGAGTATGGGTATGGGTGTAATGCTAATCTCTGGGTTCCCTTTCCCCTGGACTAAGGGGGGGAGCAAAGAGGGTTTGCTTGAGCTGTGTGAACCAGCATACAGCTCGTGTACATCATGGTGAAAGCAAGCTGTTCTTTGCTGCTTCCCAATTTTGCCCAAATGCAGCCAGTGAAGCCCTTCAGAATGTCACCTTTGAGGCACAAGAGGGCAGAAGTGGGGCAATTTCTCCAGAATTCAGTTGTCAAATTCTCATTGGACGTTGTTGGTTCTTTTGGAGAGTGCCATGGCTTCTTTGCCAAAATGAAATCTATGCTTGCTGAAATATATCACCATTTACTACAGCCATTAAGGATTCAGCCTAAAATAGCTATCTTGACAGGCCTTGGAAGTTTCTTCCAAAGCTGCTTAAGCTTTTCTAAAAGACATACATTTTTCTTCAATACTTTGGAAAGGGTGGAATCTCTCATCTGTATGGCTGCTACACCTTTCATTAGAACAAAGCAGGCTTGTGGAAGATTTCGAGGGGCGCAGTGTAATCAGCAGCAGCATTTATTTGTTTGCTTATATATCCTGCTTCTCTGCAAACGGTACCCCAACTGGCATGCAGCATAACCGCAAAACATATAATCAATAAGAAAGCACAACACAATTTCTAAAAGCAATAATAAAGAGCATAATACAGCCAACACTTAAAATCCCGCTTGCAAGGTTCCTACAGGCACCTGGTTGGCCATTGTGAGAATAGGATGTTGGACTAGATTCACCTTCGCTCTTCTCCATCTTCAGGCCCCTTCTCATATTCTTATGTTCTAACATCAGCAATCCCTCAGCTTGTAATTCCACTGTGTGGAAATGTAAGAAATTTGACAGGCAGGTAAAAAACTAGGTGGTGAGAAATATATTTGTTTGCAATTACTCTGATTGGTCATAAGGGAGCATTAGTAGGAGGTGAAAAATTCTTAAATTCTTCATTTCCATTCTTAAATAAAACGACAGGGTTTCTTATGGCTACTGGGAGCAGGGTGTCTGAGCAGGACAACCCTTTGCCATTCGTTATTTTTATTTCATTTATTAAATTGGTATACCGCCCTTCACCCACAGATCTCAGTGCAGTTCACAACATAAAAACAGCTAGCAGAAATAGAATAAGCTAGTTTGCGGTGGGGGCGGGCTTCAAGTTGTAGAACTTAGATTTCTATCGCAAAGGCTCTGCTCCATTACTCCTCAGACTGTGGGTTGAGGGACATTAATGTGTTCTGAAAAACACATTTAATTAAAATTAAGTCTCCTGAGAACTCAGAGAAGAGGCTGCCTACTGCATCTCAACATGTTTCCCTGTTTTGCATTTCTTCTGTCCAAATAGCTTATGTTGAGTGGGGTGGGGGAGATAATTTTTTTATATGCCTTTATCAGAAGTGATTGGATCATCCAGTCATTCATGACACAGCAGAATTACCTGTACTTAGGGGAGGTATGGTCATAAGCAGAGCAGGTGGGCTTCTCTGAGAATGGATGACTATTAACTCCGTAGGAACTCAAAAAGTTAACCCACTCTGACTGCAAGAGGGAAGCATGCCTTCAGTTTAATTTCAGAAAAGAAGTGTGCCTTTAGCAATGAGAGGTTTGGGGAATATTCCTCCTCTTTCACTCTTGCATGTGTGTAATGTGTTTGTGTTTAATAAAATACTGATTTTTTAGCTTCTTTGGGCACTTTTTGAAATGAAAAGGCAGGGTAAAAAAAAATTGTTTGCAAACATTGCACTGTACAACCCTGATTTAATTGGGATCTGCCCATGTTTCTTTTTTCAGTAGCTTGATCCTGCAATAATTTTGTGCAGGAAAGCCAGGAATACAATACACTGCTCCCAGTCCTTGTCGCTCCTAGATTTTGTTGGACCCATTTCTTTTACTCCTTAGGCAAGGAGCCACTGGTGTGCGGCAAAGGAGTTGCACAACCAGAGCAAGTGACTCCCTGCCGCTCCATCTTGAAAGAGCCAACAGCACATTGAGCAGGACGTGCTTGGCTTCTGTACGAGCCCCAACAGTTACAGCATGGAATAAATGGCCTGAAAAATGCCGATGTCTCCTGGGGGGATGAGAGATAAGTGGCACAGGCAGAGCTGAGGAGCCTTGAGAAGAGAAGAGGGGAAGATGAATTGCTGTGTTCAAGATGAACAGCTTTTAAATTGGAGCTGAGCCCCGCTGCTGGCAACTGCTTAACTGCCTGCATCGGTGGGATGGAGACTTTTCTTCCAGCCCTGTTACTGAAATTCTGACTTTGTGGCTGAGTAGCTTTTGATGCTGCTTCTAGGATGTTGCTGTTGTCAGCCTGGACTTACTTATTTTCTGTTAAAACCTTAGGAAGCAGTGCTTGTTTATTGTGAGCTCTGGAGCAGAGAGCCAGCCTTTTCTTCAGGCTCCCACTCAGACCTTATAAGTAAATGTGCAAAAAACAACAACCCTAAATGGTGTGAAGGAAATCAGTTTCAAGCAATTCATCTGTGAGTAGCGTCAGACAACTGCAGAGTATTTTTATGGCCCTCAAATACAGTTCTCATTCATGGAGATGGTTGCGTGTACAGTTGCCAGCAGTGGCGTAGCGTGGGGGGTGCAGGGGGGGCGGGCCGCACCGGGCGCAACATCTGGGGTTAGGGCAAATCCATGGGTTAGGGGGCGCAAATCCACGGGTTAGGGGGCGCAAATCCACGGGTTAGGGGGCACAAATTACTTGCCTTGCCCCGGGTGCTGACAACCCACGCTACGCCACTGGTTGCCAGTCAATGAAATGTACAGAAATGAAGTGATGTGAATCCGCCCTTGGAAAAGAGTTAGGAGTGCAGACTCCTCTCCAAAGCCTGCCTATGAACTGTTTCTTCTGTGAATCGTTATATCTGCATCTCTTCATAATTAGGGCAGAGTCCCCTCTAGAAACAGAGAAAAGGAGACCTTGTGGATTCAGACCAAAGGCTCAACTCGTAGTCCAGCATCTTGTTCCCCACAACGGCCCACTAGATGTTTCCAGAAAGCCCATAAGCAGGACAGAAAGGCAAATTGCCTTCATGGGCCTGTTGTTGCTCTCAGCAGCTGGTATTCAGTGACATAATTGCCTCTGAACCTGAAGGGTGTATATAGCAATCTCAGGTAGTAACCCTTGGCTGTTGACTAGATTGATTTAAGCTCTTCTGAGAGGGTAATGGACTCTGGCACGTGGAGCATGTGGCAATGGTACAGCATACTCCTGAATAACAACCTGACATGGATCTGGCCTCGGGCAGCAGGCCTCTTTAAGGAAAAATATTGATCACCATCACCATACCTGTTAAGTGCCGAAAGACAGGAAGCATTGGACAAAGAACCCCGATTGCAGGCTTAAAAGGGCCAGCCCACGACTCCTCCCCATCTTGCCTGCCTGGTGATTTTAGGATGGGGATTTTAGAATGACCAGAACTGTTCCTTTGCTGAAGCAAGGTGTACCCCCCACACCGCCCATCAGCTGAGAATACACCTTGATCCAGCAGAGGAGCAATCATCTGGTGGACCATGCCTTGCTCAGGGAAGGGGACTGGTTCCCATTCAGCTCTTCCCCAGCCCTGCTCTTTGAAGCCACCGTGCCCTGCTCCTTTCAACCTCTTCAGCAGAGGTTGAAAGCAGCAGCTCAAGGCTGCTTGCAAAGATCTTTGCAAGCCCCCCTGCTGCTGCTGCTTTCATCCTACCAAATCAACTGTGAGGAAAGGTTACAGCATTTTGGGGGCTTTATAGTTTAGAGGGAAAGGTGTGTAAAAGGAAACATGATAGAGGTGTATAAAATTATGCATGGCATGGAGAAAGCGGATAGAGGAATATTTTCTCCCTCTCACGACGCCAGAACTGGTAGGCATCCCATGAAGCCGGAAGTTGGAAGATTCAGGACAAATTACATTTTTCACACAATGTGTAGCTGAACTATGGAATTCGTCAGCGAGGGCCACAAAAGTGGATGGCTTTAAAAGAGAATTAGATCCACAGAGAATAAGGCTTCTGAGTGCCAGATGTTGAGATCACTAGTGGGGAGAGTGCCAGTGTGTTCAGGGGTAACCGACCTGTTAATCACGTGGTGTCATAATGACATCAGATAATTCCCAAAAGTTGGCTTGCCAGAGGTATTGGGGAGATAAAAGGTCTGGTCCACCAGGTCAAAAAGCTTCCACACCCCTGCTCTGAAATAGTTCCACTTGCCACCGACTGCTGCCAAAGCCACCTGTTTAGAAGTCAGTGAAGGACAGTGCATTGTAATCGCAGGAAGGGGGGCAGCTTCCACCCCCTACCCAACCCGGAGTGTAAATGCAATCTTACATTTTGTGGCCAGGGAGAGATCCAATTTGACTTCTCATTTGATGCATTCATTTCTCTAAGGAAATTCTAAATTCCTTTCATGCAGTGCCTCAAAACCAGCTTTATCTTGAAGTATTGTTTACACAAATGCACCCCTGACTATTTTTGGCTAGATCTCATTAACTTTTCTTTATTTTATTTTTAAATAAATTGATGTAAATAAGGCTCTTGGAATAACCGGCTTCTGGGAAATGTTGTGACACAGACTTCTGCCAGCAATAGGCTTCTGCAGGGGGAGTCTTAACAACTTCATCTAGCTCCAAGCTTACTCATTTCGTAGAGCCCCGTGCTGTGCTTTGGCTTAGCTGATCCCCCTCCCCGGGCTTTGCAATGTGTTAAGCCCTGGCCTGTAGCCTTTGCTGGGCTTTAATGTCAGCATCTCAAGATTGGGAGGCGAGCTGTTAAATCTTCCTGATGGTGGTTACAGTTCCCCATTTCTCTTTGCCTTCCATCTCACTCCCCTTTGAGTACCCTATTCGTAAAGGAGAGTGACCTTTTATAGTTGTCCAGACATCTTGTAGGTGAAAAACAATCTCTCAAGAATCAAATTGTGTGTGTGTGTGTGTGTCTGTGCATGCGTGTGTGTGCTGAAGGGGTTGGCGCTTTCTCAGTGGAACATCTATTATTTACTGTCCCTTGAATGGACTTGATAACTTTATTCATGAAGCTACTGGGGGAGGGGGAATAAAGTTCCATTAATTCACTACAAATGCAATAAAGGCAGCTGCCATCATGACCCACTGGAGGGCTGGCAGAAATTTCAATTTGGGGGTGCATATGTACTGGAATACTTGGAAAACAAAGTGGCAGTCGGGGGTAGGGAGTTCTCTTTTGTTTTATGGGTGGCCCTCTGTCTAGATGGGAAAATACTGAGGCATCTATCTGCCTAGTGAGTGTGTGTGCGATCTCAAAAGTGCACTCGTGAGTTGACAGTGGGGAGATAAAATGGATGGTGGCGGCTTCTGAGCAGGGTGGGGGCACTGGGCAGGAAAGAGATGAGAAGAGAGGATTGGGAGAAAAAGAAAAAAACGCATCACCGGCATTTTGTGATAGACCCCAGTTCAATGCCTGGCTTGATTCATGTCCTACGTTGCTGCCGCTGCTTTCGGAGACCTTGCAGGAGAAGCTGTTTGGCAGAGAAGTGATTTAGGGGTCTCTGTTCAATGCCTCATTTCCCAAGTTTTGTTGACTGCCCAGCGTGTAATGGCAGGGCTTATGTGTATGGAATGAACTTAAACCGAATGTCTGACTGCTGGGCTTGAAGGCACCGGGGAGCCAAGACTCATCTTTTGCCACAAAGGGAGCTCTTGCCTGTTCTTAGATCTTTTTTTTAGAGTAGTAGAAGAAACTGAACCCCAGCAATCTGGAAACCACACAGGTTTTTTTAAAAAATAAAAGATGGACTATGTTGAGTTTTATAACTTCTTCATGGTCACTTCTGAGGCTTGGTTCACTCTTCATTCTCTCTGGCCTGACTTTCTCATCACTCACTTAGGCCGTGTTTGCATTAACGGTTACTTCAGTTTGTGCCATCCCTTAATTCACATTAACTCCTGTTCTCTTCACACTGAGAGAGGAGATGAAAGTCATTGCAGGCTTTCGTTTAAAACCTGCCTGTGTTCTTGTATCATTTGTACTGGAAGCACATCTTCACATGACTTCACTGAATGTCACCCGTCTTGGGAACAGGTGAGGGATGTATTCTTCTACACAAGGAGGGTAGCACAGAGATGAAATTAAGAGTTTTAGCAGAAGCTCTGCTTTGTCTCCCTGCACCATCAGAGACTTCGGGAAAGAGTGTGATTTGGTGTGTTATATAAAATCTGGAGAATCTCAGCATTTTTAAAGGCAGTTTTGACTGGTGTTGTATTTGTAGAACTTCAGCCCCAGAGAGATGTGACCAATTCTGCCCTATTTTTCATTTAGATGCCAGGTTAAGACTTCCTGGGCCAGGTTCAGCTAAGTTCCCTCCACCCAAATCTCCCCAAATCTACTTGGGAGAACCCCCAGAACAGCACACTGAGAAAGGAGATATTGTTCTGTCTGCCAAGCAGAAATGCTTGCACTGGTGAAACAAATATTCTTAGTGTGGCATAGAATTCCATCCCCGGTGTTTGCCGCAGAGGTGGTTGATTTTAATTTTTGGTAGATTTAATGGGTTCTGTTTTGCTGGTATGCTTTAGTGAGGTTGTAATCCACCCTGAAATCAATTGTTGTGCAATATTATTATCAATTTTCCAATTAAGCACCAGCAGCATGCTGATTTTTTAGCACTTAAGGTTAGGTGACATGGGTCTAGGTCTTAAAGCTGAGTATTTAAGATTAAATACTGGTTAGGGAATGTCTGGTGATAATGAATTGTGAATCTAAGGCAGGGATCCTTCTGGACAGACTTTCTTGGGTGTTAAGATCAGCAGAAGTCCATTTGGGTAGTTTTGCTGCCCTCAGAAGTTCAGGTGAAAGTGGCCCGGAAGGGGGAATTCTCTGTGGTAGTCCCTATGTTGTAGGATTCCTTCACTGCAGAGGTGTGTCTGATGATTTAAATGTACAGCTTTGGGCAAATGCTACACCCTGGTCTTTGACTCCTGAAATGTGTGTGTTCAGGACTCTCCCTATTCCTGTGACTGTAACTTCTTGTAAATGTTTTAAATTACGAATTCTAAATCATCGTAACCTGGCATGGGAGCTGCTAGTGAAGGGCAGGTAACAATTACAGTTATGGGGTGAAAGGAAGAATTTAATGTGAGGCTTTGTTGTTGTGAGTTTGGCAGTAGCCTTGTTGGAACTGATCATCTTCTTTTGTCAAAACAGGTGAATGCAAGCCGAAGACCCGAATCCCAAAAGTAAAAGGAGAAAGGAAGAAGAAGCAGCAGCACCCCCACCCCTTGCCCCAGCCACCTCAGCTCCCACTGCAACAACTTCTGCCTCCACTGTTACTCCCACAGCCACCTTTGCTGAAGCAGCGGGAGGGGCAGCATCAGGTCCGTTCGGAGAAGGGGGGGCCTGAAGCCCAGTCCCCCAAGTCTGCATCAGTGGAAGAAAGCATCCCCCCAATGCCTGCCCTCGATGCCCTGCCCTCCGAAGCTCCTGGTGAGGAGGAAGGGTTGAAGCCACGCCGCATTATCCCAATGCTCTTTGTGGTTCCACGGCCCAAAAAGACATCTTCAGAAAAGAAGCATGCCTCGTCCCAAGACGTTCTTGAGAGGTTCGCCACACAAGAGCAGATGGCCCCCTTGGATCTTGGGGTGAAAGATGAGAGCGGCGAGGGAGAAAACGCAGATGTGCCTGCTGAGCCTACTAAATTGCAGGTAGTGTTGAGTGTGGTGGGGTCTACGTAATGAACGTTTCGTGGTTAACCAGCCAGGTCAGGGTATAGCAAGTTTCCCTAGGTCCTCGTTTGAAATTCCTTGCGCCTCCAAACATAGAGGACAAGGAAGCAGAAGCAGCCACCACATTCCAAACCAATCCTTGAAAAGTTGCATAGAGGCCGCTGCACCATAAACTCCTCAATTTCCCTATATGCCATGCTGCATGTCCACGCTGGACAGCCTCCCTCTGAACAGTGAAAGGCTTACATTTCAGAGCCCCTGAAATCTTTTGGGCAGCCACTATTTTCTGGGCCTGAAACACAGTGCTCTCCACTGTTTAACATTGACTCTGGTTTCCTGTAAGAACCTGGTTGACTGATAAGGAAGTTCTATGAGTGACAGTGCTGTGGGCTTCTAGTCAGGGGGCTGGTTTCCTTTCTTCCTGGTGTGTCATTGTTCTTCCTTCTGCTCCCTTCTCTGCTCATGTCACTCTGTCTTCCCTGCCCAGAGAGGTGTAGAATGGGTTTAGCCAATATTGGTTGAACTGTCAGTCCCTAGTAGGGATGACATGAAGGGATTCAGAGGGTTGACATGCTGCTTCCGGTATCGCCTGGGCTGGCACTCAGGTTGCATCCACAGAAGTGCCGGACAAACCCATCCTTCCACAAAGCACTCATTTTTTAACAAAAGAGGATTGATGCAGTGCTTGGTAATCCATGCTGTGCACTGTAGAAGCTAATGGTGCAGTTGTGCCTGCTGTGGATTGGTTGTGTGTCCTGTGCGTAATCAGCTTGCAGACCTGTGCTGGTGTGAGCAGAGTCCCAAGTCCAGGCTTCAAGATCTCTCTTCCCCTGCTCCAATCCCCCACATCCAGGATGATGAGACTTCTGTTGCCTGGTGCACAAGGCTGCTCTGCCCAAACAAATCCGGCAAAGATAAATGTTTTTGGCGAAATCCTCCGCTGCCTTATAGCATTCTTTTTTTCCTTTTTTCTTTTTAAAGACAAATGCAAATCCAACGCCTCCTTTGCAGCTCTGCAAGATAGGTCACTATTGGTTCCATTTCACTGGTGGGGAACAGAGTGCTTGTGTCTTCACAGTCAGTGCATAACAGAGGACAGACCTGAGCCCAGGGAGAAGCCAAACCTCCTTGTCACTGGAACAACATGGGTTCTCTGATGAGATTGCCTTTTTGGACCATAACTTAGTCTTCTGATTGAAGATGCAGCATTGATAATCTGTTGATGCTTGGATTGTTTGTGAACACCATGTGTTTAGCTTGCCGGACCGGGAAGATGATGACAGGAATGGCTTAGTGCTCGCCCATCCCCAAACACCTGATTATTTCTCAGAGACATTAATGCTGATGAATCCGAACATGAAATAACCTCAACTGTGAGGACTAAGAATCACTCCCCAGGTGACAAGGCAGGGAAGCTTAGTTGACCCTCATCCTTTCAGGCCATCTAGGTATTGGCAGGCTAGTACAAACATTTTTGGGCTTGCTTGCAAGGCTTGCCTAGCACTGCTCTTCTTAGCTCTTGAGCACATCACATCCCTTCTGGTTTTTTTTTCTTTGTTTTTTTGCTATCTTGTGCTCCAGCAAAAGGAATGATCCCTGCCTCAGCCAGATAATTTACGTACACAGTTCAAAAAGTTGGACTGAGGGGAGGGACTTGATGCTTAGAAATTAAATGACGGCAAACAGGAAATTTGCTGTATCTATTTTTTCAGCCACACATGTGGTCTGTGTGCATTTGCACATAGTGAGAGGACAAAAAGGGCACCTTGTGGGCTTGTAGTCTGCAGTGTCCTGGCAGAACTGCCCTGTTGTAGCATTTTCTCATGGTTTGTGTGTTACCTGGAGAGGAATTATACCAATTTTGAAATCAAGTGCTTTGAATCAAGTTCATCAGATTTTAATGTTCAGTGCCTACCCTCACTTTAAAAGGCGTTTGGGGTTTTGTATACTTAGTCAATCTGTCTACCCTTCTGTAAATCACCTAGTGGCTTTGTAAGTCTTGTGTTTTTGGAATTCCTTTTAAATTGGGCAGGCATTGAGTAGAGGTTTGACCTAGAGTTTGACTCTTGCCAAGTGGGAATTCCCCCAGTGATATCTCAGAATGCAGTATTGGAATTGGTGGCTACAAACAGTTCATCTGAAAGTGCAGTGTGATGTTGTCAGGCTTATAGGAGTTTGAAATGGCTTCTTGTTGAGACAAAGCCCCATCAGCTCACTGGGCAGACTCTTTTCTCTGTGTGCTTCTCATCTGACTCTGTCTTTGACCTGTTGTGTTTGGCCGGTGATATCACCTTCTTCTTCAGCCTTTAAGTGGCCCACTCAGTTGGCCTGCAAACTTTTTATTTATTTTATTACATGTATATTGCATCTTTCTTCCAAGGAGCTCAAGGTGGCATACATGGTTCTTCCTCTCCCATTTTAGGCTAAGAGACCATGACTGGCCCAAAGTCACCCACAGAGCTTCACAACTTGAGTGGGGACTAGAATCCCAGGTCTTAGTCCAGTATGCTAACCAGTACTCCACATGACCACCACCCCTGCCTCACCCACACCACATGCACCCATTATATTTCTCTCCAAGCAGAGAGATTTGCTTAATGACACTGTCATTTATGTTAATGTTATATACTTTATATCATGTTGTTCCCTGAGTGTAATATTTCCTCAGGGCCCAAGAGGAGTGACCTTAATAAGGGAGCCATTGATAGGGAAGAATTTGTGCTTATAAGCAAAGAACCACTGTACAGTTGTTGAAGTGAGATAAACTTGAAGTAAATCAGGCAGATCTCCAAAGCCCAAGAAATTTGGGGTGCTCTTGTTGTGTGTTGTCTGTTTCTCTGTCGAATTGTTTGTCTGTGTTGAATTGTGTGCCCTTTTGAACGCTGCATTCCTCCCTCAGCCCCTGGAATGTGAACAGGGTTGCCCAGATGAGTGTGGTGCAGTGTAAACTGAGTGGTTCAGGATGTATTATTATTTTTTTCTAATGTGGGGAGGTGGCCATTGCACATTCCAGTGTAAGTAACGCACCTTCACCTGTTGCAGGCAGTCCTACGCTCGGATGATATCACCTTGTGGAGGATCCCTAGAAGGGAGAGGCGGGAGTTGTTCAAGCGAGTTAGCGGCAAGCCAGCGAGATACGCTGCAGCTTTGTTCACCCGTATGGTCCCCCCGGATGAGCTGCGGAGGTGGCGAAGCACTGTTAGCTATCGCGGGGGCAGAGGGAAGCGTGCTCTGCCGCACAACGTGGTTGCCCGCTTGAGGCACCTTTTGTACAAACAGTACTCGGACATAGTGGCGGCTGACTGGAGAAAAATCCGGTTGAAAATCAACAAGATCCTTTGGGCTTAACGGGGCCGCCTCTGGGTGCCTCTGCCCAGTCCTGAGTGGCGCTGGAATGCACTTGGCTCTTCATGGGAGTTCTCCATGGCTGGCTGCGCCAGACGCCTCCAAGAAATCAGACTGTGCTGCAACGTGTTAAGTGCCTGATGCCAAAGCAGAACTCTTGTTTGCCCGTGTTTGTGCTGCTGGCCAGCGCATGGGCGGAGCGGGTGCAATGTTTTACACTGTCTGGCTGTGAAGTGCCTGTGGCTTGTAGCCTGGCAATAAATGGTGGTGTTGCTGTTTTCATTTTCTTTCTTTCCTTGTGGTCTCTTTTGTCCCCCTTTGAGTTTTTAGGCTGGTATTCCATGTCTGTTTGATGTAAGACCATCTGGCTGAGCATTAGAAACAAATGGAACCTATGCTTGGCAGCCCCAGGTGGTGATGGAGGGCAGCGCTTCCGATGTGGCAGGAGGGCCTGTGAACATACGGTTTTCCCTGGCATAAATACCCCATTGCTCTTTAAAGATGGGCATTTTTTCACTGTCGAGTTTCTATCCCTTATTGGCCCATGCAGCTTTCCACTTTTTGCGCTTGCTGGTGTCACAGGATTTCCTTAAAATTGCACTCGAAGAAGAAGAAGAAGAAGAAGAAGAAGAAGAAGAAGAAGAAGAAGAAGAAGAAGAATGCATCAGTAGTATTATAAGAAGCTGGGGATAGCTAGGAGCAGAATAGGGGGGTGAGGGGGAAGTTTGGGCCTTGAACGAAATACACTTTGAAGGCTGCAATTATATTTTTGGGGTGATAGTGGAAGCCGGCTGAAAAAGTGTCAGCTATCATAGAATAAGTCCCCCCATAGCCAAGAGCAGGGCTGCCATCTCAGGGGAGCATAGAGCTTGCAGTTCCACAGAGAAACAACATGTGGCTGAACTACTTGGGAACTCCTTGCTGACAGACATCGTTACTTCAGGGTAATGTCCCCAAAAAGGTAGAACGAGAGGGGTATTCCAGAAGAGCTCTTCCTCTCTGCTGCCAAGTGGTGAAGAGTTTTTATAAAAATGTGTAACTAGGAAATAACTGCAGGGCTGTCTTAGCTTGTAGTGAGTTTTTTTCCCCCAGAACCCAGAGCAGCAAATAATGAACCCCGTCCTGCAGTTCCCCTTCGTACACTGTCCTGATTCTCAGAAGCAGAGAACAAAGGTGTTTGGATTGTCTCCCTAGCCAAGACATAAGAGCAGCACAGTTGTGTCTGAGCTGTATTGCTTCAGACTGCTCATGTGACTGAACCTTTGTAGGCGTGTGGAGGCACACACAGGCGCGCGCACACACTGAGGAAACTAAAGGACACGACCGACTGAGCCATTACTTTCTACGGGTCTTTGTCCCATGGAACAAGTCCCCAGTCCGGGTCACAAAAGTGTATATTTTCTCCTTTCCACTCACCCATGGATATTGGCATTGAGAATAAAAATAGCACGATTAATTCTAGATAGATTACCTCTGAGTTTCGTTTTAGCATAAAAAGTTGTGATTGGTAGGCTCTTCTCTGGTACTGTATACTCGGTCAGCATTCCACGAACCTTACCTTAGTACAGTCCCTGACACTTTTTTTTTTTAAAGTAAATGGATTTCTGGATAAAAATGAAAAGCCCACACAGCCCCCTCAGTGGTGCACAAAGAATGTAGATGAAGAAAAGGGCCCTGACTCTTCTCCACTGCAGAACTGAGAATTACTGAAACACACAGAATTTCCTTAGAGTGCCTATACTGCGTCACCATCGCTAGGCAACCCTTTCTCTGACAGAGCATTTCTAGCATAATTGGCTTTGTGGGCTTTAAAATTCAGATGGATGTGTGTGTGTGCATATATGTCAGCAGGTAGGTGTGACAATTGTGTGTATTCATTGCTTTTGCTATGAAAGCTACTAGGAGTTTGAACACAACGCATGAGGAAGGAGAAACAAGCCGGTGCCTCACCTGGGGACATGAAGTCTGCCTGGTAAATGAAAAGCTTGTGCCAGTAAGAACTGTTCAGTTATGGCTCTCCCAGCTCTGTGCATCATTTAATCCAGCCTTCCTGAGCAGACGCAGGCTACGCTATCACAGGAGTGGAGATGGCCAGCTCCTGGATGCCCATGAGTCACCACCATGTTCTCCAGAATGCAGCCCAAGAGTCTGAATGTGTATCTTGCAACCTTAGCAGACCTCCTTGTCAACCAGCACAGTGAAGTGTTCACCATCTGGACCATTCATTAGAGGGAGGGCCCAGTGTAGAACAACTGCTTTGTATGCAAAAGTCCCCAGACCCAATTGCCAGCATCACCTGGTAAATCTGGGAAAGACCCCTGTAAGAAACCCCGAGTTATCACCGTCGATACTGAGCAAGGTTGCCCCCAGTCTGCCTTGATCTAGGGCAGTTTTCTGAGTTCCTTTTTAAATCGATCCTCTTTTTTTTTTTTTTAGAACCAGGATGACTGGACTCATACTTTATCTTGGGAGAAAGGACCACAGCTCAGATCTGGCAGACTAAGGTCTCAGATTTTGTCCCTAGCATCTCCAGATAGGCATGGGACTCCCATCTGAAACCCCAGGGAGCTGCTGCCAGTCAGCTTATAGACAACACTTAGTTTGGCGGACCAATGAAGTTGTGACTGTTAAAGTGGCACGAGAGTGCTTCACATCTATGGCATGGATGCGACCCTTGCCTGTGTGCAATCCCTTCCCTGTCTCTAGAAGGTTGGCGAAAGTTAAAATAAAATACTGTCTTAAAATCAACACAAAATGGGCGATATCTTGTGTTAGTCATAACTGAGTATGGTTTAATTTGATGATATTGCCCATTTTTAAAAAAACATCTTTGCAATAAAATGTGACTTGTTAAACCGAAACACCCAGATTATAAAAACCACAAGTGTTCTAAAAATCCTGGTTTTAATAGAAAGGTTTTCATCTGGGGATGAAAAGACTACAAGACTTGTGCCAGACGAGCCTGTTTCACAAGTGGAGTGTCACTATTGAGAAAGCCCTCTCTTTAGTAGCTCTTTGAATAGAGTGCCTCTGTCACATACTTATCCAGTCCTGCTTTTAAAAGCCTCTTTTAGAAAAGAAAATTTTTCAAACCCCGCCCTCCATTAGCTGTTTTCATTGCCCAAATGCTCTCTCTAATGTCATTAAAAAGGTCTTCAGAACTTTCACGCTGGAGTGTCCATATAGAAAATAACCGTAACCCTTCTCAAAGGTACATGTGTTACATGCTCTTGCAATCCTGTGCAAGGGGAGGGATTTGCTGTAGAATTCAGGGCCTTGAGGGCTTCTGCTTTGATTTGATTGAGGTTTCTAGCCCTTGTGGTGGCGGAGAAAGGCTTGAAAGCGTATGTGCAATGCAGAAGAGTCTTTGCAGTGACTCCTGTAGTTCCATAATCCTCATTCATGGCAGAAGTGGGCTGGGTTAAGCAAAATTGCTAAACAGACCTGTTGAATAGGCATACTGCGTTCACTTTCAGAGTTTACATTCCCCTGTTGTGGAAGTTGGGCTTTTGTAGCATAAGGGGATGCACAGCTCTGACTATGCTCCCCCCGCCCAACTCGCAGGACTTTACTGACCTGGTATCACCACAGGGCAAAGGGTAGCGATGACCTTGAAGCTTTTCACTGTAACATGCGCCTTGCTTCCGTCATCCTGAGTTAGCTGACATATATTGAAATAATACGGTTGTATTGTTTTGTCATTGTTCCCCCCGCCAGACAACTTCTACTTTCTCTAAACTGAAGATGGAGATTAAGAAAAGTCGCCGCCACCCACTAGGCAAGCCACCCACACGCTCCCCACTTTCTGTGGTGAAACAGGAAGCTTCAAGTGATGAGGGTAAGTATACAGGTTCTTCCAGGCACCTTCTAGCTATGCTGTCCAACCCTCCCCATCTTTCCTGGTGGAAATATTCCCAGGTAGGTGGAGGTAGGGGTGTGTGTGTGTGTGTGTGTGTGTGTGTGTGTGTGTGTGTCTTCACCTGCCTCTCGATCTCTACAGATAGTTATAGTATTGTTCCTGTCAGCCAGTGGATCCCCACCTGGGTGTCCAAACTTTCAGGATATGGCAGCAGCCCAAAGGTCTTTCACTTAACCTGCAACCTTTCACTGCAGGTGCCCGGGATTGAATGTGAGACCTTGTGCATACAAACCTGTTGAGTGAGGAAGGACATATTGGTTTCTTTTTGTTCAGTGCTCATCTGTACATCTCTTTAAGGCCACCAGAATGATATTTTCATTTATTTATTCGTTCATTTATTCTATCCCATCTTTTTCTCCAATGTGATGTATATACTTCTCCCCTTCCCCACAACAACCCTGTGAGGTAGGTTAGGCTGAGAATTGTGACTGGCCCAAGGTCACACCCAGTGAGCCAAGTGGGGATTTGAACCCTTGTCTTCCGGGTCCTAGTCCAGTACTCTTAATCACTACACTATGCTGACTCTCTCAATTTTCCCCTCGCCTGTCTGGTTGGCTGCTTGCTGACTGAGGAACCAATACCTCAAGGACTGCCTCTTCCCCATATGCACCAACATGGACCCTACAATCCTGTACCCCCTCCACCAGAGGTTTGGAGGGTGGTAGCACAAGAATGGGCCTTTTCAGTGGTGGCTCCCTGTTTGTGGAATGCTTTCCACAGGGAGGCTCACCTGGTAACCACCATATTATATGTATTTAGTTGCCAGGCAGAAATGTTCCTCTATAATTCCTCTATAATTTTGCCTCTTAACTACCTGTGGCCTTTTAGAGTGGGTGAGATTTATTAATTTCCCATACCCCCTTGATTTTAATGTATCTATGTGGATTTGTTTCTAGTTTGTTTGGTTGATTGCTCGTAAGTTGCTTTGAGTTGCCTTGGACAAGAAAAAGTGACTAACAAATTTAATTAGCAATGGTAAATCATAATATCCAACCAAGTCATCTGTATCTTTCAAAACCTTACATGCCATAAGGAGTCCGTTAATCCTCCAGGTGCCATAGCATTTCAGGAGTTTTATCTGCCAATACAGGCCAGTGGCTTCCTTATTAGAATTTGGGCATCAGAAAGGAACTACTTTGTAGCTCCAGACACTGGGATGTGGCACATTCCAGTAACAGGCAGGGCGAAGCATAAATGCCTCTTAGCACATGATCAGACACACAGTTGTGCATACATGGACACAAATCTGGCGTGGACTGCGAAAAGTGCTCAGGAGCCAGAGGTCTCCCTTCCCTATGACTATAGAAATGGGCAATGCTGTGCCATGGTTATCCTATGTCCAGACTGATGGTTCAAGTCTTCTTCGAAACAAAATGTTGTTGTCCACCCCACCCCACCCCTACAGCGAAGAGGATTATCCTCAAGTGCTTGAATCTGCAAGGCTGTGCTAATCAGATTTGTAACTGCCACAATGCGTGGGAGAGACTCCTCCAGTTTCGGCCTTGTCTCGTGCCAAGGGACAGGGTGTTGATGGAGTTCTGCAAAACTTTTCCGTTTGCCTGTTTCTATTCTCTTCCCTCATCATTTCCCCTTAGGGGAATTAGGGCAGTAAAAATACATACATTTAAGCTACTGGTGCAGTTTAAACAGGTGAGCAGTGCAGCTGTAACGCTTCTGGTCCAGGCAGGGGAGGGTAGTCATACATTACTGATAGATTCCTCTGAAAGGGGCATGGGCAGATGTGGGTGGGGCAGCTGCACGGAAAACAGAACCCAGGAAGTGAAGTGCTCCCAAAGGTGTGTGATGGTCTCCTCAGAGCTTTGGGCACCTACCTGCATTTATATGGTGATGAGGCTGAGGCACTGCTGGGTGGTCATTGCAGGCAAGTGCGTGGGTATTGTGGTGTGCCCAAGGCTGCAAAGGAGGGTAGCATCACTCCACTGGAAGTTCTTCCATCCCATTAAGATGACACAAGGCCTACATGCCACATTCTGCTGGTGGAGGTCATAATCTAGGTCCTGATGCAGGACCAGCTGCAGATGCCTTGTTTCCCTGAGGCAGGGAAAGGCAGGAAACGCCATCTCCTCTTTTAGGTAGAGGTTGGCCCCTACTCTGTCACCAGGACTGTCAGGCAAAGAGAGGAATACTTCCTTTCTCCCCTCTCCCTTCCCCATCCGCTCTGGGTGCTAGGACAGGCACAGCTCCTAAACTAGTTTTGGTTTGGGGACAAGTCCATGCTTAGATGTTGCCGTTTCTGCAGAATTTGCACCCTGGGATGGCTGCAGCTATGAACATCTAGTTCAATGATATCCTCATTCACTGTAGAAAAGTGGAGCACTGGATTTGCCATGATAAGTTTTGCAGTGGGTGGCACACATGCTGTGCACCCCAGAGAATTGTTTCTCTCTGCTGGGGAGAGTAGGGTGGTGGTATTTGACTCTCAGCCAGTGCTATTTGGGCCTGGAGATACTCCATACCTCTTTTTTTGTTTCCTCTTACCTGATATTTTTGCTGCTAAGGAAAAGTTAGCATATCTGAAAGTATTCACTGTTTGCTGATGTGCTAGGTCCTGAAACTGGGAAGTCTCTCCTGCACAGGATTGCAAGTTACAAAGCAGAATTGCATTGCTTTTTCTATTGCAAGAGAGTAGGACCAGCACATTTGAGCATACCTTCCATACATTGTGAAAAAGGAACTTATCACATTAAGCCCAATGGTCTGTTTTCATCGCGAGACACAGAAGAGATACTTTGGTTAGCCACTTTAAGTTACTACATGTGCACACTTCCTTTCTCTTCTTACCCCTTGTCCTTCTCTCAGATGCGTCCCTCTGGATTTTTCTTCATTCCCTTGTTCTTCTAGATTATACCCATTGCAAGCCCCTTCCAGCTTCCTCATATTTTATTCCCCTGCCCTCCACTTCTCTTAGGCCTGTCCTTCTCCTGGGCTGTTTGAATCGCCCTAGCTCTCTTTAAATCCTAAGCAGCTGAACCTCTGGCAGGCTTCAGCCCTCCTGCCTATCTCTGACATGAAGACAGCTCTGCCAATCAGGCTTCGTTGACTTTGCCACCACAACGTCCCTGGTTGCATTACAATATAGATTAACGGCCAGAAAACTAGCTTTGCCATTCCTTCACAGAATCTGTGCAAGATATCGACATTTTATTCGCTGACAGCTCACCCCTGAACAATTAGAATGGAGTGAACATTGATTGCATCACAGCACCTCCACAGTCGTCTAGGGGAGAGGTTTGCAGGTGACAGCTGGCAGCAGTTTTTTTTATCCTTTGTATCATTTCTGTTTCTGGTGATAGCTTCACCTCTCTACCCATTGGCTTGCCAGATCTTAGCCAGGAGGCTTCGCCTCCCACCTGAAGGATATTGTCATGAAGCACTGGTACTTCTCAGGGGCTTGAGTCACAGAGCTGTCAAGCCTGGCCACATGAAACTGTGACTTTTCCTGCTCCCCATCAAGGAATTGGCAGCACTTCTGAACTGAGCATCTCTTACCGATATAGACAAGACCACTGTGCATGGGGAGGGAAGCTGGGAAATGAGAGGCCTGCATGGAAGTGTTTGGGGGAAGAACACTCTGTGCTGAACAATCCAGACAGTTAGTGTGCCAGTTGCTTCCTTCGCTTTTTAACCAAGTGCATGTTATACCTGTATACCTGAAGGAGTGTCTCCAGCAGCCTGGAAACTGAGGTCCAGCTCCGACGGCCTTCTGGCAATTCCCTCCTTGTGAGAAGTGAGGTTACAGGGAACCAGGCAGAGGGCCTTCTTGGTGGTGGCACCTGCCCTGTGGGACACCCTCCCATCAGATGCCAGGAAATAGGCATCTTTTTGACTTTTAGAAGACATCTGAAGGCAACGCTGCACAGGGAGGTTTTTTAATGTTTTTGTGTTTTAATATTTTGTTGGAAGCCACCCAAAGTGGCTGAGGCAACCCAATCAGATGGGAAGCATATTAATAATAAAGTAGTAGTAGTAGTAGTAGTAGTTATCATCATCATCATCATCATCATCATCATCATCATTATTGGTAGTAGTAGTAGTACTTCTTTAGAATAGCCCTGCAGAATTCAACCAAAGGCCTGTCTAGCCCAGCATCCTGTTTCCTAAGCAGGACATGAAGTCAGTGGCCCTCTCTCTCCCCCTTGTTGCCTGGCAACTGGTATTCAGAGACATGCGGTTTTGGATTCTAGAGGTAGCTTGTAGCCAGTAATGGCTTCCACACATGGATCCTGAGGCAGCTGACAAAGAGGAGATAAGAACTTCTTCTGATGCACTGAAAAGTTACTGCCTCTTCCATGACATTTTAGGATGGTTTGGAGTTGGACTGCTCCAAGGCTAGCTAACCCCAGCTGATTTCTCTATAGCAGTACTGTGGTTGCTTTTCACTTTATATTTTCTTTTTTTACAATTATTTTAACCGGCCATTAAGGTTGAGTAGGTCCAGAAGTCTAAGCTTATATTTTTGATAAACAAAAGTTCACTTAGTGTTCAGTTATTTGGTAGGTACATGTTTACAAAAAATGTGTGTGTGTTTATTTCATTAATTGATTGGCTTTTGTGTCTCCTTTATGGCTGAGTGGATTGGCCTTACAAAGTGGGTCATCCCTAGTCATTGTTCCTGCCTCTTTACCAAACCCTGATCTATCTCTCTCTCTCTCTCTCTCTCTCTCTCTCTCTCTCTCTCTCTCTCTCTCTCATATCTTGTTCTTTAGAAACCCTACCATTCTCTGGTGAGGAGGATGTTGGAGACCCTGAGCCCTTGAAGTCCTTGCTTTCCCTGCTGTGGAAAAACAAAGCACCCAACTTTGCTGCGGAGAGGCGATTCAATGCTGCTGCAGCATCGACTGAGCCATACTGCGCCATCTGCACCCTCTTTTATCCCTATAATCAGGTAATTCTGCAGCTTCAGTAGAGGAGCAAGCACACAATACCCCAAGGTCCCCTCAATCAGCAAGCAATTTCTTTAAATACCTGTAATCCTTTAGAAAGCTCTTAAGTCCCCTGCGGAAGAACCATAATTCTGGCATGCTTCATCTTTCTAGCTTTGGGTGAAGAACAGTAAGTATGTAGGTGTCTCATCTATTGATATCAACGTTTGAGACGGCAGCTTTCTTCTTGGTCACACTGCATGCCAGCAGTTATGCAGATGGGTGTATGCTTGATTTATTATTACTCACCTCCAGTTGAACTGGTGGTGGTGGTGATAATATCATCAATATCATTTGTGGGTGACCTCAGTTTGCTTCCAAACTAATAGGCACTTGGTCATCTGATTTCTGATTAGCCAAAAGTTGCAGTCTGCCTTTCCCTGGATACTCAATTCCATTACCCTTCCCACCCATTTCCCCCTTCCAGTTCACATAACCCCACCCTGCCCCAGCAACACCTGTGAGCATTCTGTGGCCACTCTTGGGGGAGTTCTCTACCCATTTAGAGTTCATTTTCCCCTGAATCTTTGTTGTACTTCGGCAGGCTTTGGGGTCCCCCAAGCCTGCTGATACCTCCCTCGTTAAAGCCAAAGCAGCAGCACCCCCAAACATATGGATCTACAGTGTCAGCCTTGGCTCTTGACATGTGTCAGATTGAGATGGGCTGCTCCACTTTGTATTGTAGGCGTGTTATACCATTTACTTTGTGTGAAATTTCACTGCAAATGCTAAACTAGCATATCAGGCAGCCAGTCAGGTTCTAGCCCAGCCTTCCTCCCGCTTTGCCAGTTTTTCTTTCTGCAAGTTTGAAAAGCATTTTTAGAAAGTATGCACCTGTAATCAGAAATTGTTCTGTCTACCCCCTCAGTGCTCTAGTGCCCTTTTCTGCTGCACATGCAGACTGCACCTTAGAGGGAGTTGCTTAAAGATGGCCATATTATGGGTCAGTCCTACATACAGCTATCTGACTTCCAGCTGTTCAGAGGAGGAGCTATTTATAGTACCACTATCTCCTTGGCCCTTCAGGTGGCAATCGGTAGTAAAATATTTAAGAGCTACTGATGTTTAAACCATGGCAGGATGTGGAAGAACTTGTTTTTTTTAATTGGCCGGTAACTGAATTGAAGGATGCAATTTAGTGATCATCTGGGGCTCATGCCTCACTTTGTAGAGCAGGAACTGGAAGGATAGAATGTAACACTCTCTTCTCCATCATGTTGGGTTTAATCTCCCTATCGTCAGGGTAAATAACATATAATATTTGTGTATGTTTTCTGGGCACAGTCCAACCTTCATTGATTAACAGAAACGGTTGCTGGCATTTCAAGATTTGGGAAGTTCTGTTTGCGGGGGCGGGGTGTGTGTGCTATTTTTTTCCCTTGGCAACAGCCTAGTGTTGAGCACTTACTAAATGCACCACATCTAATCATCACTTCCTTTCGTTTCAAAAGTACATTAGGAATCAAACCATGTAGGACATGGGCCAGCCAAAATATTGTACAGAACTCTTTGCTCTGGAGTTGGCATAGCTGTAACATTTGCTGAGCTGGATGAAGCCAAACAACCAACCAGTTATCCAGGTGGAACCAAAAGGAGAGGAATGCAGCAATAGCCATCTTTGCTTGACCTTGCTTGACCTCCAGATTATCAGTCGCCTTAAACTGATTACCTTCAGGTTAATGTAAAATTTGTTTCCCAGTGATAACCTGCCAAGGAATCCCACTGCATCATATAGTATTCTGGGAAGTTCATTTCACCTGAAGTGGGAACTATGGGAACCAAGAGGAAGTCCTAGCTGCACCCAGTGCTCCCCGCCCCTCCCTGCTTCCCACATCATAACACGTTGCAGGGAAATGGGTTGCAGGAGGCAAGCTACAAGGAGGAAAGGCATATCTACTGTAAAAAATCTCAATCATGAGGGTCAGCATCCACCCCCAGCCCAGCCTGGCCAAAAAACCTCTGGACACTTCAAGGGACCAAATGCAGGGTACAAACAAAGTGTTTTTATGTTCCTCTTGTGAGCTCTCTTCAGACCTCTGGTTGGCCACTGCTGGGAACAGGAGCTAGAATAGATGGAATATCAGTGTGATCTAGGAAGACAACACTTGCATTTTATTTATTGGATTTCTGTGGCACCCTTCAGCTCAGTGACTGACAGACCAGCTTACAGTAAAAATCATAAATAGCCAATAAATGACAATGGGTAAATAAGTTGAATAAAACCAGTGGCTATAACTCCTCGGGAAATAAAAGCAATGGAAAATGAAAAGATCTCTGCTTGGTGCTAAAAAGATATGTACATAGGTGTCAGGCACGACTCCCCAAAGAGAGAATTCCATAAGCCGAGTAGCCCCGTAAAGGAATATCCTCTCTCTGGTTGCTACCTGCTTCACCTCAGATGCCTCCAAAGATTACTACAGTGCTTGTTGGCTTGATGCGGAAGCAAACACTTCGTTAGATAAACAGGTCCCAAGTTGTGTAGCCTTTCCCAGCCTGGTGCCACAGACATGTCGTTTGACTACCGATCCCATCATCACTGACCATTAGCCTTGCTGAAGATGTAGGATCTGAAGATCATCGTGCAGGGGAAGGCTGGTTGAAGGCACTTTGAATTGGGCTCCTAAAATGATCAGGAGCCAGCAGAGGTCTCTCAACACAAACAGATGCATGTCTATTGACTGGTCCCAGTTAATACTCTAGCAGCTGCATTTTGTACTGTGTGGGACAGTGCACTGCAGCCATCCAATCTGGAAGCTGCCAGATAAGTATAACAATATATATCTATGCTAGTTAGTAAATGGCAGAGTTAAGGACTTTAGCTGTAAGAGTATTTTGCAGAGTTTTGGGTTTTCAAAAGTGATTTTTAACCAGAAAAAAACATTTTTTTGTGTTTTATTTCCTAGTTGCCACATGGAGCTTTTGTTTCTGTTGTGAGAGGAGTAACACACCCTTCCTTTCTCGACCTGCTCTTCCAATGCAGAACAGCAAGATAAAAATATACCATATTTTTCGCTCTATAAGACGCACCAGACCACAAGACGCACCTAGTTTTTGGAGGAGGGAAACAAGAAAAAAAATATTCTGAATCTCAGAAGCCAGAACAGCAAGAGGGATCGCTGCGCAGTGAAAGCAGCAATCCCTCTTGCTGTTCTGGCTTCTGGGATAGCTGCGCAGCCTGCATTCGCTCCATAAGACGCACACACATTTCCCCTTACTTTTTAGGAGGGGAAAAGTGAGTCTTACAGAGCAAAAAATACGGTACTTATTTTCCTTTTAAGGATTTTGGCTTTTTGGTTTTCGTTTCGGATTTTTAGGAAACAGGCTTAGATAATTTTACTTTCCTTTTGGAGATTTTGAGAATGTTCTATTTATGGCAGTTTTTCAAATTTTTATTGGGAGGGTGTTTCTTTTTTGATTTTTCTGAAATGAAATGGATAGCAGGAATTCTGTTGTTGAAGAAAGCTTCAAATTACCTAAGCTTGCACAAAGCAATTTCATCCAGTGTAAAAAATGATTAGAAGCCAAATATGATATGAAAGGTATTTTAGAATGTATTGAGAAAGAGAAATCCATTGAGGATGGAGCCTCAGAGGAGTGGGAGCAGCAGAATAAATTGGCAGTGTCTATCATTCTGGATGGTATTTCAGGTGCCCAAATGGTTCACACAGAGAGAGGTGACATATCAGCTCAGATGATTGAAAATTTGCAAAAAGCATTTGGTTAGCAAGCAAGTATTCACGCCGCGCCTGGGTGAGATATTTATTTAATTTAAAGCTTGAATCCAAGTAGGACCAACAGTCACATGACAGTGTTCCTATCAATTACTGAAAAGCTAGAAATTTCACAATACAAAATGGATGAGGAACAGAAAGTTTGCTATTTCCTGGGGACACCAGGACCTAAATTTCAAACAATTGCAACTCTCATGGGTTATAAGCTAAACTTAACGCTAGGAAATGTGATTGGGCACCCGAAAGAGGAATATGTGGAGAAAAGAGCAAACTCTTCAGCCAGCAGTGTAAGACGCAGTGACTCAACTCTGTGTCCCAAAGGAGAGCCAAGGCTACAACCAGAAAAATGGTTTGCTTCAAGTGCAACAAAGAGGGACACATCTCCAGATTTTTTGAAGCCGTGAATTCAGGAAAATCTCCTGCATTTAAGCAAGCAAGCCAAAATAAGGGGAGCAAAGAAAAAGTGTTGTCTTTTGCAAGGGAAGAATCTAACTGTAAACAGTTATGGCACAAAATCAAATAGATTTGGATGTTCTTTGCACGCGAGTTATGATAATTTCTTTGAAGGCATTAACAATATTAACCCATTAATGGTTTGCAATATTCCCATAAAGGTATCTAGTGCAAGTTCAGGAAGCTTAAATTACAAGCTAAACAATCAATTGAGAGAGAATGTTGCATGTTGAACTGCAACATGCTTAGTGTGTCTACGCTGGACAGAAAAGGTTTCTGTGTGTGCATTTTGAAAATGGAAAATGCTGGGTAAACGAATGCATATTAGTTCCAGCATGGTGTATAAACATAGATCTAAGGGAGGAATGCCAAACTTACAATTCTGCTATGCGGCATTTCAAATTAAATCACTAATTCCACTGATTAGGGGCCGAATTGAACTTTCCCCCTCCATGCCAATATTTCAAACCCTTTCCTTCTTAAAACTATCAGATTTGGTGATAAAGGGAATTGATAACCCTTTTCTAAAAAGAGCAGTTATGACAAAAATCAAAGGAAAACGTTGGCCACTGAACCGTCTCCGTTAATTCCCTTTCTAGACCATCCCACCTTTATACAAGAAGACAAATACTGGCAATATAAAGAATGGGGAAGTGGACATATATAGAATTCGAGTCCTAATATACAAAAACAAAGCAAAAATGAAAGAAAGGCTAAAGGGAAAGCTAAATGACCTACATCCTAATTGGCTTCAACTTCTCCAGTGCTGCTCATTTGCAAAACATATGGAAGAAAGAGGGGGAAGAGTTCATTCCCTCACAATATTTGAATCAAAGTATATTGAAACCAAAGTATATTGGTTTCATTGATCTATAGTATACTTGCGGAACACAAATTGGGGAATGCAAAGAAATTAATGTCATTGAGTGGGATGGCATATGGAGGACCTCGCCCTTAATTAAGAACTATCTCATCCCACCTTCAAGAAGCTTCTCTGAAGGTCATTCTCGGGTGGCATTGTACTCTGGTTCATCTAGCCAAAAACAATAAACCCCTCTGGGCAATGTAGATAGATAGATAGATAGATTTATTGCGGCCATTGGCCCATATCAGAAACAATACATCAAAATTTATCCATAAACAATACAATTTAAACAGTTCCAAAATTAAAACACCCATATAAAACCAATTTTACTTCAGTTAAGTAAACACTATACACAATAAGCTCCCTCTATGTAAACTGCAATTCAAATCCATCAGATTTTGGGGGGTATGCGTCTTAGTTCTGGCACTTATTGATGGTACTTAAGTTTAGCTAAGCTGTCAGAGTCATACAGAGATCCATTTCTCCTCTTTTGAAATAAAACATTAATCAGGTATCTAGCGACTGCAAGGGATCTACTTGTATCTTCGTCGTTTAATAAGTATATTATTTGGGCTTCCTGAGGTCTATCAGCTATTCTCGATAAATATGGGGCCAGAAACTTGGACCGTGAAGCCGAATGTAATGGACAACAGAAGATTATATGGTATAACGGCTGGGCAATGTATATAGGACATAATATTGAATTGGCAGGATGGGAAAGGTTGTGGAATGTGGATTTGAAATTTACAACGTGTGGTGTGATAAAATAAAATTCAATGAAAATGATGTATAGATAGTATCTGACTCCCAGTAAATTAGCAAAAATGCATAAGTCTGAATCCAATATCTGTTGGAAATGTAAAGAGAAGGGAGGTACCTTTTTCCAAATGTGGTGGTCATGTAAGGTAGCAAAAGCTTTTTGGGAAATGATTTATAAATGAGTTGGAAAACAAGGTTGAAGTTCACTTTTGTTAAAAAAACACCAGTAGCTTTGCTTTTAGGTATAATTGGTGGAGAGGTACCCAAAGAACAGGAAGAATATATATTTATGTACGCTACTATGGCTGCCCGAATGATTTATGCCCAGAGATGAAAAGAGGAAACAGTTACAACGAAGGAAGACTGGCAATTGAAATTGATGGAGTATGCAGAAATAGTGAAACTTACCGGAAGAATAAGAAACCAAGAAAAGAGACTTTTTAAAACAGAATGGGAAATTGCTGACTGTTTGAAGATGTGTTGTAAACAAAGCATTAGCGGGATTGACATAAACATGTGCAGTAAGAAATAATTAAGAGGGAATACAAAGGGAATATTAGTAGAGAAGTTTGAACTGGATATGCAGTAACAAAAAGACGTAAGCTAAGTAACTGCAGAAAGGAGAGAGATGTGGATTGATTATGTAAAGACCTAAGTTTGTTCTGTTAAAATATTTATAAAATGAGAAAATGAAAAATAAAATTTTAAACAAAAACAATAAACCCCTATCGCCGCATTTGATGAAGGTGTTGTGGGAACCCTGCAACATATTTTCATGCTTGGTGGGAAGAAGAAGAAGAAGAAGAAGAAGAAGAAGAAGAAGAAGAAGAAGAAGAAGAAGAAGAATGCCACATTCACACCACATAATACTGATGATGATGATGATGATGATGAAGAAGAAGAAGAGGAGATTTTTATAGCGTCCTATAGGTCTCAGGGCGGTTCATAGGATAAAATCACAATATAAAAACTCAAAATACATAATCAAAACAAAAACAACCTAATAACCCCCACTCCACATTTTAAAAGGGCATTGGATGTCAATCAGCCAAAGGAACGTTTTTGCCTGGTAACGGAGTTACGGACTTAAGAACAGGAAAGGTCAGCGTAAGACATATGGTTCATTTTGATGAGCCCAGCAGAGCTGATAAGAGAGGAGCGGTAGTAGATTATTCTGAGCAGTCCGACGAAGACACACAGGACCTCATATACTTTCCTGAATGATATATAACAGTTCATATCTGCCTTCTGCTACCGCACCACCTGGCACAGATGATGAACAGGGGGAAGAAGCAGAGGAGCCGATTCCAAGTAGCACTACTGCCAGAAGGGATGAGATGGAGACTGATGACGAGATTCCTAAATAGGAGGGTGTTGAGGATGCAGATGTGGCTGCAGAGCCCAAAAGTCAGTCGCTAATTGAGACCCGACAAAGGTATCCAGGCTCCACGACTGTCCAACATTGCAAGGTTGGTAGGTCCCCTAGAACCTCCCACCTGGCCACTGAAGCTTGCCTGTGGAAGGATGCTGCACAGGAGGAGTTTGATGCACCAGAACAAGACCTGGAGCCTCACCAAGCTGCTGCTTGGGAAGAAGGCAATTGGAAGCAAGTGAGTATTCAAGGTGAGGCAGGTGCAGAAGAGAAAGTCGAGCACTACAAAGCAAGACTTGTAGCAAAAGGCTACTCGTAAATGTATGGAGAGGACTTGGATGGTACTTTCGCACCTGTGGTGAGGCACACCGCCATTAAACTGCTTTTAAACATAAAGGTAAAGGAACGCCTGACCGTTATTTCCAGTTGTGGCCGACTCTGGGGTTGCGGCGCTCATCTCTATACGCCGAGGGAGCCGGCGTACAGCTTCCGGGTCATGTGGCCAGCATGACTAAGCCGTTTCTGGCGAACCAGAGCAGCGCACGGAAACGCCGTTTACCT
>NC_139622.1:4592233-4910403 GCF_964270895.1 Podarcis filfolensis
CTCCACTGTTTAACGTTGACTCTGGTTTCCTGTAAGAACCTGGTTGACTGATAAGGAAGTTCTATGAGTGACAGTGCTGTGGGCTTCTAGTCAGGGGGCTGGTTTCCTTTCTTCCTGGTGTGTCATTGTTCTTCCTTCTGCTCCCTTCTCTGCTCATGTCACTCTGTCTTCCCTGCCCAGAGAGGTGTAGAATGGGTTTAGCCAATATTGGTTGAACTGTCAGTCCCTAGTAGGGATGACATGAAGGGATTCAGAGGGTTGACAAGCTGCTTCCGGTATTGCCTGGGCTGGCACTCAGGTTGCATCCACAGAAGTGCCGGACAAACCCATCCTTCCACAAAGCACTCATTTTTTAACAAAAGAGGATTGATGCAGTGCTTGGTAATCCATGCTGTGCACTGTAGAAGCTAATGGTGCAGTTGTGCCTGCTGTGGATCGGTTGTGTGTCCTGTGCGTAATCAGCTTGCAGACCTGTGCTGGTGTGAGCAGAGTCCCAAGTCCAGGCTTCAAGATCTCTCTTTTCCCCTGCTCCAATCCCCCACATCCAGGATGATGAGACTTCTGTTGCCTGGTGCACAAGGCTGCTCTGCCCAAACAAATCCGGCAAAGATAAATGTTTTTGGCGAAATCCTCCGCTGCCTTATAGCATTCTTTTTTTTCTTTTTTCTTTTTAAAGACAAATGCAAATCCAACGCCTCCTTTGCAGCTCTGCAAGATAGGTCACTATTGGTTCCATTTCACTGGTGGGGAACAGAGTGCTTGTGTCTTCACAGTCAGTGCATAACAGAGGACAGACCTGAGCCCAGGGAGAAGCCAAACCTCCTTGTCACTGGAACAACATGGGTTCTCTGATGAGATTGCCTTTTTGGATCATAACTTAGTCTTCTGATTGAAGATGCAGCATTGATAATCTGTTGATGCTTGGATTGTTTGTGAACACCATGTGTTTAGCTTGCCGGGCCGGGAAGATGATGACAGGAATGGCTTAGTGCTCGCCCATCCCCAAACACCTGATTATTTCTCAGAGACATTAATGCTGCTTCCCCCCTCAGATGAATCCGAACATGAAATAACCTCAACTGTGAGGACTAAGAATCACTCCCCCAGGTGACAAGGCAGGGAAGCTTAGTTGACCCTCATCCTTTCAGGCCATCTAGGTATTGGCAGGCTAGTACAAACATTTTTGGGCTTGCTTGCAAGGCTTGCCTCTTCTTAGCTCTTGAGCACATCACATCCCTTCTGGTTTTTTTGTTTTGTTTTTTTGCTATCTTGTGCTCCAGCAAAAGGAATGATCCCTGCCTCAGCCAGATAATTTACGCACACAGTTCAAAAAGTTGGACTGAGGGGAGGGACTTGATGCTTAGAAATTAAATGACGGCAAACAGGAAATTTGCTGTATCTATTTTTTCAGCCACACATGTGGTCTGTGTGCATTTGCACATAGTGAGAGGACAAAAAGGGCACCTTGTGGGCTTGTAGTCTGCAGTGTCCTGGCAGAACTGCCCTGTTGTAGCGTTTTCTCATGGTTTGTGTGTTACCCGGAGAGGAATTATACCAATTTTGAAACAGTGCTTTGAATCAAGTTCGTCAGATTTTAATGTTCAGTGCCTACCCTCACTTTAAAAGGAGTTTGGGGTTTTGTATACTTAGTCAATCTGTCTACCCTTCTGTAAATCACCTAGTGGCTTTGTAAGTCTTGTGTTTTTGGAATTCCTTTTAAATTGGGCAGGCATTGAGTAGAGGTTTGACCTAGAGTTTGACTCTTGCCAAGTGGGAATTCCCCCAGTGATATCTCAGAATGCAGTATTGGAATTGGTGGCTACGGACAGTTCATCTGAAAGTGCAGTGTGATGTTGTCAGGCTTATAGGAGTTTGAAATGGCTTCTTGTTGAGACAAAGCCCCATCAGCTCACTGGGCAGACTCTTTTCTCTGTGTGCTTCTCATCTGACTCTGTCTTTGTCCTGTTGTGTTTGGCCGGTGATATCACCTTCTTCTTCAGCCTTTAAGTGGCTCACTCAGTTGGCCTGCAAACTTTTTATTTATTTTATTACATGTATATTGCATCTTTCTTCCAAGGAGCTCAAGGTGGCATACATGGTTCTTCCTCTCCCATTTTAGGCTAAGAGACCATGACTGGCCCAAAGTCACCCACAGAGCTTCACAACTTGAGTGGGGACTAGAATCCCAGGTCTTAGTCCAGTATGCTAACCACTACTCCACACTGGCTCTTCACATGACCACCACCCCTGCCTCACCCACCCCACATGCACCCATTATATTTCTCTCCAAGCAGAGAGATTTGCTTAATGACACTGTCATTTATGTTAATGTTATATACTTTATATCATGTTGTTCCCTGAGTATAATATTTCCTCAGGGTCCAAGAGGAGTGACCTTAATATGGGAGCCATTGATAGGGAAGAATTTGTGCTTATAAGCAAAGAACCACTGTACCGTTGTTGAAGTGAGATAAACTTGAAGTAAATCAGGCAGATCTCCAAAGCCCAAGAAATTTGGGGTGCTCTTGTTGTGTGTTGTCTGTTTCTCTGTCAAATTGTTTGTCTGTGTTGAATTGTGTGCCCTTTTGAACGCTGCATTCCTCCCTCAGCCCCTGGAATGTGAACAGGGTTGCCCAGATGAGTGTGGTGCAGTGTAAACTGAGTGGTTCAGGATGTATTATTATTTTTTTCTAATGTGGGGAGGTGGCCATTGCACATTCCAGTGTAAGTAACGCACCTTCACCTGTTGCAGGCAGTCCTACGCTCGGATGATATCACCTTGTGGAGGATCCCTAGAAGGGAGAGGCGGGAGTTGTTCAAGCGAGTTAGCGGCAAGCCAGCGAGATACGCTGCAGCTTTGTTCACCCGTATGGTCCCCCCGGATGAGCTGCGGAGGTGGCGAAGCACTGTTAGCTATCGCGGGGGCAGAGGGAAGCGTGCTCTGCCACACAACGTGGTTGCCCGCTTGAGGCACCTTTTGTACAAACAGTACTCGGACATAGTGGCGGCTGACTGGAGAAAAATCCGGTTGAAAATCAACAAGATCCTTTGGGCTTAACGGGGCCGCCTCTGGGTGCCTCTGCCCAGTCCTGAGTGGCGCTGGAATGCACTTGGCTCTTCATGGGAGTTCTCCATGGCTGGCTGCGCCAGACGCCTCCAAGAAATCAGACTGTGCTGCAACGTGTTAAGTGCCTGATGCCAAAGCAGAACTCTTGTTTGCCCGTGTTTGTGCTGCTGGCCAGCGCATGGGCGGAGCGGGTGCAATGTTTTACACTGTCTGGCTGTGAAGTGCCTGTGGCTTGTAGCCTGGCAATAAATGGTGGTGTTGCTGTTTTCATTTTCTTTCTTTCCTTGTGGTCTCTTTTGTCCCCCTTTGAGTTTTTAGGCTGGTATTCCATGTCTGTTTGATGTAAGACCATCTGGCTGAGCATTAGAAACAAATGGAACCTATGCTTGGCAGGCCCAGGTGGTGATGGAGGGCAGCGCTTCCGATGTGGCAGGAGGGCCTGTGAACATACGGTTTTCCCTGGCATAAATACCCCATTGCTCTTTAAAGATGGGCATTTTTTCACTGTCGAGTTTCTATCCCTTATTGGCCCATGCAGCTTTCCACTTTTTGCGCTTGCTGGTGTCACAGGATTTCCTTAAAATTGCACTCGAAGAAGAAGAAGAAGAAGAAGAAGAAGAAGAAGAAGAAGAAGAATGCATCAGTAGTATTATAAGAAGCTGTGGATAGCTAGGAGCAGAATAGGGGGGTGAGGGGGAACTTTGGGCCTTGAACGAAATACACTTTGAAGGCTGCAATTATATTTTTGGGGTGATAGTGGAAGCCGGCTGAAAAAGTGTCAGCTATCATAGAATAAGTCCCCCCATAGCCAAGAGCAGGGCTGCCATCTCAGGGGAGCATAGAGCTTGCAGTTCCACAGAGAAACAACATGTGGCTGAACTACTTGGGAACTCCTTGCTGACAGACATCGTTACTTCAGGGTAATGTCCCCAAAAAGGTAGAACGAGAGGGGTATTCCAGAAGAGCTCTTCCTCTCTGCTGCCAAGTGGTGAAGAGTTTTTATAAAAATGTGTAACTAGGAAATAACTGCAGGGCTGTCTTAGCTTGTAGTGAGTTTTTTTCCCCCAGAACCCAGAGCAGCAAATAATGAACCCCGTCCTGCAGTTCCCCTTCGTACACTGTCCTGATTCTCAGAAGCAGAGAACAAAGGTGTTTGGATTGTCTCCCTAGCCAAGACATAAGAGCAGCACAGTTGTGTCTGAGCTGTATTGCTTCAGACTGCTAATGTGACTGAATCTTTGTAGGTGTGTGGAGGCACACACAGGCGCGCGCGCACACTGAGGAAACTAAAGGACATGACCGACTGAGCCATTACTTTCCACGGGTCTTTGTCCCACGGAACAAGTCCCCAGTCCGGGTCACAAAAGTGTATATTTTCTCCTTTCCACTCACCCATGGATATTGGCATTGAGAATAAAAATAGCACGATTAATTCTAGATAGATTACCTCTGAGTTTCGTTTTAGCATAAAAAGTTGTGATTGGTAGGCTCTTCTCTGGTACTGTATACTCGGTCAGCATTCCACGAACCTTACCTTAGTACAGTCCCTGACACTTTTTTTTTAAAGTAAATTGATTTCTGGATAAAAATGAAAAGCCCACACAGCCCCCTCAGTGGTGCACAAAGAATGTAGATGAAGAAAAGGGCCCTGACTCTTCTCCACTGCAGAACTGAGAATTACTGAAACACACAGAATTTCCTTAGAGTGCCTATACTGCGTCACCATCACTAGGCAACCCTTTCTCTGACAGAGCATTTCTAGCATAATTGGCTTTGTGGGCTTTAAAATTCAGATGGATGTGTGTGTGTGCATATATGTCAGCAGGTAGGTGTGACAATTGTGTGTATTCATTGCTTTTGCTATGAAAGCTACTAGGAGTTTGAACACAACGCATGAGGAAGGAGAAACAAGCCGGTGCCTCAACTGGGGACATGAAGTCTGCCTGGTAAATGAAAAGCTTGTGCCAGTAAGAACTGTTCAGTTATGGTTCTCCCAGCTCTGTGCATCATTTAATCCAGCCTTCCTGAGCAGACGCAGGCTACGCTATCACAGGAGTGGAGATGGCCAGCTCCTGGATGCCCATGAGTCACCACCATGTTCTCCAGAATGCAGCCCAAGAGTCTGAATGTGTATCTTGCAACATTAGCAGACCTCCTTGTCAACCAGCACAGTGAAGTGCTCACCATCTGGACCATTCATTAGAGGGAGGGCCCAGTGTAGAACAACTGCTTTGTATGCAAAAGTCCCCAGACCCAATTGCCAGCATCACCTGGTAAATCTGGGAAAGACCCCTGTAAGAAACCCTGAGTTACCACCGTCGATACTGAGCAAGGTTGCCCCCAGTCTGCCTTGATCTAGGGCAGTTTTCTGAGTTCCTTTTTAAATCGACCCTCTTTTTTTTTTTTTTTAGAACCAGGATGACTGGTCTCATACTTTATCTTGGGAGAAAGGACCACGGCTCAGATCTGGCAGACTAAGGTCTCAGATTTTGTCCCCAGCATCTCCAGATAGGCATGGGACTCCCATCTGAAACCCCAAGGAGCTGCTGCCAGTCAGTTTATAGACAACACTTAGTTTGGTGGACCAATGAAGTTGTGACTGTTAAAGTGGCACGAGAGTGCTTCAAATCTATGGCATGGATGCGACCCTTGCCTGTGTGCAATCCCTTCCCTGTCTCTAGAAGGTTGGCGAAAGTTAAAATAAAATACTGTCTTAAAATCAACACAAAATGGGCGATATCTTGTGTTAGTCATAACTGAGTATGGTTTAATTTGATGATATTGCCCATTTTAAAAAAAACATCTTTGCAATAAAATGTGACTTGTTAAACCGAAACACCCAGATTATAAAAACCACAAGTGTTCTAAAAATCCTGGTTTTAATAGAAAGATTTTCATCTGGGGATGAAAAGACTACAAGACTTGTGCCAGACGAGCCTGTTTCACAAGTGGAGTGTCACTATTGAGAAAGCCCTCTCTTTAGTAGCTCTTTGAATAGAGTGCCTCTGTCACATACTTATCCAGTCCTGCTTTTAAAAGCCTCTTTTAGAAAAGAAAATTTTTCAAACCCCGCCCTCCGTTAGCTGTTTTCATTGCCCAAATGCTCTCTCTAATGTCATTAAAAAGGTCTTCAGAACTTTCACACTGGAGTGTCCATATAGAAAATAACCGTAAGCCTTCTCAAAGGTACATGTGTTACATGCTCTCGCAATCCTGTGCAAGGGGAGGGATTTGCTGTAGAATTCAGGGCCTTGAGGGCTTCTGCTTTGATTTGATTGAGGTTTCTAGCCCTTGTGGTGGCGGAGAAAGGCTTGAAAGCGTATGTGCAATGCAGAAGAGTCCTTGCAGTGACTCCTGTAGTTCCATAATCCTCATTCATGGCAGAAGTGGGCTGGGTTAAGCAAAATTGCTAAACAGACCTGTTGAATAGGCATACTGCGTTCACTTTCAGAGTTTACATTCCCCTGTTGTGGAAGTTGGGCTTTTGTAGCATAAGGGGATGCACAGCTCTGACTATGCTCCCCCCCCCCAACTCGCAGGACTTTACTGACCTGGTATCACCACAGGGCAAAGGGTAGCGATGACCTTGAAGCTTTTCGCTGTAACATGCACCTTGCTTCCATCATCCTGAGTTAGCTGACATATATTGAAATAATACGGTTGTATTGTTTTGTCATTGTTCCCCCCGCCAGACAACTTCTACTTTCTCTAAACTGAAGATGGAGATTAAGAAAAGTCGCCGCCACCCACTAGGCAAGCCACCCACACGCTCCCCACTTTCTGTGGTGAAACAGGAAGCTTCAAGTGATGAGGGTAAGTATACAGGTTCTTCCAGGCACCTTCTAGCTATGCTGTCCAACCCTCCCCATCTTTCCTGGTGGAAATATTCCCAGGTAGGTGGAGGTAGGGGTGTGTGTGTGTGTGTGTGTGTGTGTCTTCACCTGCCTCTCGATCTCTACAGATAGTTATAGTATTGTTCCTGTCAGCCAGTGGATCCCCACCTGGGTGTCCAAACTTTCAGGATATGGCAGCAGCCCAAAGGTCTTCCACTTAACCTGCAACCTTTAACTGCAGGTGCCCGGGATTGAATGTGAGACCTTGTGCATACAAACCTGTTGAGTGAGGAAGGACATATTGGTTTCTTTTTATTAAGTGTTCATCTGTACATCTCTTTAAGGCCACCAGAATGATATTTTCATTTATTTATTCATTCATTTATTCTATCCCATCTTTTTCTCCAATGTGATGTATATACTTCTCCCCTTCCCCACAACAACCCTGTGAGGTAGGTTAGGCTGAGAATTGTGACTGGCCCAAGGTCACACCCAGTGAGCCAAGTGGGGATTTGAACCCTTGTCTTCCGGGTCCTAGTCCAGTACTCTTAATCACTACACTATGCTGACTCTCTCAATTTTCCCCTCACCTGTCTGGTTGGCTGCTTGCTCACTGAGGAACCAATACCTCAAGGACTGCCTCTTCCCCATATGCACGAACATGGACCCTACAATCCTGTACCCCCTCCACCAGAGGTTTGGAGGGTGGTAGCACAAGAATGGGCCTTTTCAGTGGTGGCTCCCTGTTTGTGGAATGCTTTCCACAGGGAGGCTCACCTGGTAACCACCATATTATATGTATTTAGTTGCCAGGCAGAAATGTTCCTCTATAATTCCTCTATAATTTTGCCTCTTAACTACCTGTGGCCTTTTAGAGTGGGTGAGATTTATTAATTTCCCATACCCCCTTGATTTTAATGTATCTATGTGGATTTGTTTCTAGTTTGTTTGGTTGATTGCTCGTAAGTTGCTTTGAGTTGCCTTGGACAAGAAAAAGTGACTAACAAATTTAATTAGCAATGGTAAATCATAATATCCAACCAAGTCATCTGTATCTTTCAAAACCTTACATGCCATAAGGAGTCCGTTAATCCTCCAGGTGCCATAGCATTTCAGGAGTTTTATCTGCCAATACAGGCCAGTGGCTTCCTTATTAGAATTTGAGCATCAGAAAGGAACTACTTTGTAGCTCCTGACACTGGGATGTGGCACATTCCAGTAACAGGCAGGGCGAAGCATAAATGCCTCTTAGCACATGATCAGACACACAGTTGTGCATACATGGACACAAATCTGGCGTGGACTGCGAAAAGTGCTCAGGAGCCAGAGGTCTCCCTTCCCTATGACTATAGAAATGGGCAATGCTGTGCCATGGTTATCCTATGTCCAGACTGATGGTTCAAGTCTTCTTCGAAACAAAATGTTGTTGTCCACCCCACCCCACCCCTACAGCGAAGAGGATTATCCTCAAGTGCTTGAATCTGCAAGGCTGTGCTAATCAGATTTGTAACTGCCACAATGCGTGGGAGAGACTCCTCCAGTTTCGGCCTTGTCTCGTGCCAAGGGACAGGGTGTTGATGGAGTTCTGCAAAACTTTTCCGTTTGCCTGTTTCTATTCTCTTCCCTCATCATTTCCCCTTAGGGGAATTAGGGCAGTAAAAATACATACATTTAAGCTACTGGTGCAGTTTAAACAGGTGAGCAGTGCAGCTGTAACGCTTCTGGTCCAGGCAGGGGAGGGTAGTCATACATTACTGATAGATTCCTCTGAAAGGGGCATGGGCAGATGTGGGTGGGGCAGCTGCACGGAAAACAGAACCCAGGAAGTGAAGTGCTCCCAAAGGTGTGTGATGGTCTCCTCAGAGCTTTGGGCACCTACCTGCATTTATATGGTGATGAGGCTGAGGCACTGCTGGGTGGTCATTGCAGGCAAGTGCGTGGGTATTGTGGTGTGCCCAAGGCTGCAAAGGAGGGTAGCATCACTCCACTGGAAGTTCTTCCATCCCATTAAGATGACACAAGGCCTACATGCCACATTCTGCTGGTGGAGGTCATAATCTAGGTCCTGATGCAGGACCAGCTGCAGATGCCTTGTTTCCCTGAGGCAGGGAAAGGCAGGAAACGCCATCTCCTCTTTTAGGTAGAGGTTGGCCCCTACTCTGTCACCAGGACTGTCAGGCAAAGAGAGGAATACTTCCTTTCTCCCCTCTCCCTTCCCCATCCGCTCTGGGTGCTAGGACAGGCACAGCTCCTAAACTAGTTTTGGTTTGGGGACAAGTCCATGCTTAGATGTTGCCGTTTCTGCAGAATTTGCACCCTGGGATGGCTGCAGCTATGAACATCTAGTTCAATGATATCCTCATTCACTGTAGAAAAGTGGAGCACTGGATTTGCCATGATAAGTTTTGCAGTGGGTGGCACACATGCTGTGCACCCCAGAGAATTGTTTCTCTCTGCTGGGGAGAGTAGGGTGGTGGTATTTGACTCTCAGCCAGTGCTATTTGGGCCTGGAGATACTCCATACCTCTTTTTTTGTTTCCTCTTACCTGATATTTTTGCTGCTAAGGAAAAGTTAGCATATCTGAAAGTATTCACTGTTTGCTGATGTGCTAGGTCCTGAAACTGGGAAGTCTCTCCTGCACAGGATTGCAAGTTACAAAGCAGAATTGCATTGCTTTTTCTATTGCAAGAGAGTAGGACCAGCACATTTGAGCATACCTTCCATACATTGTGAAAAAGGAACTTATCACATTAAGCCCAATGGTCTGTTTTCATCGCGAGACACAGAAGAGATACTTTGGTTAGCCACTTTAAGTTACTACATGTGCACACTTCCTTTCTCTTCTTACCCCTTGTCCTTCTCTCAGATGCGTCCCTCTGGATTTTTCTTCATTCCCTTGTTCTTCTAGATTATACCCATTGCAAGCCCCTTCCAGCTTCCTCATATTTTATTCCCCTGCCCTCCACTTCTCTTAGGCCTGTCCTTCTCCTGGGCTGTTTGAATCGCCCTAGCTCTCTTTAAATCCTAAGCAGCTGAACCTCTGGCAGGCTTCAGCCCTCCTGCCTATCTCTGACATGAAGACAGCTCTGCCAATCAGGCTTCGTTGACTTTGCCACCACAACGTCCCTGGTTGCATTACAATATAGATTAACGGCCAGAAAACTAGCTTTGCCATTCCTTCACAGAATCTGTGCAAGATATCGACATTTTATTCGCTGACAGCTCACCCCTGAACAATTAGAATGGAGTGAACATTGATTGCATCACAGCACCTCCACAGTCGTCTAGGGGAGAGGTTTGCAGGTGACAGCTGGCAGCAGTTTTTTTTATCCTTTGTATCATTTCTGTTTCTGGTGATAGCTTCACCTCTCTACCCATTGGCTTGCCAGATCTTAGCCAGGAGGCTTCGCCTCCCACCTGAAGGATATTGTCATGAAGCACTGGTACTTCTCAGGGGCTTGAGTCACAGAGCTGTCAAGCCTGGCCACATGAAACTGTGACTTTTCCTGCTCCCCATCAAGGAATTGGCAGCACTTCTGAACTGAGCATCTCTTACCGATATAGACAAGACCACTGTGCATGGGGAGGGAAGCTGGGAAATGAGAGGCCTGCATGGAAGTGTTTGGGGGAAGAACACTCTGTGCTGAACAATCCAGACAGTTAGTGTGCCAGTTGCTTCCTTCGCTTTTTAACCAAGTGCATGTTATACCTGTATACCTGAAGGAGTGTCTCCAGCAGCCTGGAAACTGAGGTCCAGCTCCGACGGCCTTCTGGCAATTCCCTCCTTGTGAGAAGTGAGGTTACAGGGAACCAGGCAGAGGGCCTTCTTGGTGGTGGCACCTGCCCTGTGGGACACCCTCCCATCAGATGCCAGGAAATAGGCATCTTTTTGACTTTTAGAAGACATCTGAAGGCAACGCTGCACAGGGAGGTTTTTTAATGTTTTTGTGTTTTAATATTTTGTTGGAAGCCACCCAAAGTGGCTGAGGCAACCCAATCAGATGGGAAGCATATTAATAATAAAGTAGTAGTAGTAGTAGTAGTAGTTATCATCATCATCATCATCATCATCATCATCATCATTATTGGTAGTAGTAGTAGTACTTCTTTAGAATAGCCCTGCAGAATTCAACCAAAGGCCTGTCTAGCCCAGCATCCTGTTTCCTAAGCAGGACATGAAGTCAGTGGCCCTCTCTCTCCCCCTTGTTGCCTGGCAACTGGTATTCAGAGACATGCGGTTTTGGATTCTAGAGGTAGCTTGTAGCCAGTAATGGCTTCCACACATGGATCCTGAGGCAGCTGACAAAGAGGAGATAAGAACTTCTTCTGATGCACTGAAAAGTTACTGCCTCTTCCATGACATTTTAGGATGGTTTGGAGTTGGACTGCTCCAAGGCTAGCTAACCCCAGCTGATTTCTCTATAGCAGTACTGTGGTTGCTTTTCACTTTATATTTTCTTTTTTTACAATTATTTTAACCGGCCATTAAGGTTGAGTAGGTCCAGAAGTCTAAGCTTATATTTTTGATAAACAAAAGTTCACTTAGTGTTCAGTTATTTGGTAGGTACATGTTTACAAAAAATGTGTGTGTGTTTATTTCATTAATTGATTGGCTTTTGTGTCTCCTTTATGGCTGAGTGGATTGGCCTTACAAAGTGGGTCATCCCTAGTCATTGTTCCTGCCTCTTTACCAAACCCTGATCTATCTCTCTCTCTCTCTCTCTCTCTCTCTCTCTCTCTCTCTCTCTCTCTCTCTCATATCTTGTTCTTTAGAAACCCTACCATTCTCTGGTGAGGAGGATGTTGGAGACCCTGAGCCCTTGAAGTCCTTGCTTTCCCTGCTGTGGAAAAACAAAGCACCCAACTTTGCTGCGGAGAGGCGATTCAATGCTGCTGCAGCATCGACTGAGCCATACTGCGCCATCTGCACCCTCTTTTATCCCTATAATCAGGTAATTCTGCAGCTTCAGTAGAGGAGCAAGCACACAATACCCCAAGGTCCCCTCAATCAGCAAGCAATTTCTTTAAATACCTGTAATCCTTTAGAAAGCTCTTAAGTCCCCTGCGGAAGAACCATAATTCTGGCATGCTTCATCTTTCTAGCTTTGGGTGAAGAACAGTAAGTATGTAGGTGTCTCATCTATTGATATCAACGTTTGAGACGGCAGCTTTCTTCTTGGTCACACTGCATGCCAGCAGTTATGCAGATGGGTGTATGCTTGATTTATTATTACTCACCTCCAGTTGAACTGGTGGTGGTGGTGATAATATCATCAATATCATTTGTGGGTGACCTCAGTTTGCTTCCAAACTAATAGGCACTTGGTCATCTGATTTCTGATTAGCCAAAAGTTGCAGTCTGCCTTTCCCTGGATACTCAATTCCATTACCCTTCCCACCCATTTCCCCCTTCCAGTTCACATAACCCCACCCTGCCCCAGCAACACCTGTGAGCATTCTGTGGCCACTCTTGGGGGAGTTCTCTACCCATTTAGAGTTCATTTTCCCCTGAATCTTTGTTGTACTTCGGCAGGCTTTGGGGTCCCCCAAGCCTGCTGATACCTCCCTCGTTAAAGCCAAAGCAGCAGCACCCCCAAACATATGGATCTACAGTGTCAGCCTTGGCTCTTGACATGTGTCAGATTGAGATGGGCTGCTCCACTTTGTATTGTAGGCGTGTTATACCATTTACTTTGTGTGAAATTTCACTGCAAATGCTAAACTAGCATATCAGGCAGCCAGTCAGGTTCTAGCCCAGCCTTCCTCCCGCTTTGCCAGTTTTTCTTTCTGCAAGTTTGAAAAGCATTTTTAGAAAGTATGCACCTGTAATCAGAAATTGTTCTGTCTACCCCCTCAGTGCTCTAGTGCCCTTTTCTGCTGCACATGCAGACTGCACCTTAGAGGGAGTTGCTTAAAGATGGCCATATTATGGGTCAGTCCTACATACAGCTATCTGACTTCCAGCTGTTCAGAGGAGGAGCTATTTATAGTACCACTATCTCCTTGGCCCTTCAGGTGGCAATCGGTAGTAAAATATTTAAGAGCTACTGATGTTTAAACCATGGCAGGATGTGGAAGAACTTGTTTTTTTTAATTGGCCGGTAACTGAATTGAAGGATGCAATTTAGTGATCATCTGGGGCTCATGCCTCACTTTGTAGAGCAGGAACTGGAAGGATAGAATGTAACACTCTCTTCTCCATCATGTTGGGTTTAATCTCCCTATCGTCAGGGTAAATAACATATAATATTTGTGTATGTTTTCTGGGCACAGTCCAACCTTCATTGATTAACAGAAACGGTTGCTGGCATTTCAAGATTTGGGAAGTTCTGTTTGCGGGGGCGGGGTGTGTGTGCTATTTTTTTCCCTTGGCAACAGCCTAGTGTTGAGCACTTACTAAATGCACCACATCTAATCATCACTTCCTTTCGTTTCAAAAGTACATTAGGAATCAAACCATGTAGGACATGGGCCAGCCAAAATATTGTACAGAACTCTTTGCTCTGGAGTTGGCATAGCTGTAACATTTGCTGAGCTGGATGAAGCCAAACAACCAACCAGTTATCCAGGTGGAACCAAAAGGAGAGGAATGCAGCAATAGCCATCTTTGCTTGACCTTGCTTGACCTCCAGATTATCAGTCGCCTTAAACTGATTACCTTCAGGTTAATGTAAAATTTGTTTCCCAGTGATAACCTGCCAAGGAATCCCACTGCATCATATAGTATTCTGGGAAGTTCATTTCACCTGAAGTGGGAACTATGGGAACCAAGAGGAAGTCCTAGCTGCACCCAGTGCTCCCCGCCCCTCCCTGCTTCCCACATCATAACACGTTGCAGGGAAATGGGTTGCAGGAGGCAAGCTACAAGGAGGAAAGGCATATCTACTGTAAAAAATCTCAATCATGAGGGTCAGCATCCACCCCCAGCCCAGCCTGGCCAAAAAACCTCTGGACACTTCAAGGGACCAAATGCAGGGTACAAACAAAGTGTTTTTATGTTCCTCTTGTGAGCTCTCTTCAGACCTCTGGTTGGCCACTGCTGGGAACAGGAGCTAGAATAGATGGAATATCAGTGTGATCTAGGAAGACAACACTTGCATTTTATTTATTGGATTTCTGTGGCACCCTTCAGCTCAGTGACTGACAGACCAGCTTACAGTAAAAATCATAAATAGCCAATAAATGACAATGGGTAAATAAGTTGAATAAAACCAGTGGCTATAACTCCTCGGGAAATAAAAGCAATGGAAAATGAAAAGATCTCTGCTTGGTGCTAAAAAGATATGTACATAGGTGTCAGGCACGACTCCCCAAAGAGAGAATTCCATAAGCCGAGTAGCCCCGTAAAGGAATATCCTCTCTCTGGTTGCTACCTGCTTCACCTCAGATGCCTCCAAAGATTACTACAGTGCTTGTTGGCTTGATGCGGAAGCAAACACTTCGTTAGATAAACAGGTCCCAAGTTGTGTAGCCTTTCCCAGCCTGGTGCCACAGACATGTCGTTTGACTACCGATCCCATCATCACTGACCATTAGCCTTGCTGAAGATGTAGGATCTGAAGATCATCGTGCAGGGGAAGGCTGGTTGAAGGCACTTTGAATTGGGCTCCTAAAATGATCAGGAGCCAGCAGAGGTCTCTCAACACAAACAGATGCATGTCTATTGACTGGTCCCAGTTAATACTCTAGCAGCTGCATTTTGTACTGTGTGGGACAGTGCACTGCAGCCATCCAATCTGGAAGCTGCCAGATAAGTATAACAATATATATCTATGCTAGTTAGTAAATGGCAGAGTTAAGGACTTTAGCTGTAAGAGTATTTTGCAGAGTTTTGGGTTTTCAAAAGTGATTTTTAACCAGAAAAAAACATTTTTTTGTGTTTTATTTCCTAGTTGCCACATGGAGCTTTTGTTTCTGTTGTGAGAGGAGTAACACACCCTTCCTTTCTCGACCTGCTCTTCCAATGCAGAACAGCAAGATAAAAATATACCATATTTTTCGCTCTATAAGACGCACCAGACCACAAGACGCACCTAGTTTTTGGAGGAGGGAAACAAGAAAAAAAATATTCTGAATCTCAGAAGCCAGAACAGCAAGAGGGATCGCTGCGCAGTGAAAGCAGCAATCCCTCTTGCTGTTCTGGCTTCTGGGATAGCTGCGCAGCCTGCATTCGCTCCATAAGACGCACACACATTTCCCCTTACTTTTTAGGAGGGGAAAAGTGAGTCTTACAGAGCAAAAAATACGGTACTTATTTTCCTTTTAAGGATTTTGGCTTTTTGGTTTTCGTTTCGGATTTTTAGGAAACAGGCTTAGATAATTTTACTTTCCTTTTGGAGATTTTGAGAATGTTCTATTTATGGCAGTTTTTCAAATTTTTATTGGGAGGGTGTTTCTTTTTTGATTTTTCTGAAATGAAATGGATAGCAGGAATTCTGTTGTTGAAGAAAGCTTCAAATTACCTAAGCTTGCACAAAGCAATTTCATCCAGTGTAAAAAATGATTAGAAGCCAAATATGATATGAAAGGTATTTTAGAATGTATTGAGAAAGAGAAATCCATTGAGGATGGAGCCTCAGAGGAGTGGGAGCAGCAGAATAAATTGGCAGTGTCTATCATTCTGGATGGTATTTCAGGTGCCCAAATGGTTCACACAGAGAGAGGTGACATATCAGCTCAGATGATTGAAAATTTGCAAAAAGCATTTGGTTAGCAAGCAAGTATTCACGCCGCGCCTGGGTGAGATATTTATTTAATTTAAAGCTTGAATCCAAGTAGGACCAACAGTCACATGACAGTGTTCCTATCAATTACTGAAAAGCTAGAAATTTCACAATACAAAATGGATGAGGAACAGAAAGTTTGCTATTTCCTGGGGACACCAGGACCTAAATTTCAAACAATTGCAACTCTCATGGGTTATAAGCTAAACTTAACGCTAGGAAATGTGATTGGGCACCCGAAAGAGGAATATGTGGAGAAAAGAGCAAACTCTTCAGCCAGCAGTGTAAGACGCAGTGACTCAACTCTGTGTCCCAAAGGAGAGCCAAGGCTACAACCAGAAAAATGGTTTGCTTCAAGTGCAACAAAGAGGGACACATCTCCAGATTTTTTGAAGCCGTGAATTCAGGAAAATCTCCTGCATTTAAGCAAGCAAGCCAAAATAAGGGGAGCAAAGAAAAAGTGTTGTCTTTTGCAAGGGAAGAATCTAACTGTAAACAGTTATGGCACAAAATCAAATAGATTTGGATGTTCTTTGCACGCGAGTTATGATAATTTCTTTGAAGGCATTAACAATATTAACCCATTAATGGTTTGCAATATTCCCATAAAGGTATCTAGTGCAAGTTCAGGAAGCTTAAATTACAAGCTAAACAATCAATTGAGAGAGAATGTTGCATGTTGAACTGCAACATGCTTAGTGTGTCTACGCTGGACAGAAAAGGTTTCTGTGTGTGCATTTTGAAAATGGAAAATGCTGGGTAAACGAATGCATATTAGTTCCAGCATGGTGTATAAACATAGATCTAAGGGAGGAATGCCAAACTTACAATTCTGCTATGCGGCATTTCAAATTAAATCACTAATTCCACTGATTAGGGGCCGAATTGAACTTTCCCCCTCCATGCCAATATTTCAAACCCTTTCCTTCTTAAAACTATCAGATTTGGTGATAAAGGGAATTGATAACCCTTTTCTAAAAAGAGCAGTTATGACAAAAATCAAAGGAAAACGTTGGCCACTGAACCGTCTCCGTTAATTCCCTTTCTAGACCATCCCACCTTTATACAAGAAGACAAATACTGGCAATATAAAGAATGGGGAAGTGGACATATATAGAATTCGAGTCCTAATATACAAAAACAAAGCAAAAATGAAAGAAAGGCTAAAGGGAAAGCTAAATGACCTACATCCTAATTGGCTTCAACTTCTCCAGTGCTGCTCATTTGCAAAACATATGGAAGAAAGAGGGGGAAGAGTTCATTCCCTCACAATATTTGAATCAAAGTATATTGAAACCAAAGTATATTGGTTTCATTGATCTATAGTATACTTGCGGAACACAAATTGGGGAATGCAAAGAAATTAATGTCATTGAGTGGGATGGCATATGGAGGACCTCGCCCTTAATTAAGAACTATCTCATCCCACCTTCAAGAAGCTTCTCTGAAGGTCATTCTCGGGTGGCATTGTACTCTGGTTCATCTAGCCAAAAACAATAAACCCCTCTGGGCAATGTAGATAGATAGATAGATAGATTTATTGCGGCCATTGGCCCATATCAGAAACAATACATCAAAATTTATCCATAAACAATACAATTTAAACAGTTCCAAAATTAAAACACCCATATAAAACCAATTTTACTTCAGTTAAGTAAACACTATACACAATAAGCTCCCTCTATGTAAACTGCAATTCAAATCCATCAGATTTTGGGGGGTATGCGTCTTAGTTCTGGCACTTATTGATGGTACTTAAGTTTAGCTAAGCTGTCAGAGTCATACAGAGATCCATTTCTCCTCTTTTGAAATAAAACATTAATCAGGTATCTAGCGACTGCAAGGGATCTACTTGTATCTTCGTCGTTTAATAAGTATATTATTTGGGCTTCCTGAGGTCTATCAGCTATTCTCGATAAATATGGGGCCAGAAACTTGGACCGTGAAGCCGAATGTAATGGACAACAGAAGATTATATGGTATAACGGCTGGGCAATGTATATAGGACATAATATTGAATTGGCAGGATGGGAAAGGTTGTGGAATGTGGATTTGAAATTTACAACGTGTGGTGTGATAAAATAAAATTCAATGAAAATGATGTATAGATAGTATCTGACTCCCAGTAAATTAGCAAAAATGCATAAGTCTGAATCCAATATCTGTTGGAAATGTAAAGAGAAGGGAGGTACCTTTTTCCAAATGTGGTGGTCATGTAAGGTAGCAAAAGCTTTTTGGGAAATGATTTATAAATGAGTTGGAAAACAAGGTTGAAGTTCACTTTTGTTAAAAAAACACCAGTAGCTTTGCTTTTAGGTATAATTGGTGGAGAGGTACCCAAAGAACAGGAAGAATATATATTTATGTACGCTACTATGGCTGCCCGAATGATTTATGCCCAGAGATGAAAAGAGGAAACAGTTACAACGAAGGAAGACTGGCAATTGAAATTGATGGAGTATGCAGAAATAGTGAAACTTACCGGAAGAATAAGAAACCAAGAAAAGAGACTTTTTAAAACAGAATGGGAAATTGCTGACTGTTTGAAGATGTGTTGTAAACAAAGCATTAGCGGGATTGACATAAACATGTGCAGTAAGAAATAATTAAGAGGGAATACAAAGGGAATATTAGTAGAGAAGTTTGAACTGGATATGCAGTAACAAAAAGACGTAAGCTAAGTAACTGCAGAAAGGAGAGAGATGTGGATTGATTATGTAAAGACCTAAGTTTGTTCTGTTAAAATATTTATAAAATGAGAAAATGAAAAATAAAATTTTAAACAAAAACAATAAACCCCTATCGCCGCATTTGATGAAGGTGTTGTGGGAACCCTGCAACATATTTTCATGCTTGGTGGGAAGAAGAAGAAGAAGAAGAAGAAGAAGAAGAAGAAGAAGAAGAAGAAGAAGAAGAAGAATGCCACATTCACACCACATAATACTGATGATGATGATGATGATGATGAAGAAGAAGAAGAGGAGATTTTTATAGCGTCCTATAGGTCTCAGGGCGGTTCATAGGATAAAATCACAATATAAAAACTCAAAATACATAATCAAAACAAAAACAACCTAATAACCCCCACTCCACATTTTAAAAGGGCATTGGATGTCAATCAGCCAAAGGAACGTTTTTGCCTGGTAACGGAGTTACGGACTTAAGAACAGGAAAGGTCAGCGTAAGACATATGGTTCATTTTGATGAGCCCAGCAGAGCTGATAAGAGAGGAGCGGTAGTAGATTATTCTGAGCAGTCCGACGAAGACACACAGGACCTCATATACTTTCCTGAATGATATATAACAGTTCATATCTGCCTTCTGCTACCGCACCACCTGGCACAGATGATGAACAGGGGGAAGAAGCAGAGGAGCCGATTCCAAGTAGCACTACTGCCAGAAGGGATGAGATGGAGACTGATGACGAGATTCCTAAATAGGAGGGTGTTGAGGATGCAGATGTGGCTGCAGAGCCCAAAAGTCAGTCGCTAATTGAGACCCGACAAAGGTATCCAGGCTCCACGACTGTCCAACATTGCAAGGTTGGTAGGTCCCCTAGAACCTCCCACCTGGCCACTGAAGCTTGCCTGTGGAAGGATGCTGCACAGGAGGAGTTTGATGCACCAGAACAAGACCTGGAGCCTCACCAAGCTGCTGCTTGGGAAGAAGGCAATTGGAAGCAAGTGAGTATTCAAGGTGAGGCAGGTGCAGAAGAGAAAGTCGAGCACTACAAAGCAAGACTTGTAGCAAAAGGCTACTCGTAAATGTATGGAGAGGACTTGGATGGTACTTTCGCACCTGTGGTGAGGCACACCGCCATTAAACTGCTTTTAAACATAAAGGTAAAGGAACGCCTGACCGTTATTTCCAGTTGTGGCCGACTCTGGGGTTGCGGCGCTCATCTCTATACGCCGAGGGAGCCGGCGTACAGCTTCCGGGTCATGTGGCCAGCATGACTAAGCCGTTTCTGGCGAACCAGAGCAGCGCACGGAAACGCCGTTTACCTTCCCGCCAGAGCAGTACTTATTTATCTTCTTGCACTTTGACGTGCTTTCGAACTGCTAGGTTGGCAGGAGCTGGGACCGAGCAACGGGAGCTCACCCCGTCGCGGGGATTCGAACCGCCGACCTTCTGATCAGCAAGTCCTAGGCTCTGTGGTTTAACCCACAGCGCCACCCGCGTCCCACTGCTTTTAAGCATACTAGCTTCTAAACAAATGGGCGTGAGACGTATAAAAACTGCATTTTTGCATAGCAGAATCTCAAAGAACAGCCTAAAGGTTTCGTCAAGCCAAAGGAAGTTCATCTAGTATGCAGGCTTCAGAAGGGCTTTATGGAATGAAACAAGGCTGCAAACGCATAGAATGAGAAGTGGCACAGCATGCTCAAACAGCCAAGATATACTCGAGGTCACACAGACAAGTGTTTGTACTCCAAATGCAAAAATGGACAATTTTCTTAGGTTTTGGCATTTGCGGGCGACTTGATCATTACAACTAAAAATTTCCAAGACAATTTCCAAGTCATGAGGCACTTAGCCAAGGATGTGACGGTGAAAAATCTTGGGAAAGTTTCCTGTTACCTAGGTGTCCAAATTGAAAGAAAGGACGATGGATCTTATCTTCTAAGCCAAAAGCAGGCGGTCATTGAATTGCTTGACAGCCTAAATCTGCAAGAAGCCAACCCAGTAACCATACCAAGGATTACTTGGTATACTTCCTAAAGAGTTGAATTGAATCTAAACTCTTACCTGACAACAACCAGTACAGGTCAGCAATAGGGAAACTTTTATACCTGACCATGACAATGAGACCAGACATTGCAAATGCAGTGGGAATCCTGAATAGGAAAGTGCGTTCCCCCACCAGGATGGACTGGACTTTTGTGAAGAGAGTTGTCAGATACCTAAAAGGGAACCATGAATTGTAAACTTAAGCTGCCAGCAGATTGCAATCCATAACTAGTAGGTTACACAGATGCTGATTTGGCAGGAGACGCTAAGGATTACAAGTCAACAGGTGGGTTCTTCTTTTTGTTTGGAAATGATCCATTTCTTCAGGCAGTTATAAGCAGAAATGTACCTTTGTCTACCACAGAGTTAAGATTATGTAGCTGCAACTGAAGCATGCAGAGAACTAGCCTGAATCAGCCAACTGACTATGGACTTTGGTTTGGGGCTGAAGAAGCCTATTTGATTGAAGACAGCCAGAGCTGTTTTAAGCTGTTGTAGAGCAAGAAATTCTACATGAGAACCAAGCACATTAGGGTTGAGTAGCACTGTGTGTGCAACACAATGAAATGGACTTGTTGAATTGGCCTATTGCCAAACCAAGGAGATGACAGTGGACATTCTCACCAATCCTTATCGAGCTACTGAGAGGCAGCTTTGAGAACTTTCGAGTCAAGACTCTGGTTGGTTTAACAAAATTGTGCATGCAATTGTTAAATTTTCCTGAGAAGGGGTTTGTTTGTAGGAGTTTTTGCAATCAGACGAAACAATGCATATCTGTTCTTGTACTTGGATGATGGACTCAAGGGCATCCTGATCAAATTTGCAGATGACACCAAACTGGGAGGGGTGGCTAACACCCCAGAGGACAGGATCACACTTCAAAATGACCTTGACAGATTAGAGAACTGGGCCAAAACAAACAAGATGAATTTTAACAGGGAGAAATGTAAAGTATTGCACTTGGGCAAAAAAAATGAGAGGCACAAATACAAGATGGGTGACACCTGGCTTGAGAACAGTACATGTGAAAAGGATCTAGGAGTCTTGGTTGACCACAAACTTGACATGAGCCAACAGTGTGACGCGGCAGCTAAAAAAGCCAATGCAATTCTGGGCTGCATCAATAGGAGTATAGCATCTAGATCAAGGGAAGTAATAGTGCCACTGTATTCTGCTCTGGTCAGACCTCACCTGGAGTACTGTGTCCAGTTCTGGGCACCACAGTTCAAGAAGGACACTGACAAACTGGAACGTGTCCAGAGGAGGACAACCAAAATGGTCAAAGGCCTGGAAACGAGGAGGAACGGCTAAGGGAGCTGGGCATGTTTAGCCTGGAGAAGAGGAGGTTAAGGGGTGATATGATAGCCATGTTCAAATATATAAAAGGATGTCACATAGAGGAGGGAGAAAGGTTGTTTTCTGCTGCTCCAGAGAAGCGGACACGGAGCAATGGATCCAAACTACAAGAAAGAAGATTCCACCTAAACATTAGGAAGAACTTCCTGACAGTAAGAGCTGTTTGACAGTGGAATTTGCTGCCAAGGAGTGTGGTGGAGTCTCCTTCTTTGGAGGTCTTTAAGCAGAGGCTTGACAACCATATGTCAGGAGTGCTCTGATGGTGTTTCCTGCTTGGCAGGGGGTTGGACTCGATGGCCCTTGTGGTCTCTTCCAACTCTATGATTCTATGATTCTAGTCAGTAAAGGGACATGGAATTTCATGCTTGCTGCTGGGGCTTCAGTTTCTTCATAAGGAATTGATGGTTCTCCCAATGCTGGCCTCAGTTTGTGCCCACCTACCCTTTGCACGTGGGTAAACACTATTTAAAAACCAAAGTTTCGCAGTGAAAGTGTGTTGTTGTGGGGGCATGAGAACTTTCCTGATTTCCCCTGCTGTCGGACAATGGAGTGTGTCTCCCTAGCAGTGCACAGTGCTGCTCTGCAGTGAACTTATAAGGAGACTTGGTCTCTGTTTAATCCTTTGTCCCTCGGTGCTGGTTTCGCTACCAGAAGCCTTGAGGTCTCCTTCTGGAGAGAGAATCCTGCTGAAGGAGCAGGAGACAGCTGCAAGGAAGTGGGGGAGGAACGGCGAGTCTTGCTTTTAGTCTGTCTCCTTATGCATCTCTGTCTCTTCCATCCCATCCCCCAAAACCCTTTTCAAAGGATGTTTGGCAACTGGTGCATTTGGGTGATACAGATCCCTTTGGGGAAAGGAAAATAGCAACAAATGCGACTCATAGCTTCACTGTTCTTGTGGGATGAGCAGTGGTTCCTTTCTCTGCTCTCATTCGCTTGAAATAAATTCATTATTTTCTCGGACAGAAAGCAAAAGCTGCCCCAAACAAGTTCTGTTTCACTTTGTCTTGCCTCGTTGTGGCATAGAAGGCACTGAAATGGAGGCAAGAACCCTCCTGGACTCCATTTCACTGCCCCTCCACCAAGGTAGTTACAGGGCTAGCTAATCCATATGAAGTGATCTTGAATAAGCTCACTGTGTGGGAAAAATTAGGATTCCAGGCTAGTTGGGAACACAGAGAGCCAAGACATGGTTGTTTCTGATTGATGACCATAGTACAAGTATATGATCATACACATGTTGCATTAATGTCCCCTTTCTTAATGTCCTGTTCTCTCCCCAAAACCTGCTTCTCTGTCATAACTCCTTCAGAAAACAGCAGCGTGTAACCCTTTCTGCATTTTCACCTGCCTGTGAACCTCCTTTGCTCCTTCCTCTGAGCATGATGGATCAAATGCTTTGCAGTGCTGGCCATGCAGCTAGCATCAAATAAATGTTGAATTGATGTTTCTCAAGTCTAATGAGACACTGCCCCTGCTTAAGCCTGCCAGGTTGCTCATTCCTCTGTCTCCTCCCTGAAGGCTCATTACTGGATCTGCCCACCCAGCTTCTCCACCCCACCCCCTTTCATGTTTCCTCCCTCCCTTGCCCATCTATCTCCTACAAAACCTACCATGTCCTTTCCCTTCTCCTCCTCCCCACCTCCTCCCCCATATTCTTGATCTGCAGCACATCCTGCGGCCACCATGAACCCTTGATTTTTTCCAGCGGTTCCACTGAAATTGGGGGATGTGCCAGCTGCAGCTTTTCATAGCTCTGGCACCAAGAAGTCGTGATAAACTGTTTGCATCCTCTTCCCCACGACTGCACCATTGGGTGGGGCTACTCCTTAGTTTAAGAAATGTCACATCAATCAGAATCCCATGTTAAGCTGACACACAACTTTACAGGAATTTAAAATTGTATTCTTTATTAGTTTTTCAATGTGAGTCACTTCAGCTCAATTCAGATCTCAAGGGAAACCATGTTTTCCTCCAGTGTGAATTTCCCCACTGTGTCATTTCGCTGGTGCTGTAGCTGGCTGGGCAGGCGGGGTGGGTGGGGGTGGGCTAGCCGGGTTTTTTGCCCAGGAAGCCTCCAGAGGAGCACCATTGAGGCTCCCAGCCTGTGTGTGTACGCAAATCCACATGCAGGTGTGTGTGCATCTTTGACCCGCATGAAAATAAAACATATTTTTGCCCCAGTTTAGCTCGCTGCCTGTCCCATCTCCTTGTGACTGGAATAAAGGAAATTCAACCAAACCACAGCTTCTTGAGGAGCAATGGGTCAGTGTGTCTGGCTGTCAACTAGAAGATTGGTGGTTCGAGGCCCCCACCCCCACCCCTGGGATAGTTGTGGACAGGATTCCTGCATTGAAGGGGTTTGGACTAGATGACCGTCAGGGTCCCTTCCAGCTCTACAGTTCTTTGAGATTTACACCTGAGCTCAGCTGTGGTTTGTCTAGCTCTAGTTAGTGAGTAAACCAGATCATGAGACCACAGTTTGATCTTGACTTCTCCCTAACCAGGGTTTAAACAAACTGAAGATCCCCAAGTTCAGACGGCATGGGGAACTAGAACTTGTTTAAAATGGTTATCAAGCGTTTCCCATCTCCTTGTAGCTGCAAAAAAGAAGAGGTGTGAACATGTGAACTCGAGGCTCACGGCAGCTCGTTCACATAGGGGGAAACAGGCTTTCTGTTACATCTGAACCCAGGACTTTGAGTAGTTGTGTGGTGAATGAGACAGATAAGTCATGTAATAAGTCAATCAGTTGGATGGAGTTGCATTGTCTCCATGGCAAAAGGGAATGAACTGTAAAAATAAAGGGGGCCTGACATGTGATCATCAGAGGTTGACTTGTCTATTTAATTGCTTTCCAGATTCTCTGGATGATGAGCAAGCTCTACTCAGTAGTAATTTGTATCCCCCCCCCCTTCTTGTAGTTGGAAAAAGAGAGAGCCACAGTCGCCCCTGGAGAAAGCCCCTCGCTCCAGCCACCTCTGAAATACGAGCAGAAGACCAAGCCTCTGATTCCTGAGATGTGCTTCACCTCAAGTGGCGAAAACACAGAGCCCCTCCCTTCCAACTCCTACATCGGAGAGGATGGAAGCAGCCCCTTGATTTCCTGTGCCAAGTGCTGCCTGCAGGTCCATGCCAGTAAGTCTACGCTGCGATTCTCTGTTGTGGTTGTATTTTGGGCCCAGCCCTTCCTTTCTTTTTGGTGGCATCAGAACTTCTGTCGATCCTTCCCCCTCTGCCTTGCAGCATTGCACTGGACAAAAACACCCTCCACCTGTTGCTGCAGCACAGGTTGCCTGGTAATTACAGCTACCTGAGAGCATCCCTGGGAGGGATGTAGATTTCCAAGGAGGTCTGTGCATGCTTAGAACTAGAACTGCCTTTCTCTGGGTTTCATTGTCTCCTCCCTCGACCACCACAAAGCACAGAGGCATCGAAAGCTGCCTTAGATAGTCCACATAGCCCAGGTTGGTCTACTGTGGCTGGCAGAGAGGTCTGTGTGTTGCAGACACAGAGAGGTCTTGTTTCCTGTAATGCAAGGGGGTTGGACTAGAAGACTCTCGGGATCCCTTCCAACTCTACAATTCTATGCTTGCGCTTTTTACCTGATATTTCCAAATGGAGATGCCAGGAACCAGCCCTGTGATCTTCTGTCTGCAGAGCAAGTGCTCTGCCCCTTATGCTATGCTCCTTCTCCCATCTTGTAACTTAATGTCACTCTTTTGTCTTCAACCGATTGTCCCTCATCTTTCTGACCTCTGGTTAAATGTTCGTCAACCATGAGCATCTCTCCTGCTGCCGCCTTGTTTCTTCTCTGTGAATTTGGCTCAATTATTTCTTGAAGCTATACCCTGCCGCCCCTCACCTGTCTGCTCAGGCTGGCTGTCAGTGAACACAAGCAGCATTTCACAGACTCTTGTTTCATGTTCTTTGGGAGCCTCATGACTACTGAGACTTGAATCTATTGGTATTGTCATTGTTGCTCTTATTATTATTATTATTAATATCCTGCCCATCTGGCTGGGTTTCCCCAGTCACTCTGGGCAGCTTACACCACATAAAAAATTGTAAAGCATTAAACATTAAAAAAAATTCCGATATAGGGTTGCCTTCAGATGTCTTCTAAAAGTCAGATAGTGGTTTATTTCCTTGACATCTGATGGGAGGGTGTCCCACAGGGCAGGCGCCACTGCTGAGAAGGCCCTCTGCCTGGTTCCCTATAACCTCACTTATTGCAGTGAGGGAACTGCCAGAAGGCCCTCAGCGCTGGACCTCAGTGTCCAGGCTGAATGATTGGGGTGGAGACGCTCCTTCAGGTATACTGGGCCAAGGCCATTTAGGGCTTTAAAGGTCAGCACCAACACTTTGAATTGTGCTCGGAAACGTACTGTGAGCCAGTGTAGGTCTTTCAGTGTAGGTCTTCAGTGTAGGTCAGGTCTGGTGTTATGTGGTCTCAGCGGCCACTGCCAGTCACCAGTCTAGCTGCCTCATTCTGGATTAGTTGTAGTTTCCGGGTCACCTTCAAAGGTAGCCCCACGTAGAGCTCATTGCAGTAGTCCAAGTGGGAGATAACCAGAGCATGCACCACTCTGGCGAGACAGTCTATGGGCAGGTGGGGTCTCAACCTGCGTACCAGGTGGAGCTGGTAGACTGCTGCCCTGGACACAGCTCCATGGACAGCTATCAGTTCAAAATGACTCCCAGGCTGCACACCTGGTCCTTCAGGGGCACAATTACCTCATTCAGAACCAGGGTTCCCCCCACACCTGCCCACCCCCTGTCCCCTCAAAACAATACTTCTGTCTTGTCAGGATTCAACCTTAATCTGTTAGCCACCAGCCATCCTCCAAAAACCTCCAGACAATCCATTGATGTGCCTGTTCCTTGAATCACAAGTAGAACATAGACTCTGTGACATCTTTGGGGATAGCTTTCCATGTTTTGGCCAGTTTGTGTTTAGACAGCAGGATGCAGACTTTTCAGTCCTGCAGGATTATTTTGCGTAAATTGGACATTTTGCTTTTTGGCCCACTTTCCTCTCTTGCTCTTTGTTTCCCACTCATGGACCTGGGACCTGCATGGAGGGCATGTGCCCCTGCCCCGGAGCTGTGGCCTAATACAATTTGTTCCTCTTTAAGATGTTATTCCTGAAGTTGCCATTGGTCTGGTTCCCCTTCCCTTCTGAGCTCTTTTTGGGCAAGTGGGAAGAGAATGGAGATGTGAGTTTGGGGAGAACGGAATGCCTTTAAGGAGTGTCTTCAGACACAAGCAGACGTTCAAGGGTTTTTAATTTTACAGAGAGTATTAAATGACGAGGGAAGGGGTGGGTGTACCACATAGACACCTTACTCATGTATTCTTTTGCGAAAGTTATCAGAGTGGGGCTTGTGGCGTCTTTCCCAGGGTGTCCTCCGCCTGCTGGGTATGGATTTCTTCCTCTCTGGCTTATCCTTCTATAACCCTTGTGAGGAACAGGCTCTGGTGCGTATATGTATATGCAAACAGTCCTTCACAAGAAACCTTGAGGACATCTTCCAACAAAGATGCCAAAGCAAAATATTTGAGCAATAGGTGGCAGCTGCAGTTCCCATTTGAAAGCAAACCCCCAGGAGAGAAAGAAGCCAGGTCCAAGCCTCTCTGCCTCACCCCAAGCAAGGGTTGGGAATGTCACCTGCCATAAACCAAAGGGCATTTTTTTTTTGTTTCAGATGCTCAAGCCTCCCTTCTGATGTTTTCTGTTTATAGATTGGGCTCCTGGCAAGACAGTATCTATTAGAGGAGAGTCCATTATTTTATTGGGTCTTTTCCCCCCCTCTGACACATCCATTATAGGCCGGCCTCCTTCAAAGCTTCCAGCCTGAGCAGAATGGTTAATTTGGAAGGCAGAGAAGGTCTAGGAAGGACAAGGGAAAGTTTCTGAAACATCTCTTTTTTATTAAAGGTTTCTTAGTTTTCAAAAATATGTGCATTGTCTCTTTTTTCAAGTTGTGTTTTCTGTGATCAGTTTCCTTCGTTGTGAGACATTAGTGTTGCATGCAGTATTCGGCTGGGAAGGAAAGAGCGGGAGGGTGAAATGGTGAGTGGGGTGAGAATGCTTCTATTTTTCTGCTTAGTGTATGTGTGGGGTTTTGTGTCAGCATCACTTGTATGCGTTCTCTTACTATTTGCTTGTTATATTTCCTTGGTGGTGAGAGAGGTTGGGGATGGCCAAGGGTGTGGTTGGTTGTCTTTGGTTGGCTGTAGTGAGATTTGTTTACGTGTGTGAGTGTGGGGTGTATGTGTGGAGTTTTGGATCAGGTTAGCAAGGTTGATTCTTCCTGTGCTGCTCCCTCCCCATGAATCCACAGTATATACAGTCCCTGCATCTCTACACACCCCACCAGAGTCATAAGAGACGTATTCTATACCAGCCCATGGCTCTCCAGAAGGGACCGTATGGGAAGGAGATATGGCTGCCTTGCCGTAACTCAGAACAGGAGCACTTTGCACTGTGGCATTTTCTTGCAGGTTTCACCGGTTTTACTAGTTCCATAAGAGATATCTGAACTCAGTATATAAAATGCAGTTATTTGTCATACTTTGAAATGTTCAAGAATGGTCACAATCCATCTAATCTAGCCAGGCTCTTTTTTCCCATACCTTTTAAGAAGCAGAGCTCGAAAACCACACTGTGGTTGTTGCAAATACTCCCTCCCCCCCCCCCGCCCTACACAATCAATACTTCCTTATTGTCTCTCTCCCTCTGTTTGCATTTTGTTTTTAGTTTGCATCTTTCAAAAAATGCATCTGCTCTTCCAAAAGACCTATTCTTCCATCCTCTCCCCAAATACAGAAGCATATTTTTCTGTGCTCTCTTGAAGCAAGAAATCGATGTTGAAATTTCACAGTCTCTTCACACAGCTCTTTTGGACTCCATAAATATTTTAATTAAAGACAACAGTTTCCATTTTGCTTTCCTGATCAGCTTTCTGAAGGTGTGACAACCGAGGTCTTTCTTTTTCACAAGGTCTAGATTAAATCTTCTGCCTCCCCTGCCCTGGGGTGTGTGTGTGTGTGTGTGTGTGTGTGTGTGTGTGAGAGAGAGAGAGAGAGAGAGAGAGAGAGAGAGAGAGAGAAAGAGAGAGAGAGAGACTATGGGCTTTACATTATTGACTTAACCACTGCCCCATCCTTTCCCTTATGGGGATTATATCTGCCTCTGTTAAGTAGCTGCCTTTTATGTAACTCAAAAGGCTTCAGCATTACCTGAAGGTTTATTCTCTCCCCACCACCGAGATTGTAGAAATAAAGTATTAAAGTACCTCACCCAAATATCCTGTTGAAAGAGAGAGAGTGGCTGTGCCTTACTTGGAGCCTTTCACTTTGCTTTGGCCCTTCTCCTAGAGTTAAATCATGTAGAACCAGAGTGGGGAACCAGCAGCATCCGAAAGCCATGCAGACTTGTCTGTTAGCCATGGAGGCTGAGGCTGAAGGGCCACTGATCAGTGGCAGAGTTAGCTGCATGGACGCCCGGAGCTGTGGCCATGCAGTGCACCCAGGGCAAGCTGCACGGGTTGGGGGGGCAATGTGCCATGCACGGCGGCGATGGAGCGAGCCCCCCCACAGTGTGCTTTTTTGACACCCCCCTCAGAGATGACACCCAGGGTCGGCCGCCCCCACTTTCCTACACCCCTGCACTGGATTCCCCACCCCTGATGTAAAGCGGGTGTTTTAACTCATTGTGTGCACAGGGTCGAAGGGCCTCTTTTATATATTAAATATGAAATGCCCTTGTAAACTTCTTTTCTGTCCATCTGAAGTGCAGAGATGTGCGTAGAGCACCTGTGGCGGCTGCTTCTCAGCTGCGGAACTCTCCTATCCCGAGGGAGGGCCAATGCCCTAGCTTTTGAGCTTCTTGCAAAAGCATTGTGAAATGTTTTTTTTTATTTGGGCTAGCATTTAGAGGGGGAGATTTTGGATGGTAGGGAGGAGAGAAGGCGTAGTATTCATCTTTTGTCTGTTTTTATTAGGTGTGTTATTCATATCTTGTTCTGAGCACCAGAAATGAGTGAGCTAGGCATGCGGATAATTCATTAGCTGAGCTTTGTGCACAAGATGGTTTTCCCTTCCTCTCTCTGAGCCTCTGGTTTTACTAAGATGGTTTCCTGCATTACTCCCATGGCATCAATTCTGCTCCTCGAAGAGCCAAAATGTGAAATATGTGCCTGGATTTTTAGTGTTGCTTTCTGTTTATTTCAACCTGATCCTTTTCTATTTGTCACAGGTTGCTATGGGATACATCCTGACATAGTGAATGAAGGCTGGACCTGTTCCCGGTGCTCAGCCAATGCATTGCTAGCGGTAAGTCAAGCCTTTTTGGAGGTGGCCAAAAGGACATTGGGGCAAGGCTATAATGTGCACATCCCAATTTAGGGTTCAAGCTTAACTTCATAACCATGTGGGCTGTAAACATACTGCTTGCTTGTTTTGTTTTAAAAGATTTCCCAGACGCTACATCAGTAGACATGCCCCTAATGTGAAAACGTTTGGCCTCTTCCTTGAAATGTCTTTTTTCTTCTTTAATTGCTAACCTGTTTTTTTTCAATATTGTGCTTGTAGGATTGCTGTCTTTGTAATCTCAGGGGAGGAGCCCTTCAAAGGACCACAGATGGAAGGTATATAGAATGCAAAAATAATAATAATATAAAATGAAATAATTTGCATGCCTCGCAATCCACCAGGATTTTATAAGTTTATAACAAGAAGATCCTCAAAATCCCATTGCTATGGCTACCTTTCTAGGTGGACTTTGATTTATTTCCATTTTCAAAGTCTCTTGGGTGGTTTAGGCTACCTTAATCTGTGTGAGGCGCCCCCCCCCCATGCCTTTTTAACTCTTCAGGGAGATTTTGCAGCTAAGCTTTCTGTTTAATATTTCTGTTTTGCATTTTTATTTTTAAGTTAGTGGCGCTGTGGCTTAGCAGTGACAGGGCCATTTTCTTCCTTCCCCAGGGACGATGGGGAGGGGTTAAGCAGGGGAAAGGGCCATTCTCCAGAACTAGGCTGGGGGAGCTGTGGCCCTCCGCATTTTCTTGAATGATAATTCTCGTCTTCCCTGAGCGTTGGCCGCGCAGGCTGAGGCTGGGAGTTGGGAGTCCGACAGCATATGCAGGGCCTCGTGTTCCCTATTTCATGCTTTAGAGACTTCTCCCAAAACTTTGAGAAATAAATGTTGCAGGCATTCAACTAGTGAGTTCTAAAGTGAGACAGGCTGAGGCACAACACCCACCTTTCTATTGCAAGGTGTGCCAGAATTGTTGCTTCTGTAATAAGTGCTCCTAGATTACCGGAGAGTCGATTAGTCCAGTTTCATTGCTGCCAGTTAGCTTTCTGCCAGGGACCAGCAACTGCTAGCCTATGGGCCCTGTGCTCCATGGACCATGAAGAGAGTAGCTTTTCATTATTATTATTATTTTCATCTTCGTTGTTTTGCAGGTGGGTCCATGTAATCTGTGCAATCGCTGTCCCTGAAGCCCGCTTCCTCAATGTCATTGAGCGCCACCCTGTAGACATCACTGCCGTTTTGGAGCAAAGGTGGAAACTGGTAAGGACCCATCAAAATGGGTAGGAAAAAGGAGGGACGTGACTTGAAAAGTGACGCAGGGTGTTAGCCTGCTGAGAGCTCTGGCAGACTTTGGCTTGGAGGTTAGGAGAGGCTCTGTTATGCTGTTGAGCTTCTCCCTCCCCCTACAAAGGGGGCTTTGGTTCATGCTGTGGAGGTAAAATGCATTCATTATTCAGGCCAGAGTGACGGCTCTGAATTGATACACAAGCGATAAATTGTGTGGAGCTAGCTCCTTTATGGATAACCTGACATTTCCAGCTCGCTGTCCTCTTCATTACCCACGCTTGTAACAGCAAATTAAAAATCCTTTTTTTACATGGGACTTGCTTGTACCGCTTAATGGGCCTCCCCAGAGAAATCTGTTAAGTCCTCTGCAGCTGCCATGAGGCTTTACGGCTTGTCCCATCCCTTTGTCTGCTCTGCATTTCCTTGCTGTTTTGAATAGCAGCTTCACAGAATGCCTTTGGTCTGGAGTTTCTGCCTTTTTATTTTTTATTTTTTTTGCATGAACCATGTCACTAGCCCTTGTTGTTTCAGGAACCGCATGCACTGGCCCATATGCAAGTTTTAGAATCCAGAGCCTTAAAATGCAAACACACGGATACACACATAAACACAAATTGGGAGAGTTTCCAGCTGCTCCCAATAATCCCTTCCTTCCTTGGGTGGTGGGATGAGCAGATCTGAAGGGCTGGTCAAATCATGGTATTGAGTCTTAACTACGGCACTCCACGTAAGGAGCTGTGCTGAACTGCAGCAAACAGAAATGAAGAGGCACAGTCCTCTACATTGCAGCAAGAATCTGTTGAAAGAATCCTTAGCTTAATAGTAGAGCACATACTTTGCCTCTAGAGGGTCCCTCGTCCAGTCCTCCATTAAAGGGCTCTTATCGGGGTCTGGGAAGATCTCTGTCTGTCTTGGAGAACAGATGGGGTCTGATTAAGGCACATGAGGAAGGCCTCTGATGATGATTGCCGGGTCCAGGTTGGTTCATATGGGGAGAGGCAGTCCTGAAGGTATTGCAGTCCTGAGCCATTTAAAGTTTAATAGGTCAAAACAAGCACTTTCAATTCGGCCTGGAAACTGATTGGCAGCCAGTGAAGTCAGGACAGGATTGGCATTATATGCTCAAACCGTCTTGCCCCGGTGAGCAACTTGGCCAATGAATTCTGCAGCGGCTGAAGTTTCCTTTACAGGCAGCCCCATGTATAATGCATTGCAGTAATCTAGCCTAGTATTTGAGTTCTTGTTCAGATTGTGCAGCTCCTCATGCCATAAAGAGAGAAATAGCTCCCCCCCTTTTTTTGCATTGAAATCTTGAGTGGGTTAAATAGACCGGGCTTGAATTAGTCTCAGTGGGAAAGCGAATCAGGCAAGACATCTTGCAGAAGATGAGCCCCCCGCCGCAGTTAACTAGCTTAAAAGCTGGAAACCAAGCACCCAAATCCACTGCTTGTTCTCCTTTGCACATTTCACCATGCAGTGACAGGAGGTCTTTTAAGGAAACACTCAGGCACAACTGTTTAGCTGCTTCAGGGAAAAAAGTTCTGTGAGCTGGGTCTTGCTTCGAAGCAGGAGCAGATGATGATATAAAGGTCAATGAGGCTTGGGATCTTATGTGGCAGAACAAAGAATTGGGGAGAGGGCAGGAAGAGCATATTGCGATAATAAAGGCTTAAGCAGACAGCTATCTTGAGTTTAGAAAGGACAGGTTTTCTGTCTTCCCTCCATGTAGTGTCACCCGGGACTAGGCCTATTGTTTCCAGAACAGAGGCTGAAAGCTAGAGAATTTGCCCAGGTCTACCCAAAGACTCCATAGCTGAACAAGGAGATGAGGCCTGGTCCCCCTGCTCAAACTCTCAACGCTGCAGGTTGGGCTCAGTTGTAACTGCTAAGGGCAGGGCAGGGTAGGGTATGTCCATGAACCCCGTGCTTCTGCATTCACCCTGTGCCATACCTTCAAGTTTTTCACCTGATCTGATATCTACATCCTCAAAGCAGCGGTACGTGGAACATCGTAAGAAGCATACCATATTGTGCTTATTGCCGGTATGCCGATTTAGGAACTGAATGGACTTTATCTCCTGACCATCCATTGGGCTTTTATTTCTCTTGATATGTTCTGTTTGCATGATGTGCAATTACACTTTGTGAGATATTATAGGTTGAATTGTCTTTGAAATAGAAGTTACATAGTCAAAACAGCCTGTTACATTGTGTGTGTTGTTATGATTAGCAGCTGTTCTTCCCTCTCCTTCCATGGGGGATTTTAAGCAGAGGTTGGATGGACATCTGTCACAGATGCTTTAGCTGAGTTTCCTGCATTGCAGAGGGTTGGACTAGATGGCACATGGGGTCCCTTCCAACTCTTCAGTTCTGTGATTCCACAGGGCCACTTTGATAAGACATACATACACACACACATAGCCTGCTGCCAAGGTTCCATTGACCTCATCACTGTTCTTAGCTTTGGGGGACCAGATTTGGCCCCAGAGTTTCTAGTTGCTGACCCCTTGACTAATATTTGATTTTGATGCTGTGTAATAAATGCTGATATGGCACAGTGAAGGACGACAGCTGTCTTCACCTTGCTATTTCTGTTTGATTCACAAATTTTGTTAGCTGGGCGGTGGAGGGGGTCCTTCCTTTAGGGGGGAGGGTCCTGAGCTGTGGCCCCGCCACACATGTCAGGTATCAAGGCCAAGCTCTCCTTTGCCATAAGTGCAATGTGCCGCTTGGTTTATCAACAACACCATTTGTGTGGCTCCTGATTAATGGGGCTTTGCGGGGCCCGCATCTGTAAATTATTTACGGCACACAGATTCGGAATAATTAGCTGTCATCTTCTCTGTGGAATACATGAAATGTAGCTTCCATCATGAGGCAGACAGGCCATTTCTTACTCTTAGCGATGATGGTGGCGATGATACGATTTTTCAACGTGGCTTTATTTCCGGGATATGTTTGTAGGCGCATGGTTTCTCCTTTGCTCCCTTCATCTCATACCTTTAAAAGATTTCTGCTGCTTCTTCCCTGGTAACATTTTATCTTGCGAGACTGATAATGGCTAAGGGAGATGCTCAGCTTCTTCCTCCTTGTCTGACTTGTCAGGACGCATTTATGGCAGAGTGAGTCTCCTCCTCCCCCTGCTTTGCTGTGTTGTTAACTTAATTTGCTAGAAAATTGGTTTTGAGTTGTGTGGGTTGAGTGACCGGAGGCGATGATGAGAGGCGGAATGTGGATGAGTGGGTGGTTCTAGATCAGCAGGTTTCAAACGGTGTTTCAGGGAACCCCAGAAGTTTTTCTCAATGAGAAGAAAAGCAGGCAAGCTCACTCCTGGAAAAGAGCGCCTGGGGTCAAGGCTAGTGACATGGTCCAAATAGTAGAGTTGTTGAGTTCAGCGGGCAGGGATCCAGAGGCGCACAGTGCGAGTTAGTAGACATTTTCCATAGTGGGAAGATAGTGGGGCTGCAGGAATGGAGGTGGAGGTATCTATTTTAGCAGCATGTCCCACTTGCAAGTTTCTCAGACTGAGGAACTGAGCTTGGAGCAGTAGCCAGGCCCCTACTGGCTCCTCTGGTCTGGATGCACCAAGAAAAGCTACAGTACAGTGTCTGGCCATTCTAGGGGTAACACATTGTTGTGGCACTCCCAAGAGCTGCCCTAGTCTTTCAGAGAACAAGGAGTCTGGGCCTGGCGAACAGTTTGTTCCCCGTTATCCATATTTCCCTACCCAGTGTGACGTAGGTGGTGCTGTGGTCTAAACCACCGAGCCTCTTGGGGTTGCTGATCGTAATGATTGGCAGTTCAAATCTGCACAATGGGGTGAGCTCCCGTTGGTCTGTCCCAGCTCCGGCCAACCTAGCAGCTCGAAAGCATAAATAACACCGCGAGTAGATAAATAGGTATCACTACGCGGGTGGCACCGTGGGTTAAACCACAGAGCCTAGGACTTGCCGATCAGAAGGTCGGCAGTTCGAATCCCCGTGATGGAGTGAGCTCCCGTTGCTCAGTCCCTGCTCCTGCCAACCTAGCAGTTCGAAAGCACGTCAAAGTGCAAGTAGATAAATAGGTACCACTCCGGCGGGAAGGTAAACAGCGTTTCCGTGCGCTGCTCTGGTTCGCCAGAAGCGGCTTAGTCATGCTGGCCACATGACCCGGAAGCTGAATGCCGGCTCTCTCGGCCAATAAAGCGAGATGAGTGCCGCAAATCCAGAGTCGGTCACGACTGGACCTAATGGTCAGGGGTCCCTTTACCTTTACCCTTTTTATGTCAGGAAGGTAAGCGGAATTTCTTTGCGCTCTGCCTTGCACAGCAATGTCCCATTGCACCAGAAGCTGTTTAGTCCTGCTGGCCACATGACCCAGAACGCTGTCTGTGGACAAACTCCGGCTCCCTCAGCCTGAAACTGGAGATGAGCTCTGTACCCCATAGTCTATTTCTGACTGGACTTAACCGTCCAGGGAACCTTTACCTTTTTCCTACCATGTTTTAGGTACCACACACACACACACACACACACACACACACACACACACACACAACAATAATTGCATCTAAATCAGTACATACTCAATGTGATTCCCCCCCCCCTTTCGTGGTTTCATGTAAACTCATTTCCAAAACTGCATCTCCCACTTTACACCTTCTCAGTAGTGGCGCCCGCCCTGTGGAACACCCTCCCTTCAGATGGAAATAAGGAAATAAACAACTACCTGACTTTTAGAAGACATCTGAAGGCAGCCCTGTTTAGGGAAGTTTTTAATGTTTGATGTTTAATCGTGTTTTTAATATTCTGTTGGGAGCCGCCCATAGTGGCTGGGGAAACCCAGCCAGATGGGTAGGGTATAAATAAGAAAATTATTGTTATTATTATTATAATTATTATTATTACTTGGTTACTCTCTAGTTTTCTTTTAAATTAACCTTTTAAGTGCTTGTTTTTAGATTAATCCTGCTAATGCTGTTTAGTTGTTTGCAATCGTTTTTGAGATAGTGTTAGATACCTTCTAGCATGTGGTCTTGGCCTTTGCTGACCCAGCTGTTACACCCTTGAATGCACCCCAGAATTCCCTGCAGAGCCCGTATCTTGCAGGGCAGACATGTGGAGAGAGTTCCTGGAAAAGAGGCCCTTCCCAGTGCTGGCTCATTTCAGCTTCAATCAGATCTACATTGGAAGCCATTCCAGTTGTCTCTGTCAACACTGAAAGGTGGCACCGTTTATTTCATTTCAGAAAGGAGGAGGTGGGCTGGACCTTTGGGTTTTGCACCACCCGGCCTTTGTTTGCCCCTGTGCCAGCCTTTGCCGCAACTTGAGATGTAGTTGCTCTTAATAATCTCTGCCTTTCTATCACTGTGCAAGGTCTGTTCAAATGCCATAGTGACAGCCAGTGGACAGATGTTTGAGAATGACAGGCATGGTGGAATCATCTGACCACTAGCTCTATTGAAAGGTATTGAAGCAGTATAAGGAATGTTGGATTATTTCTTCCAATAATGGGAGGAAAGAAGTCATAGTTCAAGAAGAAATTGGGCAAGTTGACTAAATTTGGGGGGTAAATTATTTTGATGTAGCTATAGGGTGGAACATTTGAGTTTTTCGAGGAACAATTAGTACATGGAATAAATCTGCTACAGTGGCTGACATGCTATATGAGTAATGTTTTAAGTGGTTGATATATTTTTCTGTATGTTCCTGTATTGGTCTGGCATGTAGTTTTGACGTATTTTCATTTGTGCACATTTTGATACTTCAGTTTTGAAAACAAACACAAAATGCCAGGGTTGGGGGCCTGTTGTGAAGTGTGCGATCAAGTCAGCTAGTCAATACCAATGAAATCTCATTATTAAATTGCCAATACCCAAATCCCTCCCTGATTAGAACCAAGTGCTGATATATGACATGCCCTATAGTGGCACCTGAAGGGAATCTTCAGCTTCTCTTAGCTCAGACTGCAAAAATGCAAACGCAACACGCTGGCTAATAACTGTTAGTAAATATATAATTATCGGTATGATGTCATTCAAAATACACGATAAGCCAGTTCAAAATAATGTATATATCATACAGCACATCTCACAAAATATACAAGTAACTGCAAGTTGTTATATGTATCAGAGTCAAACAAAGGTTCAGACAGCCAATGAATAGGGAGGAATTCCAAACTGTCTCTCAAAGGAAGACGTCTCTCCAAAGTCTCAAAAGGACAGTGCATCCGGAATAGTTCAACTGTTTCGGAATAAAGTCTTCATCAGCTAGAAATAGAATTGCAAGCAATGAATGACAACAAAACTGAGCAACCTGTATGTAAGATATACGGTAGAACAAAATATAGAAAGAGGTACATATTGAATAATTATCAATGAAATATGCATACTAGTGAAGATCATACTAGTGGATCAGTTCTCACTGGATAATGTAGCTGCTGATGCGTACAACACAAACGCATAGAACATACAAAGTTGACCACAGGTGTTTCACATCACAATTGTTGCAGGCAATGTAAAGAAACTTAAAGCAACAGTACGTCAATTCTGGCATTACAATGCAAGATGTAATGTAAAATGACAGACTTAAAATAGAACAGATTTGGATAGTATACAATGGATTTTACATAAAACAACATTCAAATAAAACAATTGAAGTCAGGTTCTGAATTCAATCCACCCGGATATTTGGATTTAAACAAATAAATGGGTTTCTTGTTGACGCAATAACCACTCAAAGTCTTGCCTAACCCCATGTGTACGTATCTGCCTCTGGGCTGGCAATTCACGGATGAAGACGGGGCAAGCATCACCCTTCCAGTAAACCCAGCTATATAATACTTGAATCGCAAAGGGGGGCTGAAAGAGCAGGGCCTCTCATAGGTTTACCTCATGGCTGATCTGGAATGTGGCCTGCCCTAACAGCAGTTTCATCTGCAAAGCAAATTGCTCCAAGAGATTCGAACACGTGAGCCAAGCTGCAGGTGGAGCCACAAGCATAAGAAGTCAAGTTAAAATTGCCAGAAATGTCCGTGGTGATGGGTAGCTCTGTGCCATGCAGTAACACCAACCTTTATTCCTTCCCCAGAAATGTGTGTACTGCCGGAGGTGGATGAAGAAAGTGTCAGGCGCCTGCATCCAGTGCTCTTATGAGCACTGTTCCACCTCTTTCCATGTCACCTGCGCCCACGCAGCAGGCGTGCCAATCGAGCCAGATGATTGGCCGTATGCGGTGTCCATCACCTGCTTCAAACACAAAGCGGCCAGCCACATGGTAGGTCTCCTCAGTGGTTTATCTCTCTTCCTTCACTCCTCTCTCTCATTTTAAAGAAGCCTAATCTCGTTGCTGTTTTTAATCTGCCGTTCATAGATCCCATTTTCAAGGGAGGTATCGCTGGCCCAGACGGTGATTACAAAGAACCGGAACGGTCTCTACTACCGGTGCAAAGTGATTGGCGTGACAACGCAAACCTTCTACGAAGTCAATTTCGAGGATGGCTCATACAGCGACAACGTTTACCCAGAGAACATTATTGTAAGTTAGCATAGGTTTCAGGGAGAAAAATGTTCTATAGGTCTCTTTGCCATTCTGGAGAGTGTGTACTACTTTTCTGCTTACATGGCCGTGAGTCTTGTTTCTATTATTGCTAAAATAAGAATTCTGTCTTCTTGAGTTAGATTTAAAAAAACAAAACAGAAAAGATAGTTTGAGCTGAAGATCTAGATCTAGTATGGAATTTATGAATGGCAGAAAAAAAATTGCTTCTGTTGTACCATCCAAGGAAGAGTGGTTTCATAAGGTTCACTGGTAAAACTTGCAAAACATGTGTATTTACGTGATCAAGAAGTTTGTGATAAAAGATGGTTTTTATTATATACAGTCGTACCTTGGATCTCAAATGCCTTGGCTCCTGAACAAATCGGCTCCTGGACGATCAAAACCCAGAAGTGACTGTTTGGTTTTCAAACGATTTTCGGAAGCCAAACATCTGGCGTGGCTTCCAGTTGGCTGTAGGAGCTTCCTGCAGCCAATCAGAAGCCATGCTTTGGAAGTCGAATGGACTTCCGGAATGGATTCCATTCGACTTCCAAGGTACAACTGTATATCAGCTTATATAGGGCTTTCCCACTACTCTCATAAATGGGGGCATGTTAGATATATGAGAGATTAAAATTGATAGAGGTGTGTGTATTCTCTCTTGCTATATATTAAAATGGTAAAGCTGCAATCGTGCTGCAGTTTGTGTGGCCACCTCCAGCATGGTGACAGAACGGCAGGCAAGCAAACAGTGGAAAGTGGTAGTGAGCTGTTTAAAGTAGGGCAGTAGGCATTTCAGAGTGTGGTTTGGCAAACGGCTTTCTGAAGACCCTCCTCCCTTCTGTTAAACATTGCTTCAGTGGAGAGGTGCTTCGGGTGGGGACGTCTGGGGTAGGCGAGGAGGGAGCGGGTTGTCAAGAGAGGAGGGATTGGCCCAGGTGTGGGAGAAGGGTTGGCAATGGAGTTTGCAGGTATGTGGGGTTGGCGAGCAGGGATGGCAGCCCCTTGTATTCTATATTTTGTGTATGCAATTATTTAAAAAAACCAAGCTGGGTCAGACTAAAGGCCCATCTAGCACTGCATCTTGTTCTCACACGTGGCTAGTCAGAGGCCTGTGAGAAGCCAGCAATCAGGATCTGCACAAGCATCAACTCTCCCCCCTTGTAGTCATGGGCTTACCGCCTCTCATACTGCAGGAAGTATGTAGACATCATGTCTGGTAGCCTTTAAAGCAGCGGTTCTCAACCTGTGGGTCCCCAGATGTTGTTGGACTACAACTCCCATCATCCCTGAGCTCTGGCCTTGTTAGCGAGGGGTGATGGGAGTTGTAGTCCAACAACATCTGGGGACCCACAGGTTGAGAAAGGCTACTTTATAGCCTTTGTGCTCGGGGTCTGCCCTTGAAAATCCTGTAAAACGTGCCTGTGGGTGCTTGCCTGATACAGCCCCTTCCCAGACTTCCTTAGTTGAACGTGTTATGGTGCCAGCCATTTCTGCATGCTCCCCTCCCTCCCACAGTCCCTCTGACTTTCTTCCCTGACTTGCCTCTCAGAGCAGAGACTGCCTCAAGATGGGGCCACCCGCTGAGGGAGAGGTGGTTCAGCTGCAGCTGACGGATGGCATCACTTACCAAGCCAAGTTTATTGCTGCCCAGATCAGCCAGATCTTTCAGGTAAGAGCCCAGCAGTGCCTTTGCCTTTGCCTTCCAGGCCAGATACTTTTACTAGCAGAGAAATGGACTTGCTTCTGGAATTCAAAGATGGACTGGTGACTTCCCTGGAGTGATGTTTCCCGACGAGTGTGCTGCTCCTCCATGTTCTGCGGAGAGCCGTGTGTTAGCAAGCAAGCCTTGCCTTTGCTCCAGCTGGTGGATTCAAACAGGGAAAGCAAAGCTGAGAGGGTTATGCCCTGTAAATTGGAGCCATCTTGATTCATGGCGTCATCATTTCCCAATTGGAAACGCATTGCTTAAGAGGAATAGCGCATACAACCAAACAGTGAACAGAACGAGAACCCGTTTTCTGGGGCTAAGTAGCCTTGGTTAGGTTTAGAAGGAAGGATGGTTGGTTGATCCCACAGAGGTTGTGAAATGTAAGGTTGTCTGATGGCCACTCTCATTCCCTTCTGTAGGTAGAGTTTGAGGATGGCTCTCAGCTGATGGTCACAAGAGGCGATATCTACACCCTGGAAGAGGAGCTTCCCAGGAGAGTAAAATCACGCTTGGTAGGTATCTCAGGGCTACTTTTTACAAAGCTGCTGCTGCTGTTGCTTTGAATTGTTTTCCAGGACAGATTTTGCTGCAGTGGAGAGAGGTCATGTCTCCTTTCTAGTTACAGTGGTACCTTGGGTTACATACGCTTCAGGTTACAGACTCCGCTAACCCAGAAATAGTACTGAGAGAAATAGTACACTGAGAGCCAGTGTGGTGTGGTGGTTAAGAGCGGTGGACTCGTAATCTGGGGAACCGGGTTCGCGTCTCCGCTCCTCCACATGCAGCTGCTGGGTGACGTTGGGCTAGTCACACTTCTCTGAAGTCTCTCAGCCCCAGTCACCTCACAGAGTGTTTGTTGTGGGGGAGGAAGGGAAAGGAGAATGTGAGCCGCTTTGAGACTCCTTAAAGGGAGTGAAAGGCGGGATATCAAATCCAAACTCTTCTCTTCTTTTTCTTCTACTTGGGGTTAAGAACTTTTTTTCAGGATGAGAACAGAAATTGCGGCACGGCAGCAGCAGGAGGCCCCATTAGCTAAAGTGGCGCTTCAGGTTAAGAACAGTTTCAGGTTAAGAACAGACCTCCAGAATGAATTAAGTTCTTAACCCGAGGTACCACTATACTGACTTTGCTAAATCAGTTACCTGTTGGCTAGGGGCAGCCTGAGGCATTTTGGCACCCAAGGAAAAATAATTTATAGTGCCCCAGCCACTCTGGGCAGCTTCCAACAAAATATAAAATAATCTGTTGTTGTTGTTGTATCACCATCACCATTGCTGCTGCTGCTGCTGCTATCATCATCATCATCATCATCATCATCATCATCAGTATTATGTGGTGTGAATGTGGCATTCTTCTTCTTCTTCTTCTTCTTCTTCTTCTTCTTACACCACCATATTTGTGACTCTATCCAACCCTTGGAGAAACTGATCAATAAATGGTGTTGTATTCATTGAGAAATCTCATAAAGTGAAGCTTGGGTCCACAAGGAGATGCTTTCACCAACTGTCCACCTCCGGATTAATTCAAGAACCTTGGTCCAAGGGTCTCCTGCCAGCAAAGCAGTGGCTTTTGTGAAATGTTGTCTCCTCTCGTCTGAAAGGGTGCTTGAGTTCTCTCTGCCTGTGTGCCTCCTGCCTTCCTCTCACACCTGTCCTTCTCCTGTTTCCCTTCTAGTCGCTCAGCACTGGGGCGCCTCAGGAAGACGCCGTCCCGGGAGACGACTTGAAAGCAGCCAAGCGCCCTCGGGTGGGCAACACCAAGAGCCCCGAAGACCCTGGCCCCAGCCCCAACTACTTTGCCATCATGGAGACCCTGCTGCAGGCACCCTTCCAGCCAGGAGCACAGAGCAGCACGATGTTCTAAACCCAGAGGAACAGTTGATTTAAAATTTTTTCTAAAAAAAAAAAAAAAAGACGCAACTTTTTAAAACATCCTTTTTCACATCCCTGCGGAAAGTAATTTAACTAGAAAACTGTGGCGTGGGAGACCCAGCCTTTGTGCAATAACTTGCAAATTAATTATTTTATTCTGTTCTTGGTGTGGACTTCAGAGGAGCTCCTCCTGCTCTGGCCTACCTCTGTTCTTCCTGTTGAACTTTTGAGTAGAAAAAACCTTGGGGGGGGGGGCGTTAACCTTCCGCACAGAAACTTTGGAAGAATATGTGTCAATGGAGCTTTGTGCAGCTGAACCTTTGATTCTTTGTTTGTTTTTTGTTTGTTTTCAGTGGTTAAAAACCTGGAGAAGCGTTCACTCCAGTTTTCAAATCTGTTTTTTTTCTCCCTTACTCTCTCAATATATATTTTTCTTCTTTCCCGTATTTCTTGAAAAGGTGCTATTTCCCTGACTACTGAAGCCGCCTTTTTGGAATTAGCAATTTATGTGTGTGACACACACACACACACACACACACACACACACACTCTTTCTATAAAAAAGGAAGAAAAAAGCAATTGCATTTTAAAAACAAAACAATACAAGCAGCAGCAATGTAATGAAAAAGTGAAGTGTTTCTACTCCCCCCCCCCCCCGAACATGGCTTTAAAACAAATGAACTCCCCCCCTCCCCATTCTGATTTTCTTTTAAAAAGAAAAAAAAAGAGTTGATGCCTGGTTTTATTGGAGGGAGGGCAGGTTTTATCGAAACACTTCTTTTAAGGGGAGAAAATATGTTGGGGTAATGTTTGTGTTGAACAAAGAAAGTTTTCCTTTAGCCGAAATGTTTTATAATAAATGAGAGCATCACAACAGAACTGCTACTGGACAGAATTCAGTGTTAACGCTTTCGTAAAAGTCACTAGGTTGCCTGTCGCATCATCACCACTGGGGAGTTTTGTGTTGGGCGTTTGGGAAGGTTGCATATTATTTCCCTGGCGTTGCGTAAGCAAGGGGTTTCGGTTATGAGGCATAAGTCAATTGGCTGTTCTTTGGCAGGTGATGGAAAGAGGTAGTCAAATGAACTGTTACTACATTGGGCGGCGAGTGGGTGGGGTTGGGGGTGGGCCTGATTCCCCGTGCAGAGGAAGTTACGAGCTGCAGGGGTCGTTTAGCAGACATCACAGCATGTCTTGGGTCAGCTTGAACCGGTGACAGCTTGCTTTTGCTCAGTTCCGGCAACTTGATGGCTGCCCAAATCAACCCTTGGGGGGGGGGGTTGGGGAGGGCGGGGAGAAGAGGTTAGCCTGTACTCTGTATACAGGGTTTGCCACATGCTTCAAATGGTCCTGAGCATGATCTGTATCAAAAATAATTTTGCCCTCACTTCACCGTTTTCTGAGAAGCTCTTCCTTGGTTGTGGGTCTGGAAGAGGGCTTCTTCCCAAGGCGTTTTCCGCTTCTGGAAACACCCTTTCCTGAGACAAAGGCTTTGAATTTCTTGGGGGTTTGAGGAGGAACCAAGACAAGCAAGTTGGGGGCCCTGTTAAAGTTTCCAGCTACATTAGCCTCTGCAGAGGGTCATCCCTCGCCCTGACTTGCCTTTATGCGCTGGCTTTATCATTTGCACGAGGCAGAGAGCCCGGCATGTTAGAATTTCCACGCAGGTTCTGTTAGTGCTGGCAAACACGGCATTCTGTGTCTTTTACGTGGCAGGCCTCGTCCCCTTCCACCCCCTGGGTGTGCATCCATGTCACATGGCTTAAGCAAAGAAGAAAAGGAAGTATTTAAATGGAAGATTCCTCCAGGAGCTTGTAGAATCTTTTCTACAAGATGCATTCCGTAATGGACCCTGCTTTTTACCCTTCCTCACTAATGGGTGCCAATAAGATTGTCTGCCGGGTTAGCGAAGGGCAAGAGAAAGACAGGTAAAGGTGATCTTGGAAGCCCCCCAGCTTTCATCTCACTAACATCGTTTCCTTTCCCCCCCCCTCCCCACACCCTCGGCCCCCAGGGGGAAAAATCAAACCCAAAACTTAACTGACAAACAGGATCTTAGCAAGCAGTTTCTAAACTTCCTAGCCGTGGAGAATCAGAATGCAGCTGAAACTTTCCTCTGTGTTGTGTTCCCCTGTCTCACCCCAACACACACAGACACACTTATTTCAAACCCACCCATGTGTGCAGCGGTTCCCTCCTTGGAAGAAGAAAACGACATAAAGGGTAGTACTGCTTGTATAAAGGACATTTTTAAAAAACAAACAAGTTGTGTTGGTTACTGGGTTGGCATAGTTCAAGTCAGTATTGGGGGGGGGGGCGTGAATGGAGCTGCCTCTTTATTTTCTTGATAATCCCTGGGAGGGGAGTGGTGCATTTGTTCAGGACGGGTTGGTTGCAAGAGAAGGGGGCATGGTGGGCTCCACTGTATGGATAAATGCTGACTGAAATATCACCATTGCTGTATTTATTGTGTATATTTAAATTGTACAAAAAAAGGAAACAAAAATGTTGTTCTCCCCTGCCCCCCCCCCCCCAAATATTCAGATGGTGACCTTTGTTTCTGCTCATGCCGTGAACCTGGCTTTTGTAGAACATCTTTTCTTTTTGTTGGGTGTTGTTTCTTCTTTTATCCCCCAACCACCCCACTTCTTCTTTTTCTAATACACTTACCAGTTTTGGAATGTTTTTGTGATCTCTTTGGGGAAAGGGCCTCCGTAGGAGGAAGCACTAGCAAATCCCCCTCACTTCCTTGCCAACCCCTCCCCTGAATTTATATTTGCAAGTGGTCTGTGTGTGATACATCTCCAGCTATCTATTGGGGCTTGCTTACTCTTAAAACAGTCTGGTTTTGTTTTAGTTCCCCCCTTCGCCCTCTATAATTAATGATGGGAAACTCAGGGATTTCTTTGGGGGGGGTGGGGGGGGTGGCCCAGAGTTGTCCCCTCCCTGAAGAGGGAAGATTTCTCTCCAAAATTTTGTGTTTTGTTGCTCCAAACCCAACCATCTTCTAGTCTAAGGCCAAAGTGGAGGAGAGGCATCGTGGCTTCTGAAACTGAAGGTTAGAAATAGCCATCAAACGCTAGTTGATGCAGCCCTTCTCCTGCCTGGATGTGTCCAAGCCCCATTGGAAGCCATCTAAACTGTTGGCCATCTCCACATCTTGCAACAGTGGAATGTGTCCTTAGTTCCATTTGTCTGCCCTGAATACCCCATTTATCGTTTTTCTTGGACAGTCCTCGAATTCTAGCACAGCGAAGGCGGGAGAAATGCGTCTGCCCCCTCCACGTTGCCTTACCTGTGCATCATCATAATATAACTCTCATCGCACTCCTCCTTAGTCACTTCTAAACTGAAAAGCCCCCAGTGTAGTTGCCTGTTCCCACTGGGAAAGTATCCCAACCTTCTTGCTCATGTTTGCTTTCCCTTTCCGGCTGCTGTGATGTCCCTCTTGAGACTGGGCAACCCAGACCTGGCCTGAGTAATATGGCTGTGCCACATATCTCAGCTGTTGGATGTCTCTTGTCCCTCCAACCATGACCCCTGAGTCCTCTGGACCTTGGAAGTTTTTTGCAGGGAGACTCCTGAAAGCATTGTTCTCCTTGGGGGGCGGGGCATTTTCCAAACTTGGGAGGAGACCTCAGGGTTTGGAGTTGATGACTCCATCCAGCCACCTGTTGAAATTCTCTGTTCCTCTTGGAGAAGGCAGAGGGCACAACATAAGGCTGCTTGACAACTCCACAGTGTACCAAAGCAAGCTTGCCCTGCATAAATTCTCTATGTTGACTGCCGTCATCTGCACCCTGACAAACATTCAGTTAAGCCCTGGGCTCAGAAGGCTCGGGTAGCATCTCTAGGCAGGGCTGGGAATGTCTTCTGCCTGAAACCCTGGAGAGTCACCACTAGTCAGTATAGGCAATACTGCGCTTAAATGGACCCAACTCTCTATAAGGCACCCTGGGCCTACATGGGACGCGGGTGGCGCTGTAGTCTAAACCAGTGAGCCTCTTGGGTTGCCGATCAGAAGGTCAGCGGTTCGAATCCCTGCAATGGGGTGAGCTCCCGTTGCTCGGTCCCTGCTCCTGCCAACCTAGCAGTTCGAAAGCACGCCAGCGCAAGTAGATAAATAGGTACCGCTCTGGTGGGAAGGTAAAGGGCGCACTCTGGTTTCCATCACGGTGTCCCATTGTGCCAGAAGCAGTTTAGTCCTGCTGGCTACATGACCCGGAAAGCTGTCTGTGGACAAACGCCGTCTCGGCTTGAAAGCGAGATGAGCGCCGCAACCCCATAATCGCCTTAACTGTCCAGGGGTCCTTTACCTTTTACCTTTACCCTGGGCTCCTGTGATATTGTCAGGTTGTGTGTCACTCGTTTCTCTGGGAGCTGTGCCAAGCCTTGAGCAGTCTGGCTTCCTTGTGATACTGCGTTGTGGTCAGCAGAGGGCAAGAGGACCTGTCCCCACATCCTTTTCTCAGGTGAGAAAAACATATTTAAAGCAGGTGCACAAATCCTCATAGGGATAATGTACATCATCTTAATACACAGTACAACAACTCTCCAAAGGGAGGTCAGTGCTAGCCCTAAATACTGACAGCAAGTGGCTAGGTGGACTTGCCAGTTCTCCCCACCACCCTCAACCAGCCCCTTACACTGCTTTCTAAAGTCATCTTTGTTGGCTTTGCATTTTCCCCTTATCTTTTTTTTGGGGGGGAGAGGGGAGGGAGACACACAAAATCTCTTACAGCAACACCTCTGCCAAGGTGTTGTGTTCCCCACAGGCCTGGGTGGAAGTGGGGCATCATTGCCAGCCTGTCTTGCACACCTTGTCGCTGCACGCTGCAGCTCCTCCTAAAGCACGTCTATTTACTGCCATAATCGGAAGCCCCTAAAAGGGAGAGAACGAAAGCCACCCGCTATTAAATATAATTGTCATTGTGACAGGCCCATTGTGGGGTGGAAAATTTGTGCCTTTCAGAGCTGTCTGTGTGATAAAGAGCAGCGGTAAAATCAGAAATTAATCCCCTGGCAAGAGAATGACATGGTTATCGCTGGATTGCTGCTAACAACTTACTCAAGGCATCTCTTTAAAAGAAACCTTGCCTCTGCCCCCCCCCTTCTTGTAGGTAGCAAAGAGAAGGTCATTTGCTTATTTCAATCCGCTCAGATCTAAAAACAAAATCAGTTTTCTTTTGTTCATTGATACCATGGGGATATCAACTGCTGTTCTGGAAAACAAACCAAAAACCCTGCTCCAAAGAAAGGAAAGGGGTGGTGTAATCCTGAACCAGGAGCAGCCCACCAAGGAGGCAAAGTGAAACCATTTGCCATGGGGGGCAGGTCCAACCCTGTCACCCCAACTGCTGGGCTACTACCAGAGCTTTCCCCTGCCAGCATCCTGGCAGCAGCGCAGGTGAGGGTGCAGCTGTGGCAGAGGGAAGGAGGGGGCCCAGATCTGTGGGAATTGGGTGCTGCCTTGGGGCTGGGGGGGGGGCATCATGCAGCCCCGTCATGAGCTGATCTGTCTCCTCTGCAGACCTTCCAGGTACCGGGGGGGGGCGGTGCTAAGAGAGGTGGTCTTTTAGCTCCCCATGTTGGCGGGATTGTCAACAGTCTTGGATCTCCTGGGGAATCTTAATCCTCCCAAGCAGGAGTGCCAACTTGGCCCCGCGACTGTGGGTGCCATGTAGCGTGCATGGCCCTGGCACCGAAATTTGTGGGTGCCCAGTCCCTCCATGGGGAATTTTGTGGGTGCTCAGGCACCCAGGGAATGGTCACCTCTGCTCCCAAGGAGAGGATTTCACTACTAGCCACACCCTCTTTCCGAGGTTTTGAGTGCCCAAACCTTTTGTTCTCTTCTAATGGCGATGGCTCCCACCTGAGAGGTGCCCGAACTGAGTTCTGATGAGCCCCAGCAACAGCACTCTGATTTTTCATATTCAGAGAGCTTCATTGTGGTGGTTTAAGGACAGAGAGTGCCAAAAAAGCAAATATTCAATACACAATCAGCTTCTCAGCTGTGTGCGAACTCTGCAGTGTCATTCTGGGTTCTCTCTTGCATTATTGCCCTTTCACTCATCTGACCAGTTTGTAAGAGCTAGCCAGGAGGGCTGTTGTCTGCCTCCACTCAGAAGCAGTAACAGTTCTAAATGCCTGTTGCTGGAGACACATGGCTTTCTGGTAGGGCATGTGAAAAGGATCTAGCAGTCTTAGTGGAATCAAGAGTGGGATGCAGCAGCAAAAAAGAGCTAATGCTACTCTGGGCTGCATCAAGGGAATTAATAGTACCGCTCTATTCTGCCTTGGGACGTGGGTGGCGCTGTGGGTTAAACCACAGAGCCTAGGACTTGCCAATCAGAAGGTTGGCAGTTCGAATCCCCGTGACGGGGTGAGCTCCCGTTGCTCGGTCCCTGCTCCTCCCAACCTAGCAGTTTGAATGCACGTCAAGTGCAAGTAGATAAATAGGTACCACTCTGGCAGGAAGGTAAACGGCATTTCCGTGCGCTGCTCTGGTTTGCCAGAAGCGGCTTAGTCCTGCTGGCCACATGACCCGGAAGCTGTACGCCGGCTCCCTCGGCCAATAAAGTGAGATGAGTGCCGCAACCCCAGAGTCGGTCACGACTGGACCTAATGGTCAGGGGTCCCTTCACATTCTGCCTTGGTCAAACCACACCTGGTGTCCAGTTCTGGGAGCCACAATTTAAGAAGGATATTGACATGCTGGAAGATGTGCAGAGGAGGGGGACCAGGATTATCAAGGGTCTGGAAACCAAGCCTTATGCGGAATGGTTGAGTGAGCTGGGTCTGTTTAGCCTGGAAAAGAAGGAGATATGAGAGCCATCTTCCAATATCTCAAGGGCGGTCACAAGGAAGATGTGCAAGCTTGTCTTCTCCGGAGGGTAGGACTTGAACCAACAGATTCAACTTACAAGAAAGGAGATTCTGATTCAACGTCAGGAAGAACTTTCTGGCAGTAAGAGCCGTTCGACAGTGGAACGGACTCCCTTGGGAGGTGGTGGACTCTCCTCCCTTGAAGGTTTTAAGCAGAGGTTGACCGGACATCCGTTATGGATGCTTTAGCTGAGTCCTGCATTGCAGGCAGTTGGACTAGATGTGTTTTGGGGTCCCTTTCCACTCTGCTATTCTATGATTATAGACCACAGGAGAGGAGGGCTCTGTTCTGCCGTGGTGAGAACAAGATGCTGGACTATGGTGGACCATTGGCGTGATCCAGTAGGCTCTTATGATTGGGCAGAGCTTGGAAGCCCCATTTGGAGGAGGAAGGCGAAAGAAGGGGGCGGGTTGGAAGGCGGCACACAGGGGTAGAGATGGGAGGTTGTCCCCTTGGAGCCTCATTGGGGAGTGGGGAGAACTTTGACCAGCCAGAGGGGGGCAGGCTATAGAGGAAGAGCTGGAGCTGAATGCAGAGGGGGCCAAACACAGCCTTCTTGCTGAAAACCAGGTGCCACCTTTAAAGGTAGGATCAGGGCCAGCTGCTCAAATGAACTAATGTGTGTTCACCTGCATGACAGAACCATGGGGGGGGGGGGAGAGTGAATTTCATGAGCTCATCACTCCATCTTTAAAAGCTTGGCAGGGCAGTGAGTGTCACATGTTGGAACGTCTTCGTACTTCCAGTTGCGAACTTCTTTCCTTGCTCATAGACCTTGCAATCTTGACCTTGCTGCTGAACCTGTTCCGCTATCAGCCTGAATGAAGAGCTCTCCCTGACTCTCGGGTAAGAGCCGCTGCTGTTGTGCTTCGGGATGGGGAGCCTGAGAATGACTGTGTTTCTGCCCTTGGGGAGAGAAATGCGCAAAGGATCTCACCTCCTTTCTGACCCTTTTGAACTCTGGATTCTGCAGATTGAACTGTGACCTATTGCATGTGACGCAGCTCCCCCCCACCCAGCTGTGGTCCTCCCCTGGCTGTAGACACCCCAAAGCCTGCTCCCTTTCACACACAAACGCACACAGACTCTTCCCTGCCCGCCCCTTCGCCCACACCCCCAACCAAATTCAATCAGATAACGTATAAATTAGAGGAAGCACCAACAGTCAAAAATCTGCCAGGATCTGATAACAAAATCTGTTTGGAACAGCTGCCTAGTGACAAGTCTAATAAACTGTATTAATGGTGTCATTATTATTCCCTAATTAAAAGCTAATAACTAAGAGTTAATTGCCTTTAAAAAGATGAAGCAGCACCCAGCTCTGGCGTGGATTTATCTCTGTTTTGCTTTGCCTGCCTGGCAGGGATGATATTTCTTGGGTAATTAACTGAGGCAGAAAGCTACTAATCTCCTTTTGTTGGTATAGCCACTTGAATTTAAAAGGTGTGTTGGGTGTTTTTTGTTTCGACGCCCCCTTTTTTCCTGTGTGTGACTTGAAGAGAGGTATGACTGAGCCAAGGATGATAACTTTTAAGGCTGTCTACTCACTTTAATGTTCCTTCACAGCAAATCAGGGCACCCACTTAATATGTAGTTACACCTGCCAGATAGGTAAATAAGGTAAAGGACCACTGGACGGTTAAGTCCAGTCAAAGGCGACTATGGGGTTGCAGCACTCATATCATTTTCCAGTGTTTGCCCACAGGCAGCTTTCCGGGTCATGTGGCCAGCAGGACTAAACTGCTTCTGGCGCACCGGAACACTGTGACGGAAACCAGAGCGCACGGAAATGCCATTTACCTTCCTGTCACTGGAGTACCTACTTATCTACTTGCACTTTGACGTTGGCAGAAGCTGGGACAGAGTAACAGGAGCTCACCCCATTGCGGGGATTTGAACTGCCAACCTTCTGATCAGCAAGCCCAAGAGACTCAATGGTTTAGACCACAGCGCCACCCGCGTCCCTACCTCTGAGTATGGTCACTGGGTATACCTCTCTTAACTGATGTGTGCAGACATCATGAACTGACCTGTAACTAAAGCAGCAAATCCATCTTCCTGGCACTCTTGAAAAACTTTAGGTCCACTGGAAACTTATTTACAGGAGACTTACTTTCTGGATCACTACTGCATTGGGGAAGACTTGAAAACGCCTTTGCGAGAAGTAAGTACGCTTGGAGCTTGCCTAGTTTTTGTAGCTGAGTCCTTAAAGACAACTTGGAAACTTCAATTGGCTCAAACTGCAGCAGCTGGATTGCTAGCTGGGGTTCCATTTAGATCCTACAATAATCCCTGATTTGAAACAGCTGCACTGGTTACCAGTTTGTTTGTGGGCCCAATTCTAGGTGCTCACTTCAGGGTTTAAACTCCTTAACAACCCAGGCCCCCAATGTCTGAAATGCCACCTTTTTCGCTACAGACCATCTTGGGTTATGAGATCGACAGAGGGGACCTTATGGGCAATAAGTATGGCCCTGAGTAGTTGGCCCAGAGGGAGAGGGCCTTCTCTGTGGCAGCCCCTCTGCTGTGGGACTCGCTCTCCACAGAGGTGCATCACTGTACAGCTTCTGGATTTACCATTCTTCTGACAAGCAGAAATCGAGCAGGTGAGGAAGATGTGAGTCACTGAAATTAATGTGCATTGCTAACTCAGATCTGTAAATTTCATTGTCTGTCCTCTATGAGTATAATCAGCTTTGGGGGAAAACCCATTGTAATGGAGTAGGGAGCAGGTGGCGCTGTGGTCTATACCCCTGAGCCTCTTGGGCTTGCTGATCAGAAGGTTGGTGGTTCGAATCCCCATGACGGGGTGAGCTCCCATTGCTCTGTCCCTGCTCCTGCCAACCTAGCAGTTCGAAAGCACGTCAAAGTGCAAGTAGATAAATAGGTAGGAAGGCAAATGGCGTTTCCATGTGCTCTGGTTTCTGTTACGGTGTTCCATTGTGCCAGAAGTGGTTTAGTCATGCTGGCTACGTGAACTCCTGATGTTGATGGGGGAGTCCAGTCCTCCTAGATTCTTGGCTAAGAACACAAGAAGAGCCCTGCTAAATCAGTCCTTATCTTGCCCACCATTTTGTGGCCAGCTAGATGCCTCTGGGAAGCCTTCAAGCAGGGCACGAGGACCTTTTGACACCCGAGTTGTGTGCTTTCCTGCGAAATAGGAATAGTGGTCTGCCTTAAACTGTGTCAAGTTTAACTATGGAGCTCCTTCCCACAAGAGACAGTGATGGCCACCAACTTAAAAGAGGAGTGGGAAAATTTGTGAAAGAGAAGATGACAATTGAAGCTATGGGGACTAGGCTCTCCCTCCATGCTCAGCAGCAGTAATGAGCTTTGTTGCCTCCCACGAGGGGAGAGTGGCTCTTGGGCCCGGGGCCCGCTTGTGGGTTTACCTCAAGCACCCGGTTGGCCACTGTGAGAACAGCTCTTATGTTATTTGTCACGTTGGGCAAAAGATTCCTTTTGGGTTGGGTTGGGTGACCCTCATGGCTCCTTCCCACTGTATGGTTCATGTTGGTGCTCCCTGGGCCCTTGAAGTTGGCTCTATTATTCTGTTTCTCTATTCAGACCCAGCACTAATAATAATAATAATAATAATAATAATAATAATAATAATAATAATAACAATTTATATATACCCCGCCCATCTGGCTGGGTTTCCCCAGCCACTCTGGGCAGCTCCCAACAGAATATTAAAAACACGATAAAACATCAAACATTAAAAACTTCCCCAAACACGGCTGCCTTCAGATGTCTTCTAAAAGTCAGATAGCTGTTTATTTCCTTGACATCTGGTGGGAGGGCGTTCCACAGGGCGGGCGCCACCACCGAGAAGGGCCTCTTCATGGTTCCCTGTAACTTGGCTTCTCACAGTGAGGGAACCGCCAGAAGGCCCTCGGCGCTGGACCTCAGTGTCCGGGCAGAATGATGGGGGTGGAGACGCTCCTTCAGGTATACTGGGAAGAGGCTATTCAGGGCTTTAAAGGTCAACACCAACACTTTGAATTGTGCTCGGAAACATAACTGGGAGCCAATGTAGGTCTTTCACGACCGGTGTTATGTGGTCTCAGCGGCCACTGCCAGTCACCAGTCTAGCTGCCGCATTCTGGATTAGTTGCAGTTTCCAGGTCATCTTCAAAGGTAGCCCCACATAGAGTGTATGACAGTAGTCCAAGCGAGAGATAACCAGAGCATGCACCACTCTGGTGAGACAGTCTGCAGGCAGGGAGGGTCTCATCCTGCGTACCAGATGGAGCTGGTAGACAGCCGCCCTGGACACAGAATTGACTTGCGCATCCATGGACAGCTGTGAGTCCAGAATGACTCCCTGCGCACCTGGTTCTTCAGGGGCACATTTGCCCCATTCAGGACCAGGGAGCCCCCACACCTGCCCACCCCCGTCCCCCAGACGTGCACTTGGGGACTCATTTTTAACCTTCTGCCATAGATCTGCATGGTGGTAGTGCTTCTGTTTTGACCCGTCTTGGATCAGGCCGTGACCCAGAGAGTCCTGAAGTCCACTGCTTGCAGTGCTGTAATTTGTGAAGGGGCAGCTGGCTTCTCCTTAAGTTCCTGGCTTGATGCCGATCGCGGCTCAAATCAATCCTTTGACCTCCGTGTGGAAGAGCAATTCCTTCATCATTTAACGGGGAATGGGGCAAACCCCAAAGAACTAAGGAAACGAAATTCCCAAAGCATCCGCCTCAAGAGGCAAACCAGAATCTTTTGACATAAAGCCTGCATTTGGTTGTAAACAATCCCTCAGGTTGAGGGAGAGAGATAAAGTACAGGCTTTATTTCATTTCCCTCTAGATTTTCTCCAGGGAAGGAAATAGGGGGGAAGGGGGGGGGGAGAAATACAGTCACTTCTGGGATTTTCCTCTTCAGATGTTGACTTAATCTGAAAAATTTTGGCAGCCAATGAGGCGTGGAGCGTCTGGTCTCGCTGCTATCTACTGCAGCTGAATATTTTATCTGGCTGGCAGAAGGCGGCAGAGGGTTGGGAACAGAGGAAGCTGCCTGTACGACGACTCAGGGCATCAGCCCAGTTTACCTTAGTGTTGCCAACCCTGAGTGGCAGCCGCCCTCCAGGGCTTCCAGCCCTACAAAGAGATACTAGGGACTGGTCCTTCTGGATCCTGCTGCTGAGTTGCAACTCCCTCTACAGTGGTACCTCAGGTTACAGAGGCTTCAGGTTACATACGCTTCAAGTTACAGACTCCACTAACCCAGAAATATTACCTCGGGTTAAGAACTTGGCTTCAGGATGAGAACAGAAATCGTGCTCCAGTGGCAGCAGGAGGCCCCATTAGCTAAAGTGGTGCTTCAGGTTAAGAACAGTTTCAGGTTAAGTACGGACCTCCGGAACAAATTAAGTACTTAACCCGAGGTACCACTGTATTTCAAATAAGTAAAGGTAAAGGGACCCCTGACCATTAGGTCCAGTCGTGGCCGACTCTGGGGTTGCAGCACTCATCTCGCTTTATTGGCCGAGGGAGCCGGTGTACAGCTTCTGGGTCGTGTGGCCAGCATGACTAAGCCGCTTCTGGCGAACCAGAGCAGCACACGGAAACGCTGTTTACCTTCCCGCCGGAGCGGTACCTATTTATCTACTTGCACTTTGACGTGGTTTCGAACTGCTAGGTTGGCAGGAGCAGGGACTGAGCAACAGGAGCTCACCCCGTCGCGGGGATTTGAACCGCCGACCTTCTGATCGGCAAGTCCTAGGCTCTGTGGTTTAACCCGCAGCGCCACCCGCGCCCCACTTCAAATAAAGCTAGGTTCTAGTTCTCATGGTTCTGAGAGAAGCAAGGGCCACCAAGTCTGTGTGCCTCAGTTTTGCCTCTGCTGACTCTCCAGGATTTCTTTCCCAACCTTACCTGGAGTTTCCAGGGATTGAACTGGGAGCCTTGAACATGAGAAGCAGGTGCTCTGACAATGAGGCCTCCTCCCTCGCTGGGTCGAATACCTGTGAGGCAAGATTCCTCTAGAAATCAACTAGAAAGAGAACTCTGCAAAGGTGGTGAGGGATTTCATCTCCTTCATGTCACGGAGGAAGTGCCAGAGAGCCCTGCTGATAGAACCTGTAGGCCTCCAGTTGTAATAATGGATTGTTTCATCGATTTCACCCCTCCCTAAAGAAATAAATTCCATCAATGGTGTCTCCGAAAAACTTTACACATCACTTGGGAAGACAGGCGAACTAATGCCAATGTCCTGGAAGAAGCAAAGATCACCAGTGTGTTTTGTTTTTTTTTTTAATAATATTTATTAAAGTTTTAAGGGGTACAAAAAGAAAAAGTAAAAAAACATAATTTTAAACAAAAAACAATACAACACATCACAATAGGTAAAGAAAAAAGGATAAGATACAAAGGGGAAAAAACAGAAAAATAAAATCCATTAAACAAAAAAGAAAAAACAAAGAAAAATACAATAAATCTTCCCATTACTTATCTTTCATTAGCTTATTTCCTTGACCTCCTCACACCTCCCTTTTTTGTATTCTAGATCGATTATCTATTTCAGCAAATCCTTTCCATCTTTTCAAATTTTAGTCCTGTAATTAGTCTTAGTATAATGTAACTTTGCTTTCCCTCCTTTCACCAATTAACAGTCAGTTTTTCCCAAATCCTTTATATCATTCCTGCTAAAGCCATATAACTTCATTCCAGCATCCTTCTAACATTCATTAATTTTACAGTGTTTCTGTAAATAGTCTTTAAATTTTTTCCAATCTTCTTCCACCGACTCTTCTCCCTGGTCTCGGATTCTGCCAGTCATTTCCGCCAGTTCCATGTAGTTCGTCTGCTATTCTTCCCGGGTGGGTAGATCTTGTGTCTTCCAATGCTTTGCAATAAGTATTCTTGCTGCTGTTGTTGCATACATAAAGAAAGTTCTATCCTTCTTTGGCACCAATTGGCCGACCATGCCCAGGAGAAAGGCCTCTGGTTTCTTCAGGAAGGTACATTTAAATACCTTTTTCATTTCATTATAAATCATCTCCCAGAATGTCTTAATCCTTGGGCATGTCCACCAAAGGTGAAAGAATGTACCTTCAGTCTCATTACATTTCTATAACTAACCATTGTCTCTGCTGTCCCAGGGCTTGTGGGAGTTGAAGTCCAGCAGTATTTGAAGGGTGAGGCTCTCCAGGGTTTAGACGGGGGGTCTCTCTTTCCTAGCCCTGCCTAGAGAGGACAAAGATTGAATCTGGACCCTTTTCCATGCAACACCGTTGATGACTAGGCCTCCTTCCCTGTAGATGGGAAAATCTGTGCAATTGAGGACCACTTAATTGTTTTTTTGCATTCCTACCTCCCCAGTCCTCGTCCAGTGCACTAGCAACTACACCACACTGGTTTTGTAAAATACAGTCTTGGAGGTCTCGGAGTGCTCATGGAGTGACCTTAATTCACTGTAGGGGTTTCCAGGTGAGGAGCATCCCAGACCCAGAGATTTCAGGGCCCAAACCAGAGTCTTTGGGGGCAATCCCTGGAGATGTCATTGCAGGGAGACCCTGGAGATGGAAGTTAATTGGGAGAAAGGGAGTAGAGGAGGAAAGTCCCCCACCTCGAGTCTCTATACTGTAATTTGTCTGCCCCCCTGGAGATTGAGGCCCTCCAGCTGCCCCCTGGAGGGGGGCAGGCAAACCTGGAGGACTTTGGGTCAGCCCTAGAGGGCTAGGAACCCTAATTCACTGTCTCCTGGAAACTTGGCCCAGGGAATTTTGCCTTGTCCTCTAATCACTGAAGGGTGAAGTCTCTCCTCCTCCTCCCTCCCTCTGCTCTGCCGCTGCCCCCATCTCACAAATCCAAACCACCATCTGCCTGGAAGATTATTAGCTGACGGAAGACAAATGTTGCTTTTTTGGAAAGTTCACTTTATCCGTGTTTTTTTTTAAAAAAATAAATAAAGAAAAATTGTGGAGGGAGGCCTGATTTCATTAAAGTCTCCCCCACCCCCAGAGCAAACTGCAAAATTCATTTAGTGACCATCTTGAGAAGGGTAGCTTTTCCTTGTTCTGTGCCTTTAAAATGTATTTTTAAAAAGGGGGGGGGTGGGAGAGAGATTTGAAATCTTCTGGGGGGTCTGTGATAATTAAAAAGATGATGCTCTAACATAATTCTTAATTAAACTGTAATGAGATAAGAATTTGTGTGGTCTGTTCTTTGTCTGTTTGGCGGGATGTGCTTGCTCCCACCATAATTATGTGATTTATGATCTAACACGCCAAGATGTAATTAGTTACATTTTGCCTTGGCCCTCCCCTCCCTCCCCCTCCCACCTTTTCAAAATTTAAACTTTTATTTAGATTAGAAAAATGCCACGATCTCAGGTTATGCTGGTTTCCCCTGGTGAGATAGATCTCTCCCCCCCTTTAATTACAAAAGAGAGGGGGAGGGGATGTTCCTGCAGAGGAGGGGGCAGAGGACAACAACTGCAATGTGTTGAGAAGCAGATATTCCAGAAAATGCAAATTGGAGGCGAAGGATTTGCAAGAGATGGATGGAATGAGCAAAGCCAGAGATTAGTGGAAGGATCTTGGGGGCAAAGAGAGCGTTCCCAGTGGAAAGAAAAGATAACAATGAAAACTGGAGAAAATCATCTCTGCCCTGGAAGAGAGTAAAACCAACACTGGAACACAATGTGCTCACAAGTCTTCTTCTTTGGCGATCCCTCGTAGCCGAGTAAGATTGTCTTCCATAAACATGGTTTCAAAAGTGAGTCCATAAGTGAGTGTGGAGGCCAGTTCTGGATCCACACGTCCTTCCACAGTGGGGACGTTGGTTTCCGGGCGGGAGTTGATCACCCTGAGGGTTTGCCAATCGTTCCTTCCTCTTAGCACGGTTCTCCCTTTCATTCTGAGTTTGAGCGTCTTCAAAACCCATTACACCTTTGGTCAAGGCTGTCCTCCAACTGGAGCTCTTGCAGGCCAGTGTTTCCCAGTTGTCAGTGTACTACATTTTTAAAGATTTGCCTTGAGAGAGTCTTTGAACCTCTTTCGTTGACCACCAGCATTACGCTTTCCATTTTTCAGTTTGGCATCCGCACAACATGACCAGTCCAACGAAGTGGATGTTGAAGAATCATTGCTGGTGTACTGAGTAGCGACAGTCAACATGGTGCTCTCCAGATGTTGGTCTATAACTAAGAGGATGTTGAAGAATCATTGCTTCGACACTGGGGAAGGTAAGCGTCTGTCCACACCTCAGCTTAATTTGGATTGTGAACCACTTGTGCCTCCTTTAACTTGCCCTGGTCCGTGTAACATTCTCCTCCAACTCCGGCCATCTAACACTTTCTGCTCCCTAACTCCTGAGATTCCTTGTGCAGGTGAGGTGGCTCTCCCATTCAAATCTCCAAAGCATAGGGATCTAGGGAGGAGATCGTTCCTGTTGAGGATAGGGACCGGCAAGAGCAATGGGGACTGTTATCCTTTTACTCATGGAGAGGCACGAGGTTTTGAATCCTGGCCAGTTTGTTACAGGAAGGGCTCATCCTTTGTGCCACATATTCTAGGCACAGGTCTGTGTCATGGGCATAGCCAAGATTTATTTTTTGGGGGTGGTGGACAGGCTCTATGTTTGGGGGCAGAACCGAGTTATCTGTGATGCATTTGGTCAGTTAAGTATTTTTATTTATTTACTTGATTTGGGGGGGGGCAGCTGCCCTCCTTACACTGTGGAAAACCCGATTGCCATTTGCCTATTCAGCAGTAGAGCTCTTTCCAGGCATGATCCATATTAATAATAATAATAATAATAATAATAATAATAATAATAATAATAATTTATACCCTGCCCATTTGGCTGGGTTCCCCAAGCCACTCCGGGCAGCTGCCAACAGATTAAAAACAGAACAAAACATCACACGTTAAAAACTTCCCTAAACAGGGCTGCCTTCAGGTGTCTTCTAAAAGCTTCTTTTAAAGCTCCGTACCTGAGCACTTTTATTTTTTATTCTTTCCGGCTCTGGAACTTTCCTCATGAAAGCCATTTATTTATTTATTTGATTTTACAAATATAAATTTATAACCATACCAAATACACACCCATATAGAGAAATTACTCTGAATCTCGAGACTTCCTCCCCCCCCCCCCGCCTCATCCCCTCCGTGGATCCTAATTGTCAACATGTTCAACTGCATATTATTTTGTAATCCATGTTTTGGGGGTTGCAAAAGTGGCTGGGAGGGTAGGATCCCTTTCCAACTCTCTTGCTTGTACCACGGCCTGCATTTGTTCTGCGTGACTCCTCTCTCTCTCTCTCTCTCTCTCTCTCTCTCTCTCTCTCTCTCTCTGCCCTGAACTGGTTAACTTGCCTTGATACCATCTCAGCCGCTGGATATATTGTGTTTTGAAATTCCGAAAGCAGCCCACCTGTGATGTGTTGTTAATTTTAACATCCAATCCCAACACCTGCAGGGTCCAAAATGTGCTTTTTTAATAAAAAAAAAGTCTCAATGCTGCTGCTGCTGCGAGCTCCTTTGTCTTTTTATCCCCCTGCAAACCTCTGTCTTCTTGTCTCTCTGTATATAAGGTAAAAGGTAAAGGACCCCTGGATGGTTAAGTCCAGTCAAAGGCGACCGTGGGGTTGCGATGCTCATCTTGCATTCAGGCTGAGGATGAGGGAGCCGGCGTTTGTCCGCAGACATAGTCTATGTGCTGCAGTCTGTAGCTGGAGACCAATTTGGATAAATGTTTGCATTCTCCCCCTCCCTGTCTTACCCCCACCCGCTTTCTTCTCTCTCAAGGTTAATTGCTTTCCTAGTTTCCTTTTACTGTAATGTGCTTATTTTACAAGTTAACTGTGGTCAGAAAAAAAAAGATATTAGAAGACTGTGTATTCAACATTCTTGCATCTTCCCCCTCCATCGGCTTGTTTTGGGGGTGAAGCTGGTGTTGGATGGATGCATGTGGAGCAAAACAGCTGCTTTGGACGCCTGAGCGCAATGCATGTTTCACTTGCCGAAAGGCGCATGTTGTGTCCGTTAAACGAATCGGCGGGAAACAGTCTTTGTGCAGTGGTTAATTATGAGAGTCACGGTGGTTGGAGGTTTGGTGTGATGTACTGGAGTTCTCACCCTGGGCCAGCAGGGGGATACTGTAGATAGTTTTCACTCAGGTCCACATATGCAAATAAGGAATGACGTTCAGTGATTGGATAGTTACAGAAAGTTGCTACTGTTGCTTTGTAGTGGAGCTCTATATAAGCAGGTTGGCTGATCCCTTCAGTCCAGTTCTGGCCTGTGAATAAACAAGAGCTGTTTGAAGAATCGCTGTGTCGTCTGATACGTTCACCCACAACTTAACATTTAGAGCATAGGTAGGCAAACTAAGGCCCAGGGGCCGGATCCAGCCCAATCGACTTCTCAATCTGGCCCGCGGACGGTCCGGGAATCAGCATGTTTTACATGAGTAGGATGTGCCCTTTTACTTAAAATGCATCTCTGGGTTATTTGTGGGGCCTGCCTGGTGGTTTTACATGAGCAGAATGTGTGCTTTTATTTAAAATGCATCTCTGGGTTATGTGTGGGGCGTAGGAATTCGTTCTCCCCCCCCCAAAAAAAATATAGCCCAGCCCCCCCACATGGTTTGAGGGACGGTAGACCAGCCCCCTGCTGAAAAAGTTTGCTGACCCCTGCTCTAAGGAGCTCAAGGTGGTTATCTGCAGCAACCCTGTTTATTTGTTGGTTATTTATAAGCAACATTTTGGTTAGGCTGAGAGAGAGAGATGACTGGCCCCCAAGTTCACCCCAACAGCTTCAAGTGGCTGAGGGATCTGACCCCTCATCTCCCCGGGGTCCTCGTGTGGCTACACCATGCCAGGTCTCATACACAACCTGAGCACAGGGTGGAGAGTCTCACAGGGTTAACAGCCCCAGAGATCTTGCTTCCCTTTTAGGTCTCCAGCCCCACAGTCCAGTGCAGAGCAAACACGTCTCACTGTCTGCAGTTTTCAGCATCCAGCTTTACACACACACACACACACACACACACACACACACACACACACACACAACTCTGCACATGGTTCTCCCATGTATCAGCTATGTGTGACAGGGCAGAAAGGCCCCCTCATTTGTTCTACAGCACAGAGCATCGCCTCTGGATATGCAAAATTGTGCTCTTTAACTACCCAGACCATGGGCAGCCAAACTAAGGCCTGGGGGCCGGATCTGGCCCAATCGCCTTCTCAATTCGGCCCGCGGACGGTCCGGGAATCAGCGTGTTTTTACATGAGTAGAATGTGTCCTTTGATTTAAAACGCATCTCTGGGTTATGTGTGGGGCATAGGAATTCGTCCATCCCCCCCCCAAAAAAATATAGTCCGGCCCCCCACAAGGTCTGAGGGACAGTGGACCGGCCCCCTGCTGAAAAAGTTTGCTGATCCCTGACCCAGACCAAAGCTAGATGGAGAGGTGTGTTTGCAGAAACTAGCTCACTTGTTGGTTGGCCTCCGTCTGCTCTGGGAGACAGTGGAGGAATGTGCCTTTGAGGGTGAGGTCAAGCCTGGCTGTAGAGAATGATGTGGGAGAGACATGTTTTGTTGCAGCCGGGGCAAGCGAAGGTGTCTGGTGGCGCTGCTGCAGATGCACCAGGGCGTTCTCTGCGCAGCTCCCAGCGGTCATTCCTCCTCTGGTCACTGCTATCGATACACGACTTCTCTCCAGGGCAATCGTCTGCAAGGGATTCTCACTTGGAGGGGTTGGTGTTGCTTCATGTCTCGTTTGCAGACACCTTCGTACTGCCAAAGTATCCTGTCATCTCCCAAGGTGGGCTTGGGAGAGCGCAGCTTCGTCTGAGACAGCATCTTGCCATGTGATGCCCAAAATGTGTTGTTGTTTAGTTGTTTAGTCGTGTCCGCCTCTTCGTGACCCCCTGGACCACAGCACGCCAGGCACTCCTGTCTTCCACTGCCTCCCGCAGTTTAGTCAAACTCATGCTAGTAGCTTCGAGAACACTGTCCCACCATCTCGTCCTCTCTCGTCCCCTTCTCCTTGCGCCCTCCATCTTTCCCAACATCAGGGTCTTTTCCAGGGAGTCTTCTCTTCTCATGAGGTGGCCAAAGTCTTGGAGCATCAGCTTCACAATCTGCCCTTCCAGTCAGCACTCAGGGCTGATTTCCTTCAGAATGGATAGGTTTGATCTTCTTGCAGTCCATGGGACTCTCAAGAGTCTCCTCCAGCACCAGAATTCAAAAGCATCCATTCTTCGGCGATCAGCCCAAAATGTAAAATTTACCGTATTTTTTGCACCATAACACTCACTTTTTTCCTCCTAGAAAGTAAGGGGAAATGTCTGTGCATGTTATGGAGCGAATGCCTGTCTGGTTGGCTGCTTTAAAGCAACTGTGCTCTGTGTCCCTCTCTCCTCCCCACTCAGCTCGCTAAATAGCAGCAAAGCTTTTCAGCTCTCTAAGCCGGGGAGGAGGGAGAGAAGCAGAGCCTGCTTGTTTTAAAGCAAAGCGGGAGAGGAGAGGAGCCTTCTCCTCTTATAACCCTCTTCTGCATTATTAGCTGCATCCTTCTCCACACACCCCACACGTGCTCCTTGTCCCTTGAGTGCTTTTCCTTCCCTCCCCACTTAAAACGTGGTTACAAAGCACGGATCCACATGGATCCTCAGGATTTTTCCATTGGGCTACCCCAAACTCACCGTCAGATCACATGTCTGTGGCCACAGCATGAACCACAAAAATCATACATCCACTGTTTCATTTAGAATATTTTTTTTCTTGTTTTCCTCCTCTAAAAACTATGTGCGTGTTATGGTCAGGTGCGTGTTATAGAGCGAAAAATACAGTACATGTGTTGCTCTGCCTGTGGCTCAGAAAGGCGTGTGGCCCCTGCAATAGCCAGTACCAGCCTTTAGGGGGCAGCAACAGCCGCTCCCCCCCTGCCTTGTCCCCTCCCCTCCTTTTAAAAACCAAACAAACCCCCAAGACCAACAATTGAGGCTTTGAGTTAAGAGAGAACAATTGAGATGTGACCTTTTGAAGCAACTTAAATAGAACATTTATGTTTAAAAGGAGGGGAGCCGGGCTCCAGAGAAGCTTTAAAGAGCCATTTATTAAAGTATGAAAAGGTTGTGGTCCTTCCCTTTCTCCCTCTCCTTTCAGGATTTGCATATAAATGATTGCAAAGGATGGTTTTGGCTGGAGAGAAAGGGGGGGGGGGAAAGAATTCCTCTCTTTCTCAAAAGTCCACCTGCAGCTGATCTAAGTGGCTGCTGCAGGCTTGGGGGAAAATAAAGTCTCAGTAGCAATTTAGGATAATCCGGGCTCCCCTAAGTCTACGTGGCTGGGGCTTTTCAATATGCAAGCTCTGGAATCTAATTAAGGCCTGTCTGCTTAAATGGAGGTTGTGCGGGGGGGGGGGAGGCACTTGGACTGAGCAAAGGAACCTTTTGATGTTTTATTTGTCTCTGAACTGGAGATCTTACCCTCAGAACTAACAGAGGACGCACCTGTCAACTTTTGCTTCTTGCAACACTCCCCCCACCCCCACCCCAATTCTAGGGTTGGAGAATATATTTAAAAAATATGTATATGCATTTTCGTGCAAAATTTTCCAAATATGTGTCTCCACCCCCCCCCCCCAAATTTAAGTACAGAGGTGATAAAAACTGTTGTGCACAGACCCCCCCCCGACCTGTGATATTCCTTCAGGTGGGCTTCAAGAGCGACTCTAATTTATTTATTTATTTTCTTTATTCCTTCTTTTGTTTATTGTATTTCACTGTGTTGAAATCTTAATCTCATGTGACTTTTTTGTTTTATATATAAAAAAAGTCTGCATGTAGGAAAGCTCGTTACAATTGCTGAACAGTGGGTGGTTGCAGCAGCAGGGAGAACGGGGCAGAATCGCTAAGCAAAGACCATCAGCAATTTCCAAGTGGTCCAAGAGAGAATAAGTTTTTGAAGCTAGTATAACCATTTTTGCAAGCTATGTCTCTCCCCCCGCCCCCCCCCGGACAAGAATGAATTTTTTGCACATTACTTTGAATAATCTTCCTCTAATACAGTGGTACCTCTAGTTGTGGACACGATCCGTTCCGGGGTGCCGTTTGCACCCTGAAAAGTCCGCAGCTAGAGCAGCGCTTCTGTTCAAGCGTGATAGAGCACTTCTGTGCATGTGCGAAGCGCGCAGAATATGTGCGGCAAGCCGGAAAGACGCAACATGAACCTAATGCAACATGAGGTATGACTGTACAGAACAACGTAAGGTTGGTCGTCACGCTGCAGTTCACATGGTCGCCAGTAGGCGGCCACACCAACTCCAGCATGACAGGGGCAGGTGAGCTGTTTAATGGAGGGTGGAGGCACTTCAGAGAGCTGTGAGCTGGGAGGGGAGGGAAGGTTTGGACTAGTTGTGAAGCAGATAGGTGAGGGAGGAAAGGTTGGCCAAGTGGGACTGGACCTCAAAAGGTCATCTAGCCGAAACCCCCTGCAATATAGGAAGATTTGCATTGAAATAGGAACTAAACAACTTTCTCCCTCACCCTGACTCTCACTGGCCCTGTGGAATAGCCAGTGTCCTACGATGCGGAAAGTCTTGCAGAAGAGAATAATAATATAATAAAATTTTATTTATATCCCGCCCTCCCCAGCCGAAGCCGGGCTCAGAGCGGCTAACAATAATAAAAGTAACACAGCATTCTAAAATCAATTCATTCTAAAATCAATTCAGAATCAAATTAATGGCAACCATTGGGCTAGTGTTCTGTGAGGGTTACCAAAGGAGGGGGTCAGACTGTGCCTTGGCCAAAGGCCTGGTGGAACAGCTCTGTCTTGCAGGCCCTGCTGAAAGATGTCAAGTCCTGCAGGGCCCTAGTCTCTTGTGACAGAGCGTTCCACCAGACTGGGGCCACGGCTGAAAAGGCCCTGGCTCTGGTCGAGGCCTGCCTAACCTCCCTGTGGCCCAGGACCTCCAAGATGTTTTTGTTTGAAGACCGTAAGGTCTTCTGTGGGACATACCAGGAGAGGCGGTCCCGTAGGTACGAGGGTCCTAGGCTGTATAGGGCTTTGAAGGTTAAAACCAGCACCTTAAACCTGATTCTGTACTCCACGGGAGCCAGTGCAGGGTAGAGGGGAATTCTTCACTTCAGGAAGGCTGGGCCAGAGCTGGCAGTGACTAACCAGGAGATGGAGAGACCCTGGAAGCTTAGGAGAAGCACTGACTGGGTGTGTAACAACAGGACTCAGTCTGAGAGGTGTGCAGAGAAGGGCAACCAAGATGATCAAGGGTCTGGAAACCAAGGCCTGGAAAAGGAGAGATGGGAAGAGCCATCTTCCAATATCTCAAGGAGCTGCCCCATGGAATTGGGAGCAAGTTTGATTTCTCCTGCCCAGGCGGGCAGGACTCAAAACAATGGCTTCAAGTTATAAGAAAGGAGATTGCAACTAAGCGTCAGGAATAATATTCTGACAGTAAGAGCTGTTTCACAGTGGAACAGACTTCATCAGAAGGTGGTAGTAGAGTCTCCTTCCTTGGAGGTTTTTAAGCAGAGGTTGGATGTCCACCTGTCATGTATGATCTAATTGAGATTCCTGCATGGCAGGGGGTTGGACTGGATAACCCTTGAAGGCAGGTGTGTGTGTGTGTGTGGTCCCTTCCAGCTCTACAATTCTATGAACGCAGGCACCCGCATCCTATTGATGAACCATCCCTACCACCTGCCAAGGCTATAATAAGAACTAGGCTGTGGGATATTGAACGCCAAGAACTAACAGTAGCAGCAGAGAAAACATGTCCCCGTCTTTATTTTCAACTTTCTTGGGCACGAGTCCAGTGGCGTAGCATGGGTTGTCAGCACCCGGGGCAAGGCAAGTAATTTGCCCCCCTAACCCATGGATTTGCACCCCCTAACCCGTGGATTTGCGCCCCCTAACCCTAACCCCCAGATGTTGCGCCCGGTGCGGCCGGCCCCCCCTGCACCCCCACGCTACGCCACTGCATGAGTCTAACCACAATTACCTTGAATTTCTGCTCAACCCTCAAGAAAGAAGTGCATTTTCGCTGGCCAGGTTTAACCTCCTTTGGGGAAGGTTCTCAGGCAGGGTGGAAGGAGAAAGAACGTGCCCATGTGAAGACCACCTGGTGGAAACCCTCACACACATGGTTCTTAATTGTAAACGATATGCTAATCTCCGCCAGCAATTTCTAGATCAACTCTGCATCCCCAAATGGAAACCAGAGTTGGAAGTCATACATTTTCTATTACCGGCGAATGATCACCAAGTTAGTGGCTAAATATCTCTATTTGGTTTATTGTCATCAAAATACACTGCAGACGTCTGATCTCCCTGGGGACCTAGAGATGTGACGATAGACTGCTCTGCCTCCTTTCTTTTAGCAAATGTTTTGCTAAATGTTTACCACTGGGGAAGTGGTAATTCTGTACAGTGGTAACTCAGGTTAAGTATTTAATTCGTTCCGGAGGTCTGTTCTTAACCTGAAACTGTTCTTAACCTGAAGCACCACTTTAGCTAATGGGGCCTCCTGCTGCTGCCGTGCCACCGGAGCCCGATTTCTGTTCTCATCCTGAAGCAAAGTTCTTAACCTGAAGCACTATTTCTGGGTTTGCAGAGTCTGTAACCTGAAGCGTACGTAACCTGAGGTACCACTGTATTGATTTGTTTTGGATGTTTGTATGTGATGCCAATAAAAGATTTGATGATGGTGATATTGATGAACCCTCTTTCTCTCTGAGTTCACTCTCTGGTCTGAGTGGAGAGGGCATTGTGTGAAAATGGTTGCAGAATTGGTTCCAGAGAGCTGGCATTGGGACAGGAATGCTTTTGACTGCCCCCCCCGGCATATGCATTCAGGTATTGGGGGGTATTTTGCCCTCCAATGCTCTTTAACAGGTACATGAAGCTGTTGGCAGGACTGGGTGGGAATGGCCCTGTGTGTGTGGCTGGTGGCACCTAGCTCTGCCTCTTTGTAGTACAGTGGTACCTCAGGTTAAAGATGCTTCAGGTTACATATACTTCAGGTTACAGACTCCGCTAACCCAGAAATAGTACCTCGGGTTAAGAACTTTGCTTCAGGATGAGAACAGAAATCGCACGGCAGCAGTGGGAGGCCCCATTAGCTAAAGTGGTGCTTCAGGTTAAGAACAGTTTCAGGTTAAGAACGGACCTCCGGAACGAATTAAGTTCTTAACCCGAGGTACCACTGTATCTGAATCAGGAGCAGCCAAGCAGGTTGGCAAGGTGATGGCCATATGAATGAGACAGGTCAGGTACCTATTCTGGACAAGGTTGTGCTCCCTTTAGAGAAACAGATACATGGATGTCAGGGAACTGACATCGGAGCCAGAGGTGGAGGCAAGGCTCCCAAGCGATGCTGGAGAAGGGCCCAGCAGGGAGAGAGGGAGCTCATCGGCTGGGGAAGGAAATCAGCGTAACACCAGGGATAAAGGGGGGCGGATGGGGGAATCGGCGAGGGGGCTCCAGGACTCTTCGCCGGAGACCAGCGGGGAGAGCACAGGTCCTCCGCTGCCCACACCCACCCTGTGCAGAAGACTTCCTCGCAGGGAAAGTAGGCGTAGACTTGGCGTCAAAGAACTTCTTTGCTGGAAGAAGTTCAAGAAACGCCCACTGACGGATTCTGCCAGTGACTGAAACAGCCACGAAGTGAAGGGCTGTCCAGCCAGAAAAAGGTTTAACCAGGCAACCTCGCCAGGAGTGGCGGCAACTTACGCACGAGCAACCCCATATAACCATTACAGCAGTTTTGGAGTGTCCCTGGATCTCGAGGCACAGGTGACCTTGGTGGCTGGAATTATAGAACCTGGAGTTGGAAGGTTTCCCTGCAATGCATGGATCACTGCTAAAGGCTGGGGGAGCCTTTTACCAGCTTCAGTTGGTATGCCAGCTGCATCCATTCCTGGACCAATGATGGTTTGGGCACTGGTAGCCCCAGGGCTGGATTACTGCAGTGCAGTCTGTGTGGGGCTTCCCTTGGACTCAGCAGCTAGTGCATCTTGTTGACAGCGTATCTGCTGTGGGAGCAGAACTGGCTGCCAGCATGCACTGGGGCACAGTTCAACATTTTTTCTTTTAGCATTTGAGTTCCTAGTCATCTTGGGTCGAGGATTCTGGGTCATATAATAATAATAATAATAATAATAATAATAATAATAATATATTTTTATTTATACCCCGCCCTTCCTGGTTCAAAAACCGGGCTCAGGGCAGCTAACAGCAAATTTAAAACACTTAATTGTAAAAGCAGCATAAAATACAGTATAAAAACACGAATAACAATAAAATTCAAAGTTCAGAAATCAATTTAGGGGAAATCCATCTAATAAGCATTAGATAATCCCCAGGGCTAGCTGGCTGAATTGGTCCTATTTGGGCCAGCGAGGAGGCCAGGGGAAAATTAGCTGTGGGGTCTCAGAGCGGGTGATCTTCATAAAAGGGGAGGGGGACGGAAGAGAAGGGAAATAAAAGATCAGGCTGAATTCAAATTAAAGGCCAGGCGGAATAGCTCTGTCTTACAGGCCCTGCGGAAGGAAGTTAAACCCTGCAGGGCCCTGGTCTTATGGGACAGAGCATTCCACCAGGTCGGAGCCATCACTGAGAAGGCCCTGACCCTGGTGGAGGATAGTCTGACTTCCTTAGGGCCCGGGACCTCTAAACTATGGTTATTCATGGACCTTAAGGTCCTCTGCAGGGCAGACCAGGAGAGGCGGTCCCGTAAATATGAGGGCCCTAAGCTAAGGTCCTTATCTAAGGGACCACCTCACCCCTATTGATCCTTCCCTGGACCCTGCACTCCTCAGGCGGGGGCACTGCTGAGAGGAATGCACACCCCGGAGGTGTGCTTAGCATGTATTAGAAACTGGGCTTTTAGTGTTGCGGTCCCTGCTCTCTGGAATCAATTGCCAGCTGAAATGAGCCAAGCGCTGAGCACATTGATATTTAGGCAGCTGCTAAAGAAAGCTTTCGCTGAAGTCATTTTACGGCATATTAATTGCAGAAATGGCTTTCTTGCTTTTCATTTATTGAGTTTGCAGTCTTTTGTGTTTTATCTCACTGTGCACTGCTTCAGTGGTTTTGGTTGCAACGTGGCTTTATAAACCCAACAAGGCTATTTGCCAGAGTTTAGCACAGCACAGACCCAAGTTTGCTCCCCTTAAAGCTAAAGGGACCCCTGACCATTAGAAGAAGAAGAGTTTGGATTTGATATCCTGCCTTTCACTCCCCTTCAGGAGTCTCAAAGCGGCTCACATTCTCCTTTCCCTGCCTCCCCCACAACAAACACTCTGTGAGGTGAGTGAGGCTGAGAGACTTCAAAGAAGTGTGACTGGCCCAGGGTCACCCAGCAGCTGCATGTGGAGGAACGGAGACACATTAGGTCCAGTCGTGGCCGACTCTGGGGTTGCGGCGTTCATCTCGCTTTAGTGGCCGAGGGAGCCGGCGTGCAGCTTCTGGGTCATGTGGCCAGCAGGACTAAGCCACTTCTGGCGAACCAGAGCAGCGCACGGAAACGCCGTTTACCTTCCCGCCAGAGCGGTACCTATTTATCTACTTGCACTTTGACGTGCTTTTGAACTGCTGGGTTGGCAGGAGCAGGGACCGAGCAACGGGAGCTCACTCTGTCGCGGGGATTTGAACTGCCGACCTTCTGATTGGCAAGTCCTAGGCTCTGTGGTTTAACCCACAGCGCCACCCGCGTCCCTTGCTCCCCTTAAGCCCTTCAAAAAGCAATCCACAACTCTCCTTGTGGCTACCAATACATGCCCAATCACTGTTGGGTTTGGCCTGTTACTTTGGTCATTTCACTAAATATTGCGTCCCAGAATTTTGCCACCTTGACCGGGTCATCACATGGGGATGCATGATCCTTGTGTTACAGCCCCTCCCACGCATCGTCATGCACCACTTGTGGGTAGAAGCTGAGACAAGACCTAGAGGGGGACTCATGGTTGTGAGCAGTAACCGGGGTAGATGCCTTGCTTGTTTCAGCTGCTCGCCCCAGGGGAGCAGCCAAGCGAGAGCAAGTATCAGGCAGGTCCAAAGTCCATTTCTGGGGCCTAATCCGGTCCGCCAGGTGATTTAATCCAGCCCCCGCAACAGTATATATCCTGGGGTAAAATCCAAAAGAAAGCTCAACTACTTTGGTCGGCCCTCACACATTCTTTACTTCATCAGATCTGGCCCTCTTTGAAAAAAGTTTGAGCCATAGCTGTCAATGTTTCCCTTTTTTAAAGGGAAATTCTCTTATTCTGAGGGATACGGGTGGCGCTGTGGGTTAAACCACAGAGCCTAGGACTTGCCAATCAGAAGGTCGGCGGTTTGAATCCCCGTGACGGGGTGAGCTCCTGTTGCTCGGTCCCTGCTCCTGCCAACCTAGCAGTTCAAAAGCATGTCCAAGTGCAAGTAGATAAATAGGTACTGCTCTGGCGGGAAGGTAAACGGTGTTTCCGTGCACTGCTCTGGTTTGCCAGAAGCGGCTTAGTCATGCTGGCCACATGACCCGGAAGCTGTACGCCAGCTCCCTCGGCCAATAAAGCAAGATGAGCGCCGCAACCCCAGAGTCGGCCACGACTGGACCTAATGGTCAGGGGTCCCTTTACCTTTACCCTTATTCTGAATAGGATTCCTTGCAAGAAAAGGGAAAAGTTGACAGCTATGGTTTGGGCATCCCTGGAGTATCAGCATTTGCACACTCCTTGTTTGCAGTGCGCAACAATCAGATGTGCATATGCTGCCCACAGGCTGTTGCAGATGTGAGTGTGTGCATTATGCAACAATTCCCTTCCTTCCTCCACGGAGAGCATGCCATTTATCTTTCTTGCTTGAAGGCTCCTTCTCCACCTGCATCAGAAGCAGACCAGGTGCGTTGGCAGCTAGCAATGAATGCCTAGCATATGCTCATTGCTTGCAATGCAAAAGGCTGCTGTGGAAGTGTGAGAGTGTTAGCAGTTGTGGGTTACTGGGAGGCGGCGTATATAGACTGAGCTCAAAGCCAGAGCCTTATTCAGATTGGATTGCATTATCCAGCTGCAAAGTGCCCCCCCGTGCTTTTTAGCATTAATAAAGGAGATGCCAAAAAAGAAAAGGGAAAAAAAAGAATTTAAGGAGCACATTGCTGCAAGCATAAAAGATCAACAATAATCCTTTTAGACACATTGCTGGAATGAGAGACCAGTTAGGGAAGCAGCCGGACCTTTGGATGATAAAGACAGGCTAGGTAAAGGTAAAGGGACCCCTGACCATTAGGTCCTGTTGTGACCAACTCTGGGGTTGTGGCGCTCATCTCGCTTTATTGGCCGAGGGAGCTGGCGTACAGCTTCCGGGTCATGTGGCCAGCATGACTAAGCCGCTTCTGGCGAACCAGAGCAGCGCATGGAAACGCCGTTTACCTTCCCGCCGGAGTGGTACCTATTTATCTACTTGCACTTTGACGTGCTTTCGAACTGCTAGGTGGGCAGGAGCAGGGACCGAGCAACAGGAGCTCACCCCGTCACGGGAATTTGAACCGCTGACCTTCTGATCGGCAAGTCCTAGGCTCTGTGGTTTAACCCACAGCGCCACCCGCATCCCAAAGGCAGGTTAAGGTGTGCTAAAGGAGGAGGTTGCTGGGCGAATTCTTTGCGTCTGCCTTCGCAGCAGAGAGACGCAGGGCAGATTCACAGGAAGGGAGGAGCGGAGGCAAACAGTGGAGACAAAGTTGTAGCCCTAACAGGCAAAATGAAAACCGCCAAACTGCCAAGCCTGGGTGGCACCCACCCAAGAGCTCTTAAAGAACGTGTGTGTGACATTGCTGACCTTGTAACAAAAGTACATAGCTTGTCCCTCAGATCATCCTCTGCCTCCCTGAGGACAGGAAAGTAGCCAGTGTAGTGTCAATTTAAAAAAAGGGGGGGTCCTGGAAATTTCAAGCTGGTTAGCTTAACCTCTGTCCCAGGAAAACCGGTCGTTGTTGGGAGATTGAATTGCCAAGCATGGAGAAGAACAAGCCCTGCTGAACCAGCATGGCTTCTCGCCAACCTATTAAGAGTTATATGAGAATGTCAACAAGTGTATGGCGGTGAGCTGGCTGAAATTGTGTGCTTAGGCTTTTGACAAAGTAACTCACCAAAGACTCCTGAGTAAGCTTAGCAGTCAGTCATAGGATAAGAGGAGAGGTCCTCGTGTGAACCAACAATGGGCTACGAAGCAGGAAACGGAGTAGGAATAAATGGGCAGTCCTCCCAATGGAGGGATGTTGCAAGTCTCCCAAGGACCTAGGCCTTTTGGCTAGTTCCTAAAGGAGCTAGAGTTTGTGGTGAGCAGTGAGGCAGCAAAGTTTGCCGACGATACCAATTTGTTCATGGAGCTTAAAAGCAAAAGAGGGCTGTAAAGGAACTCCAAAAGAAATTTAAGGACTATCTTAAGAAACATTGTAAAATTATTGAATGTTAGAACGATGTTGATTCAGAAATTAAGTGGTTTTTAGCTGTAATGATTATGTAATCAAGAAAAGAAAGGTCAAAAATTATATAGAAATTAGGGGAAGGATTTGCTGAATTGAATTAATTAGAGATTGGAATACAGAAAAGGGAGGTATGAGGAGGTCGGGAAAGTAAGTTTTATGAATATAAGGGATTGAAATTATACTTGTTGTATGTGTTTTGTATGTATTTTTGTTGTTTCTGTTTTTTGTTTTTTCTATTTTATATAAACCTTTAAAACTTTAATAAATATCTTATATATATAAAAAAAGGAACTCCAAAATGATCTTTCCAAACAAAGCGAATGGGTAAATGCAACTCATTGCAAACAAGTGTAAAGAGATGCAGGGCTGGGGCAAACAAAACTTAATTTCACATATACACTTGTGGGATCGGAACTTGCAGCGACTGACTCTCCCCATATGAACCCACCTGGACCGTGCAATCATCCTCTGAGACCCTTCTTTGTGTGCCTCCTTCACGAGGGGTCCGGAGGGTAGCATCACGAGAACAGGGCCTTTTCTGTGGTGGCTCCCCATTTGTGATATGCTCCCCCCAGGCATGCTCACCTGGCACCTTCATTATGCACCCCTATTAGGCACCTATTAATTAATCTCTGACCTTCTTAACTGTGTGTGTGTAAGGTTTATAGTTTTTGCTATGTTATTTTTGTGTGTGTTTTCATACTGTGCCCTGTGATCTTTGGATGAAGGGTGGTATTTAAATTTAGTAACTAATAACAACAACAGCAGATAGCTCGATGATGCTGACCTAGGGTGCAGCGGCTATGAAAACCCCCAAATTCCATGCTAGGGACCATTAGGGAAAGAAATTGAAAATAAACTGCTGTCATACAAATCTGTGGCATGACTGCATTTGGAATAATGCACAGTGTTTTTTTTGGGAGCTTTCAAAGAGGATTAGACAAACGACAAATTCACGGGGGGGGGGTGGGGTGGGGAGAGGCTCTCAGTGGCCACTAGCCACAATGGCGATGTCTGTTTTTCAACATTGTGGATGAACCGCCAGCAAAGTATTGCGATGCACTGACATATCACAATGTCTGAAATAAGGATGGAAACTACCGTATTTTTTGCTCTATAAGACGCACCAGACCACATGACGCACCTAGTTTTTGGAAGAGGAAAACAAGAAAAAATATATTCTGAATCCCAGAAGCCAGAACAGCAAGAGGGATCGCTGCGCAGCGAAAGCAGCAATCCCTCTTGCTGTTCTGGTTTCTGGGATAGCTGTGCAGCCTGCATTCGCTCCATAAGACGCACACACATTTTCCCTCACTTTTTAGGAGGAAAAAGGTGAGTCTTATACAGCGAAAAATACGGTATGTGGAGGCGAACAGGGTATATTGTCCTGGCAACTGCTACTATTTAAGGGTCTAAAACGGATGCAATTTTTACTTACCTTTAACGTTTTGCTACAACTGTTAATTTTATAGCAGAGAGCAACAGGAGCAGAAGGAATGATGAGAGAAACGATGACCGGCTTAATGGGTTTCCCCCGCATCGGGATTTTTTTACGTAGTGTGGGCACGCCTCGTGATTTGCAATATGTTGCCATGTCAAATATTTATGGAGCCATTACGATGATGCGGACTTCGAACCGGTTTTGGTCGATGTAGCGATACATCACCCAGCCCTGCTCCGAGCAGTGAACAGAGGGGATGATGGAGACAGGGCCTGGACTATTCACAGCACCCACTTAATGCGAAATCAAAGAGTCCTGGCAGCTGAGAGCAACCTCCTCTCAGAGCTGCTGTTTCCTGGAGTGGTTTATCAATAGAACCCTCTTCCCAGGAAGACCTGGGAGGGAAATAGGGTCTTCCAAAGGTTCCTAGAACTCTTTTTTGGAGAGGCTAGGACTGTTAAGAGACGCGGGTGGCGCTGTGGGTTAAACCACAAAGCCTAGGGCTTGCCGATCAGAAGGTTGGCGGTTCGAATCCCCGCGACGGGGTGAGCTCCCGTTGCTCAGTCCCAGCTCCTGCCAACCTAGCAGTTCGAAAGCACGTTAAAGTGCAAGTAGATAAATAGGTACCGCTCCGGCGGGAAGGTAAACGGCGTTTCCGTGCGCTGCTCTGGTTCGCCAGAAGCGGCTTAGTCATGCTGGCCACATGACCCGGAAGCTGTACACCGGCTCCCTCGGCCAGTAAAGCGAGATGAGCGCCGCAACCCCAGAGTCGGCCACGACTGGACTTAATGGTCAGGGGTCCATTTGCCTTTAGCTTTACCTAGGACTGTTTAGAGTGATATCCTAGTGCTTTTAACTGTATGACATGAATATGGCCTCAAAGAGTCAGAATTTCATAGAATTGTAGAGTTGGAAGGGAGTTTTGGTGTTAAGGAAATGATGGGGTAAAACGCTGCAAAGCGTTGGGTAAGACTTCATAGGTAATGGTAATGTAAAGGACCCCTGGACGGTTAAGTCCAGTCAAAGGTGATTATGGGGTTGTGGTGCTCATCTCGCTTTCAGGCCGTGGGAGACGGCATTTGTCCGCAGGCAACTTTTCCGGGTTGTGTAGCCAGCAGGACTAAACTGCTTCTGGTGCAAAGGGACTCCGTGACGGAAACCAGAGCACACGGAAACACCGTTTACCTTCCCGCAGGAGCGGTACCTATTTATCTACTTGCACTGGCGTGCTTTCAAACTGCTATGTTGGCAGGAGCAGGGACAGAGTGGTGGGAGCTCACCCCGTCGTGGGGATTCGAACTGCTGACCTTCTGATCGGCAAACCCAAGAGGCTCAGTGGTTTAGACCACAGTGCCACCCGCGTCCCTAGAAGACTTCATAGACCTGTGGAGGAAGAAGGAACGAACCCTAGAGGGTTCTCATTCTACTCCACCGTTTGCCATGGTGTCATAAAACCTCACTGGAAAGAAATAGAAATGGTTGCCCCAATCAAATCCTCTTGCCTCGCCCCGCCCACGAACCCCCCCCACCTTTCAAACAATTCTTCAGTTTTTTCAGACAATCTTCCTTTAATACAAAGTCAATATATATATCTACATAAACAGTGGCATGGAGACCACTTAAACTGTTTCATTTCGAAATAACAGTGTGATAGCAACAGGGTCTTGCTTTCATACAAAGGAAGGGAGAAAAAGAATTTTTTTTTATTTTTTAAAAAATGGGGGTGGGGATTAAAAAATAAAAGGTTGGCACACCCAGTTGCCCCCCTCCAACTTCTCCTCTTCCTCCCAAACATCTACCAATATATATGTCCTTAAGGAAATGTTAGGTAACATTGTGGGGAAGAGAAATCTCAAAGACCTTCCCCCCCCCCTTTTATCATTATTATCAAGCCAGAAAGTTACTGCTGGGTCATTCTGTCCGCAGCCCCCACCAGTGCCCGGGGGTTGGGGGTTTAACCCAGCTGCAAAATTGCAAAACTGAGGAGTGGTGTAAATGGAACCCAATATGTTTAGGGCAGGCTCCCTCAACCTCGGCCCTCCAGATGTTTTTGGACTACAGCTCCCATGATCCCTAGCTAGCAGGACCAGTGGTCAGGGATGCTGGCAATTGTAGTCCCAAAACATCTGGAGGGCCGAGGTTGAGGGAGCCTGGTTTAGGGTGTGTGGTGGGTTAAGCTGTACCCTTTGGTAGGCCTTGGCTTCTTCGCTCGGTACTGGAGGAAAAGAAAATATTGCTGCAGGGGTTGGGGAGAAGAGATCGGTTTGTTTGTTTTTTACTGCTATCCAAAAGGTCTTGCTGTCTTAATCCAGAGAACACGTGGGAAGTAGCAAAAGCCACTGTTTTACAGCCTACGAAGCTCTGGAGCGGCCGGGGGGGGGGGGCAGCGTTTCAGCCTCAAAACAACCCTGCGAGGTAGCTTAGGCAGAGAGGCAGAGAGAGAGAGAGAGAAAGAAAAAGAAAAAGAGAGATACTGGCCCAGTGCCACCCGGTATGTCTCTGTTAAGGCTGAGCAGGGTTTCGAACCGACATTCAGCAGATCCAATAAACTGTCCCATTTTGCAGCGGAAAGCTCTTCCTATGACCCCCCTCCCCTGATGAATGCAGCCCTCCAAGCAGTTAATGGCAATCAGCAAACACCTTGTTTTTTGTTTTCGATTTTGTACAACCCCTTTTAAAAGGTAAAGGGACCCCTGACCATTAGGTCCAGTCGTGGCTGATTCTGGGGTTGCGGCGCTCATCTCGCTTTATTGGCCGAGGGAGCCGGCGTACAGCTTCCGGGTCATGTGGCCAGCATGACTAAGCCGCTTCTGGCGAACCAGAGCAGCGCACGGAAACACCATTTACTTTCCCGCCGGAGTGGTACCTATTTATCTACTTGCACTTTGACGTGCTTTCGAACTGCTAGGTTGGCAGGAGCAGAGACCGAGCACCAGGAGCTCACCCTGTCGCGGGGATTCGAACCGCCGACCTTCTGATCGGCAAGTCCTACGCTCTGTGGTTTAACCCACAGCGCCACCTGTGTCCCTATGAGTGAATTAAGGTAAAGGTAAAGGGACCCCTGACCATTAGGTCCAGTCGTGACCGACTCTGGGGTTGTGGCGCTCATCTCGCTTTATTGCCTAAGGGAGCCAGGTCATGTGGCCAGCATGACTAAGCCGCTTCTGGCGAACCAGAGCAGCGCACGGAAACGTTGTTTACCTTCCCGCCGGAGTGGTACCTATTTATCTACTTGCACTTTGAGGTGCTTTCGAACTGCTAGGTGGGCAGGAGCAGGGACCGAGCAACGGGAGCTCACCCCGTCGTGGGGATTCGAACCGCCGACCTTCTGATCAGAAAGTCCTAGGCTCTGTGGTTTAACCCACAGCGCCACCCGCGTCCCACCGTGCTGGCTAAAAGCAGGGTGTTTGCTGCCGCTGTCCATGCCTTGCGAAGTGGGCAAACTTCCAAGTACAGTTCTCTGGATTCACGTGTCCTGGTGGCGGACGGGCGCCTGGTTTAAAATGTTCCGTTTCGCCATGGGTCAGGCATACAAAATGCAGGCTGCCGGAGCGGGGAACGCTCCCCCCCCAAAAAAAATTAAAGCGATGGATCCTGTCTGTGCCCCCTTCCTCATCCCTCACGCCCCTTATTCACCAAGCCCCTTGGAAAAGGGAGAAAATAATATAAAAGCTAACAACAACAAGAAGCGTAACTCTGTTTTTTAAAAGAAAAGAAAAACGGCGAAGGTTTGTTTGTATGTGAGCAAGTTAAACCTTTCTTCTTCTTCTTCATTTCTTTTCAAAATGGTAAAAAAACAAAAACCGCAAGATGTAAAAGTAGCAATTATAATCATACGTCATCCCCGCCCGCCCAATCTTATCTCACACAGCCATTACACATAACGTTTCTACAGTGAAAAAATAGACTGTCTTTGAACATAATATGAACAAATAAGTAATTTGCTTTTTTTTTTGCTTTTTTCGTGTAAATTCGTTGACTGATATTCTCCTGTAATTTTTTTACATGTTTTTTTTTAAAAAGGAAAAAAAATACACTATTTTAAAAAGAGAGAGAGAGAGACTCAAAATAAAAAAAAATATGAATGCCACTTGCTAGAGATACATTAACATCTCTTTAAAGAGAGCCACTTGCAAGGTTCTCTCCAGCCGCCCCCCCCCCCCGTTTCCATAAGTCCTGGGTCCTGCAGATGGGAGATCTTGTTTTCCTCTGTTGATGGTCCCCTCAGCCTTGACAACAACAACAACAAAATCCTCCCCTTTTTTCAAAAGATCCATCCTGTTCCAGGGGCCTCTGAAAAAATTCACAATTTTTCTCTTTGGCATCCGGTGGAAGGGGCGGGGAAGGGCACAAAAGACACCCCCACAAAAAAAACACACATGGTTTTGCAACAGGAAAAGGAAGGGGGAAAAAGGTCAGCTTTTGATGCGCTAATGGAATCATGTGGCCTTTTTTTTAAATTTTTAAAAAGGTGTTTCATAACCTCCACCCGTGAGAGTAAAAGGCTACGAGGGAGCTGAAATGAAACCGAACAGATGTTGGGTTAATTTTGTGTGGGGAAGGGGGTCAAGTGAAAAAGGGTGTTTGTGGAGGAGGAAGGGAGTGTGTTTTCCTGACTGAGAGACATTTTGGGTCCCTGATTGCTCCTTATTGCAGTTTTTATTTCGACATAAAAAACCGTGGAATCATAAGGATGTGGAATGTTCTGAGTTTTCAAAAGGTGAGAGATACATGACCGTGTGTGTTTGAGGAATCTCACACCCAGTGCTTTTCTCTGAGAAAAAAAGGGGTGCTGGTACGGTGTACCCCTTGTGTACCCCCAGAAAAAGCACTGCGCACACCCCACCTTTCTGCAGGTTGGCAAAACATATATCCACCATTGAAATCAGAGGTTGCAATCCCCTCCAAAAAATAAAAAATAAAGGAGAATGCTGCTTGCTGGGTGAAAGATTGGCTCAGTTGGTGCTCAAGGCTGGCTGATTCTTGCTTTCTGTCCCAAACCCTCTTTCTTTCTCTCTCTCTCTCTGTTCCTGTCTGCAAAAAAACCAACAACCCTGCGAGTGGCTTCCTCTAAAACTCACCAACTAGATTAGTATGCAAACCGAACTCTTAAAACGCGAGTGTGTCAGGGGCCATGCTTGTCGTTCCTCGCCGGCCCCCGCCTAGTTCGTTCTTCCGTTTGGGCGCTTTCAAGGTGTGTGTGTGGGTGTGGGGGGCGCTCTCTCTCTCTCTCTCGGATGTTTGTTTGTTTCAAAAATCCCGCCGAAGCGCTTGGGGTCTGCTCCCCCACGCCGCAAACACCACATGAGGTAAGAATGACAAGTTCACCACTTTTAAAGAGAAAATGGGGAAGGGGGGACACACCCTCCGTCTGAAGCACCTCAGGGCAGGAGAGAGAGGGAGCTGGAGGCAGCCCCAGAGCTGCAGGGTTTGCTGGGGGGGGGGCACAGAACTGCTGGCCGCTTCACTAGCTGATTGTCCCCCCCACTGTAGCATCCAAAACCGGGGCAGGGGCTGAGTGGGCACAGACAGCAGCTCCCTTCGGAATTCAGTCTGCGATTTTCTTTTTCTTCTTTTTTTCCTAATAGAAAAAGGTCAACGTTCACCTCTCTGGCTCGAAAAGACCTTCCAGGACTGCAAGTGGTCAGAGTCCGTGCAACGGATGGCTTTGTTTTTTGTTTTTTTTCTGTTTCAGAGTTGGCGTTTTGTTTTGTTTTATGTTGCATAGTGATCAAAACTGCCCAGGTATTCCAGAGCCGCCTGGTAACAGAACTGATATTCATCCTGGAAGAAAATAAGGAAACGGCAGGTCATACCTCATGTTACGTCCGCTTCATGTTACGTTCTTTCGGGTTACGTCTTGCGGCGACCCGGAAGTACTGGAAAGGGTTACTTCCGGGGTTTCGCCACTCGCGCATACGCAGAAGCGCAAAATGACGTCATGCGCATGCGCAGAAGCGGTGAATCGCAACCCACGCGTGCGCAGATGTGCTGCTGCGGATTGCGCTCTTTTCATGTTGCGAACAGGATTCCGGAACGGATCCCGTTCGCAACCAGAGGTACCACTGTTTCTGTTTTTATTTTATTGATATACCTGTCGCCCTTCGTCTTAAGATCTCAGGGTGGATAAAAACACAAGGTGAAAGAACAAATAGATAGTTAAAACAAAAGCAACACAGCAATAACACCCCTCTTCCCACAAACACATTTAAAAACCTGTAGAATATGAATCAATCAGCCCAAGGCCTGGTTGAAGAAGGAACATTTTTGCCTGGCGCCTAAAGATATAATGAAAGCGCCAGACGAGCCTCCCTGGGGAGCGAAGAATGAATGAAGTCCAGGTTTTTATAATTATTGTTATGAATAACCAGCCTTCCCTTCCGCCAAAAAAGTGAAAAATAAGTACAGTGAATACTGATTATTGCTATGAATTTTTATTTCTGCCCATGCTGCAACGTGATGTTGCGCTAGAGCAACGCGGGGAAACTTATATTGATTAATTGCACTTAGAATGACAGCTGGAAGGGACCCCGAATCATTTTGCCCAATGTGGACTACAACTCCTATCATCCCTAGCTCTCAGGACCAGTGGTCAGGGATGATGGGAATTGTAGTCTAAACACAGTTGGAGACCGGAGTTTGAGAAACACTGCTCTCACCACTAACCCAGCCGCATCATCCCTTACTACTTTGGAGCAGGAAGAACAGCCGGCTGCGAAGGAGGCTGCCGGCTTTGGCCACTCTGCCGCACAGCCTTCCTTCCTGTTGCCACTGCACAGCTGCTGAAGGGTATCCCTGCCCAAACTCTGCTGCTCCAGAGGTGGCAGGAAGGCTGCCTCTCGCCCCCGCAGCCAGGCAGAGGAGTCTTGCTCCCTGAGCCGAGCCGGCAGGGAGGAAAACACACCCTTTCTCTTTGTTTACCTCCGTCTGCACCATGGCAGGCCTCTGCGTCCGAAGCATCTTCACTGTCTGGAAGATGTCCACCACGCCCTCGTAGCGCATTCTCTCCAGGACGATGCTGAGGGTGATGAAGACGCCGGTTCGGCCCACACCGGCACTGCAGAGGAGGAGAAAGGAAAACGTCATGGAATTGGAAGGGACCCCGTGCTTTGGACGCGACGCTCGGAAACCTCCCTGGGAAGAAATGGGAGTCTCTGTGTCCCCCCCAAAATCAGCTCCCTCCTGACCCCCCATCTTTTAAAGCAGGCACGTCCGACTTTGAGTAGGGTGTGATCTACAATCCAGTATCAAAAACTGGCAGTGATCTACCAGCATCCGAAGTCATTCAAGTTGAATGAATGAATGGATGGTTCTTTATTTCACAGATACAGTAGTTACCGTATTTTTCGCTCTATAAGACGCACCAGACCACGAGACGCACCTAGTTTTTGGAGGAGGAAAACAAGAAAAAAAATATTCTGAATCTCAGAAGCCAGAACAACAAGAGGGATCGCTGCGCAGTGAAAGCAGCAATCCCTCTTGCTGTTCTGGCTTCTGGGATAGCTGCGCAGCCTGCATTCGCTCCGTAAGATGCACACACATTTCCCCTTACTTTTTAGGAGGGAAAAAGTGAGTCTTATAGAGCAAAAAATACAGTATATTTGGATGTCATCATGACAGATCCAAACAGTTGTTAGATGGAGAAGTACGATACGATAATCTTTATTGTCACTGTCCTGTACAGAACAATGAAACTGAAAATCTACATCAGACATTCAAAAACCAACAAGCGCCAGCAAGGAAGTTGGGGGGAAATGCTGTCTGATTTGTTTAGTCTCTTTCCCCTCCTTCCCTCTGTGGTTTCTGGCGAAACATCTGCTGCGCACCAGAAAAAAGCAAACAAGCAAGTCTTGTTTAAGGCTGCTTATTTCCTTACATGCAGATCTGCCCGTTTGGATATCTGAACCTTTTGGTGTGTAGAGTTAGGCTTGGGCATGCGACACAGACTCGTGTTTGGATAAGTGAATCTTCGCATAACCAACCTTTGGATAGCAGGAGCTGTGTGTATATTTAAAACAAACAAACGCGAATCCTAACAATGCCAAAAAAGGAAAAAGCTATCACCACTGTTGCCTGTGCAAAAATATAAAACCAAAAACCGGCTTGCAAGAGGCGAAACTGACAAGCTGGTGAATTTCTGCAGCACATGTCTCTCTCCGCACCCGAGACGACTGACACAGACTTCTCTCTCAGGACCAAGTCGGCGCTTGAGAGTGAATAGCTTGTCAACTTTGCCGTCCTCCTAGTCGCTTGGCTGGTCTCGCTCGCTTCCTTGAGGTGCAGCTCAAGAGGCAGGCGGGAGAACGGGGAGGGGGGGGGATGGAGAGGGAGGAAGGTGCTGGCTCACACAGACAATATATATTCCGCACAACGACTTAGCAACTGCGATGCTAAGTCTGAAAGCCAGCAAGCCAAGGGGCTTGGATGGGGAGCCTTTAATCTCTCCAGTGGTGCGATTAATCAACTAAGGCTTTAATCGCAGATTAACAACAAGCCACTGCCCAGGGGATTTGGTGCTCTTGAAGGAGTTTGGCGGGGTGGGGAGCAAAATAATAATTCAGAGGAGGACTGGTGCTTCCGTGGGCATAAATTGGACAGGGCGGGCGGGGGGGGGGGAGAGAAAGGGGTCTCTGTTTGCCACACTTAGGGAGAGCTACTCCTTTGTTTGGCCATTGCATGTTTTGAGGCACCAATCCCACCCTGGAGTCCGTAATAAAGCCAGCAGCATCCGGCCGTTAAGGCAGAGTAGATGGGAAAGTTGTGGCCATCAGTCGCTGCTGTTTAGGAGCCTCTTGGGGGCATCAGTTGAATCACTGCAATGCACCCTATGTGGGGCTGGTCTGGAGCCTGCAGCCAGTGCAGAATGTGGTGGTTAGACTGCTTCTGGGGGAAAATTACCGGCAGTGTATAACACCCTGATTGCGGGATCTGCACCGGCTACCGATTTGCTCCCGGCCCAAGTTTAGGTGTTCGTCCTGAAAGCAGAGGCCTACACAACTCAGCATGGCAACCTTTTTATCTAGACAAATCTTAGAAAGCTTGCATGAGTTTTACTCTAGCCTACTGTGGCTTTTAGGGATGCTGGTGGCGCTGTGGGTTAAACCAAAGAGCCTAGGACTTGCCAATCAGAAGGTCGGTGGTTCGAATCCCCGCAACAACAGGGTGAGCTCCCGTTGCTCGGTCCCTGCTCCTGCCAACCTAGCAGTTCGAAAGCACGTCAAAGTGCAAGTAGATAAATAGGTACCGCTCCGGCGGGAAGGTAAACGGCGTTTCCGTGCACTGCTCTGGTTCACCAAAAGCGGCTTAGTCATGCTGGCCACATGACCCGGAAGCTGTACGCCGGCTCCCTCGGCCAGTAAAGCGAGATGAGCGCTGCAACCCCAGAGTCGGTCAAGACTGGACCTAATGGTCAGGGGTCCCTTTACCTTTACATTACTGTGGCTTTTACTTTCTAAATCACGGCTGCAATTTTTAAAGTGACCGTTTTATTGTTTTATCTTTTTTGTTTCTGCAAACTGGTTTGAGGGTCATCGTCCCCTAAAATATGTTAAGGATTTCGCCTGGTTGTAAATGTTTTTAATTATCTTGTGTGTGAATTACCACAGTGAATTATCTTGTGTGTGAATTACCACAGTGCTTAGAAGGCAATTAACAAATTGATGATATTATTATTATTATTATTTAAAGGTAAAGGACCCCTGGACGGTTCAAGCCAGTCAAAGGCGACTATGGGGTTGTGTCGCTCATCTCGATTTCAGGCTGAGGGAGCCAGCATTTGTCTGCAGAAAGCTTTCCGGGTCATGTGGCCAGCAGCACTGAACCGCTTCTGGCGCAACAGGACACTGTGACGGAAACCAGAGCACATGGAAACGCAGTTTACCTTCCTGCTGGAGCGGTACCTATTTATCTACTTGCACTTTGACATCCTTTCGAACTGCTAGGTTGGCAGGAGCAGGGACTGAGAAACGGGAGCTCACTCCGTCGTGGGGATTCAAACCGCCGACCTTCCGATCGGCAAGCCCAAGAGACTAGGCCAAAATTGTGGAAACCTTTTTGGAAAAAGTGTATTTCAGGGTTTGATGGCTCATAACACCACCTTTTTTTTGGAGTATCAACATAAAAGTATATATCAATGGAAAGATAATTTTTTTTAAAAAAAAAATCTTAATAAATGATAAAGAAAAGTGAAATAAAATAAACAAATACAAAATTAAACTAAAGAAAATACATGTACACCCTACACTGCAAATACAAACCCTACGTACCCCCGTGACTTCCCTCCACCACGACTCGACTTCCTTCAAATTCAAATTCAAATACTATCATTGCATTCTTTGGATAACACGTCTCTTATAGCCATTTCTAATTATTGTTCTCGCTTGTACTTTACATACTTAATCCATGCATATCAACATATTCTTTTTAGAGCAGTGTTTTCCTATATACTCCTCAAAACATCTGAGGTTTGATGGCTCATAACTCTACTTTCTTCGGGGGGGGGATGTGACACCATAAAAGTATTTATCAATGGAAAGATGATTTAATGAAGAATGTAACGCAACAAAGTTTGTTCAATTATCTGTGTTCTATCAAAAGTTATAGCCAAATGACCAGAAAAAAGGAAGCGCAACTTGCTTAGGTTGATATGCAGTTTTTGTTCATTTGAATGCAGCCAGTGAGCGTGGGTGTTTAGAGAGCCAATCAGGTGTTATGTGCCATCAAACCTCGGAAATGCACTTTCCCCAAAAGGTTCCACAATTTTGGCCACTAGTGTATGTGCTGTGGTAAGGAGGACTTTATCTGTCCTGAATCTTTCAATATTCAATTGAGAGGGGATTGTTATATATGACTATCAGACTCTGAAAACTGCACCAAGCCCCATCCGTTTTGCTGAATGCATTAAACTAATTAGTTCAAACTGGATTTTGAATAAACATGCAATTAATTGTTATGGTTTGGGAGTTCACTGTGCTATTACTTTCCTCTGCGGCTTCCCTGCAAACTGCTATTCCAAATAATGCCTTTCATGGGGTAGCGAGGGGGGGCATTGGGATGAGTCTGCGGGACCTAGTGGGTGGTGGCCCCCCAAAAAGTTCAGAAACCACTTGCCACCATTAGAAGCTGGCCTTGAATAACCGCCACCACCATCAAATTAAGAGAAAGAGAGGATACATAATAAAAAGTCTGCATTTTGGGGCTAAGTCCTGTGCTAATGCCAAGGTTTTAGGGAGGCGGGAAACTCCAGCTTCCCATCCAATCAGGAGACAGCCCATCCACAGAGGCTTAAGCTTAGCATCAAAGGATGGCTGAGCAGCCCTCTTTCCATTCCAAGGTGCAAATTAAGCAGGAGGAGAATTTGCAAACGGTGGCTTTGAGCTGAATTATTTCCTTTCGCAGAGATTGCTCCTGGCTCCTCAATTGCTGCCTGCGAAGGGGCTTACCTGCAGTGGACAGAGATGGGCCCGTCTTGGCCAAACTGCTCCTTCGTTTTATGCACCTGCCCGATGAAATCAATGAAGCCTTCGCCGGATTTTGGCACACCTTGCTCTGGCCAGTCCGTGAACTGGAACTGGCGCACGGTCCGCGACTGGCCATCCTGGGGACGGAGAACGGGGAGAGGGAAGACAAAACACAACACCTCTCTGTTAGGCTGGGGGGAAATGCAAGGGAATGAAATTGAGTTTGAATCCTGTAAGCAGGAAAGCGAGATTTTTGAGAGCTGAGCGATGGCTGTAGACTTGAGCAAATTTGATTTGGGTTCTTTCAAACCCCCAGCTGGCTGGCGTTTCCTCCGCAGCCAAGCTGGCCCTGCCTGTGAAGGATGAATAAAAGATTTTAATTTAACTGTATTGCTTTTTCCTCCCACTCTCCCTCCTTCTCAGGGGCAAGGGGCAGTCTACAAGGCTCCTTCTCTTCCACTTGGCTCAGATTTTTGGCCCTCCCTTAAAAAGTCCGCATGAAAATCCACCAGCCTCCTAACATAAACACATGCACATTTTTTGAGATGCGATTTCCCCTAATGCAATAAAGTTTTGACTGTTATATGCATTTTCATGCACACTTGACATCAGGGCGTTGTTGTTTTTTTGTTTTGTTTTGCATTTTTGCACACGAAGAAATGCATGGCAACATTTAAAGGCAAAGGGACCCCTGACCATTAGGTCCAGTCGTGGCCGACTCTGGGGTTGCGGTGCTCATCTTGCTTTATTGGCCGAGGGAGCCGGCGTACAGCTTCCGGGTCATGTGGCCAGCATGACTAAGCCGCTTCTGGCGTAACCAGAGCAGCGCACGGAAACGGCGTTTACCTTCCCGCCAGAGTGGTACCTATTTATCTACTTGCACTTTGATGTGCTTTCGAACTGCTAGGTTGACAGGAGCAGGGACCGAGCAGTGGGAGCTCACCCCGTCGCGGGGATTCAAACCACCGACCTTCTGATCAGCAAGTCCTAGGCTCTGTGGTTTAACCCTCCCACTTCCCTTGGAGAAGTGCAAATTTCAAATCATTTGTTAGGCCCACACATCATTTTGAAAAGTGTGACCTGGGTAAATTCACATTTAAATGTGAAGCGAATTGAGTTCTCTCCATCTCTTTATGTACGCCAGCCATCCTAAGCTCCTTTTCGTAGCAAGGGCAGGTTGCACTGTATGTTTCTCTGTGCGCTTAAACAGCCACACACACGAACAACAGGAAACCGTTTCCAATCAGACACTTTCTGTACAACTGGCGACGGTGTGTGCGCGCATCCCAAAACGTAATAATCTTTTGAAATGAGTTCAAAGAAATTACACAGTGGGGAACAGGCGGCTGCTAGGAGGAATCGCAGCAGTGGCTCCATCGCCAGAGCTCACGCAGTACGAATTGTGGGGGGCCTTGCATCGTGGCAGAGAAAAATTGCGATAAGCAGACAGGAAGAAAAACAACATCATCAGAACAGCCAGCGAGGGAGCGAGAGAGAGAGGTTAGCAAGAGAGCTGCATTGTTTCAAGAGAAAACTATGTGCCATTTCTCTCTGGCTCCAGCGTGACAAAGTTGAGGGAGGACCAAATCTCAGGAGTTAAGAACATGTGCTGGGCATGCAGAAGTCTCAGTTTAATCCTCAGCATCTCTAGGCAGGGCTGGGAGAAACACCTGAGTCCCAAACGTTTGGCAAACTCCTGCCCAGAAACCTATGTGGATCCAGAATTGGGACTCAGCTGCAGATAAAATACTTCAAGTGTGTTTTAAGTGCAATATACAACGTGTGACACTAGATGGCGATGATGAGCCTTATGGAAAATTCAATGTACAGTAGTACCTTGGAAGTCGAACAGAATCCGTTCAGGAAGTCCATTCGGCTTCCAAAACGTTCGGAAACCAAAGCGCAGCTTCTGATTGGCTGCAGGAAGCTCCTGCAGCCAATCAGAAGAACGTTTTTTAAATATGTGTGTAGATCCAACCTTGGCCTCCACAGTCACTTACGGACTCACTGCTAAGACCTAAGCTCAACATCAAAAAAACTAAGATCATAGCCACTGGTCCCATCACCTCCTGGCAAATAGAAGGGGGAGAAATGGAGGCAGTGAGAGATTTCACTTTCTTGGGCTCCATGATCACTGCAGATGGTGACAGCAGTCACAAAATTAAAAGACGCCTGCTTCTTGGGAGAAAAGCAATGACAAACCTAGGCAGCACCTTAAAAAGTAGAGACATCACCTTGCCAACAAAGGTCCGTATAGTTAAAGCTATGGTTTTCCCAGTAGTGATGTATGGAAGTGAGAGCTGGACCATAAAGAAGGTTGATCGCCAAAGAATGGGTGCTTTTGAATTCTGGTGCTGGAGGAGACTCTTGAGAGTCCCATGGACTACAAGAAGAGCAAAACTCTCCATTGTGAAGGAAATCAGCACTGAGTGCTCACTGGAAGGACAGATCCTGAAGCTGAGGCTCCAGTACTTTGGCCACCTCATGAGAAGAGAAGACTCTCTGGAAAAGACCCTGATGTTGGGAAAGATGGAGGGCACAAGGAGAAGGAGACGACGGAGGACGAGATGGTGGGACAGTGTTCTTGAAGCCACCAGCATGAGTTTGACCCAACTGCGGGAGGCAGTGGAAGACAGGAGGGCCTGGCATGCTCTGGTCCAGGGGGTCAGGAAGAGGCGGACACGACTAAGCGACTAAATAACAACAACAAAGTTTAGGCTAAGTCTGCTGCAACTGGATTTCTTATGGACAGGGCCAATCCTGAATGTATTGGATTTGTGGCCATTATGCTCATTTGCCTTTAGTAAATTGCATGAAATGCAATTGCCTCTGGTCTATTTTGGGGGGAATCCTGCAACGTGTTTTAAGTTTTTACTCTGCTGACTATACGCTGGAATCAATAATGAGTAGAATTTGGTGACAACATGGCCCCAAACTGACCAATGGCCTTCCTTGGCGTGCTGAGCACCAACAACGCAGAGTGTGGACTCACCCTGGCATCGGTGACCTTGAACTCCCGGAGGATGTATTGAGGCATGTTGTATTCCGCCATGGGGTCGACCACAAAGTACTGGTAGCGGGCGGACCTCTCTGCTGGCCAATATTGGTGGCATTTTTCCTGTTGGCCCAAAGAGAAGAAATCACACCCTATTTGTAGCTCAGCTTCTGCCATATGCTAGAGACAGACCCCTTCACCCTGGCCTTTTGTGGACACTCGAGAGCAGCCATTTAGCGGCAAACTCAGGTGTGCACGGTCCTTTCACAACAGCCATCGAGCCATGCCCCCTGGGTTACACCCCTCTTAAGATCACACAGCCTTCTAAGCTTATACATAATCTTATATAATCACCGTATTTTTCGCTCTATAAGACGCACCAGACCATAAGACACACCTCGTTTTTGGAGGAGGAAAACAAGAAAAAAAAATATTCTGAATCCCAGAAGCCAGAACAGCAAGAGGGATCGCTGCGCAGCGAAAGCAGCGATCCCTCTTGCGGTTCTGGCTTCTGGGATAGCTGCGCAGCCTGCATTCGCTCCATAAGACGCACACACATTTCCCCTTACTTTTTAGGAGGGAAAAAGTGAGTCTTATAGAGCAAAAAATACAGTACTAAATAACAACAATTAGCATTGCGACGATCAGGGGATATCTGCCTTTCAGCTTGATCTATTTCCTCTGCACGGTTGATCCTAATTTTAAAGAGTGCTTTCCTTGGTGTTCCAGCGTACGTAACAAAACTTTGCATGCCCTTCTCTTGAAACGGAAGGAACCTTGTATTTTCAGCATTCCTAAATGGCTTAGGAACTTCAGAGAACAACTCCTTGCTGTTCTCAAGAATGACCCAAGGACCCCGTCCTTGGCGGCCGACTCCCCTCCTTTCCCTCAGTACAAAGGGCGAGAAGGCCCCCAGACACCCCTTTCTTGCTGATTCGGCAGCTGTAGGATGCTGGAGACGGCGACCCCCTGCTACACAAACGACAAAGGGTCTGGAACCCCAGAGCTCTGCCCCTTTTAGGACGCACACCCTAGCTGTGATCACAATTTGTTTCGACTGCTCTATTTTATATGTTGCTGCAAGGCACCCCCTGGACCTCCCGGCAAAGGCTGTAGCAGCGATCACAACAATTTAATAGCACAGCTACGAAGGAAGGCCCACCTGGCTTCCGCAATCTATCCTGCTTGACCTAAAAATACAAATCCCGATTTGCATTCCCCACGGAAGCTCCGGGAGCTAAACATAGTGCAATTAGGAAAAACAGGCTGGTTCTGCTTAGGGAGATGCCAAGCTGTAATGGAGGGCAGAGAGTTGCTCCTGTGTTGCTTTGGGAAAACAAGGTCACTGACCTGGCTCTTAAGACCCAGAAATGTTTCGGCAGTAATTCCCTGCCTGCTCCTTCCCTCCACCTCTTCCGGGACTTCTATCTGATGGTGAACATCGCCAGTGTCCCTTTCCTCTGTTTCTGCTTGCCCCCTTTCCCACGATTCTTATGGGAAAGAACTGCGCAGTGGCAGGCGAGAATTCTACCACTGAACCACCAATGCAATAGCTTATCTTAAAGTTTTCAGTGCCTATACACCTATCACATTTATAAATTGTAAATTTATAGTTGTAAAGGTAAAGGTCCAGTCATGGACGACTCTGGGGTTGCGGCGCTCATCTCGCTTCATTGGCCGAGGGAGCCGGCGTACAGCTTCCAGGTTATGTGGCCAGCATGACTAAGCCACTTCTGGCGAACCAGAGCAGCACATGGAAACACCGTTTACCTTCCCACCGGAGTGGTACCTATTTATCTACTTGCACTTTGACGTGCTTTCGAACTGCTAGGTGGGCAGGAGCAGGGACCGAGCAACGGGAGCTCACCCCGTCGCGGGGATTTGAACCGCCGACCTTCTGATTGGCAAGTCCTAGGCTCTGTGGTTTAACCCACAGCGCCACCCGCATCCCAATTTATTGTTGTACATTGTTTTAAATGTTTGTTTTCCTTCTGGGATTGTACCCCCAAGTGTGTTTTATAACCTGGTCTCCCACCATAATAAATTATCTATCTATCTATCATCTATCATCTATCTATCTATCTATCATCTATCTATCTATCATCTATCTATCTCTATCTATCTATCTATCTATCTATCTATCTATCTATCTATCTATCTATCTATCTATCTATCATCTATCTCTATCTATCTATCTATCTATCTATCTATCTATCTATCTATCTATCTATCATCTATCTATCTATCTATCTATCTATCTATCTATCTATCTATCATCTATCTCTATCTATCTATCTATCTATCTATCTATCTATCTATCTATCTATCTATCTATCATCTATCTATCATCTATCTATCTATCTATCTATCATCTATCTATCTATCTATCTATCATCTATCTATCTATCTATCTCAATCATCTATCTAACTGCACCGTGCTTTAAATGTCCAGTGCAGACAGGAGCTTCAAGCTACGGACTCCAGGGCATGACCGGGGGAGATTCTCTCATCTCCTTGCCGCCACCACCATCTTACCCGCCCCATCTCTCGTAGTTTGGTCAGCATCACGACAATGGTGGAATTGTTCTCCCACAGCATCCGCCAGAAGTCCTCTGTGGTCTCCGCCAGCGGACCTTGCGTGGCGATGTACGCTCTCTGTTGCCTGCCAGGGAGAGAGAACACCAACCATCATTAAAAACACACGTTGGCTTCTGCATACAGGACTTTTTATCGCATGTGGCGGTCTTGTAAGTAAGGTTAAAGCTTGCTGGGAAACGATATACAATGAATTGAAAAGGATGTTCAAAATAAATTTTATTTAAAAGACAACAACAACAACCCCAGAATATAAATGAATAATAATATAAATAAATTTTTATTTATACCCCGCCCTTCCTGGTTAAGAAAAGAGGGCTCAGGGCGGCTAACAACAAATTTAAAACACTTAATTGTGATACAACAAAAAAACAGCATAAAATACAGTATAAAAGCGTGAATAACAATAAATTCAAAGTTCTAAAATAAATTTAGGGGGAAATCAATCCAATAAACATTAGATGATCACGAGGGCTAGCTGGCTAAATTAGTCCTATTTGGGCCAGCGAGGAGACCAGGGGAGAATTAGCTGTGGGATTCCAGAGTGGGTAATCTTCATAAAAAGGGGAGGGGGAGGGAAGGAAGGGGAATAAAAAATCAGGCTAAATTCAAATTGAAAGCCAGGTGGAATAGCTCTGTCTTACAGGCCCTGCGGAAGGAGGTTAAATCCTGAAGGGCCCTGGTCTCATGGGACAGAGCATTCCACCAGGTCGGAGCCATCACTGAGAAGGCCCTGGCGGAGGATAATCTGACTTCCTTAGGGCCCGGGATCTCTAAACTATGATTATTCATGGACCTTAAGGTCCTCTATGGGGCAGACCAGCTTTTCTTTTGGGAATTATAGGGACAGAACTACCTAAATTGCATAGAAATTTATTCCTGTATGCTACTACAGCAGCAAGAATGCTACTTGCCCCAAAATGGAAAGAAGCAGAAGTCCCAGCAAAGGAAGAACGGATACAAAAACTTGTGGAATATGCAGAAATGGCGGAACTGACCGGAAGAATAAGAAATCAAGGTAACAAACATTTTTATAAAAGAATGAAAACGGTTTATTGAATATTGACAGATAAAATGGTAAACAGATAAAAACACTAGCAGGGTTATTGTAATAACCTGCAGTTTCACAAGAGTATATATTTACAGTAGATAATTAAATGAGAAAGTTAAATGAATTTGGATATGCAGAAGATATTAAAGATAATAAATTTAAGGAACTGCAGAAAGAGGGGGGGAGAGGAAGTCAAATTTTGAAATGTTAAATTGATTGCAAAACTAATGAAATGTATAAACTTGAAAAGTATAAATAAAAACTTTTTTTTTTTAAAAAAGAAAGACCTACATGGCTTAGGTCCTAGCTATCTGAGGGGCCGTATTCCCTCATATGAACCTGCCTGGGTTTTGAGATCTTCAGGAGAGGCCCATCTCACAGTCCCGCCAACCTCACAGGCCTGCCTGGTGGGGATGTGGGAGAGGGCCTTCTCGGTGGTGGCTCCTCCCAGGCAACTTTGGAACTCCCTCCCTCTGGCTTCCCTCCTTGCTGTCCTTCCACCAGCAGGTGAATACTTTCTTTTTCCAAGAGACTTTGGGGGAACTGACTGCTTTTAAGGAAAGGGCTGGTTCTGTGTTGTTTTTTATTGTGATTGTCTGTATGTCTATAATATACATGTCACATGCCATAAAGGGACCCCTGACCATTAGGTCCAGTCGTGGCCGATTCTGGGGTTGCGGCGCTCATCTCGCTTTACTGGCTGAGGGAGCCGGGGTACAGCTTCCGGGTCATGTGGCCAGCATGACTAAGCCGCTTCTGGCGAACCAGAGCAGCGCACGGAAACGCCGTTTACCTTCCCACCGGAGCGGTACCTCTTTATCTACTTGCACTTTGACGTGCTTTCGAACTGCTAGGTTGGCAGGAGCAGGGACCGAGCAACGGGAGCTCACCCCGCCGCGGGGATTCGAACTGCTGACCTTCTGATCGGCAAGTCCTAGGCTCTGTGGTTTAACCCACAGCGCCACCTGTGTCCTTTTGTCACATGCCATAGGTATATGATAATCACACAATGATGCGTCGCTAGGGGTAGAGCAAGCCTCCTGCATTGTATTCTGTCCCCTTAGCTATTTCTGAAGGAAGAAGGGGGGGAGGCCCATTAACCCTGTGTTGGAAAACGAGGAGGGTGGGCCAAGTCGCCCCTCCGGCTGGATCCAGCAAGGCTCTTTGCAGGCTCTGCAGCCCAGGAGATGCCCGAGTCTTACCTGTACCCATCGATGAAGCTGGAGTTGATGTAGTCGGACCCCTCGACCCCTCGGATAGGCTGCAGGCAGACCCGCGTGGTCTCGTATGGCATGATATTGACAAGGCGGTTCTTGAACTTGTTGCATGGGAGGTTGGCGCTGATGAATCGGGAGGTGTGGGCTTTGGAGTTGGCGAGTCTCTGGCGGGGCGAGAGAAAGAGAAGGAAAAGCGTTAACCACCCAGGAATGACATTGTGCCAGCAAATACCGTATTTTTTGCTCTATAAGACTCACTTTTTCCCTCCTAAAAAGTAAGGGGAAATGTGTGTGCGTCTTATGGAGTGAATGCAGGCTGCGCAGCTATCCCAGAAGCCAGAACAGCAAGAGGGATTTCTGCTTTCACTGTGCAGCGATCCCTCTTGCTGTTCTGGCTTCTGAGATTCAGAATATTTTTTTTCTTGTTTTCCTCCTCCAAAAACTAGGTGCGTCTTGTGGTCTGGTGCGTCTTATAGAGCGAAAAATACTGTATTTGTTGGAGGTAATGGCGATATGTACAGTGGTACCTCGGGTTAAATACTTAATTCATTCCGGAGGTCCGTACTTAACCTCTAACTGTTCTTAACCTGAAGCACCACTTTAGCTAATGGGGCCTCCTGCTGCCGCTGCACCGCCGGAGCACGATTTCTGTTCTCATCCTGAAGCAAAGTTCTTAACCTGAAGCACTATTTCTGGGTGTAGCGGAGTCTGTAACATGAAGCATATGTAACCTGAAGCGTATGTAACCCGAGGTGCCACTGTATCACAATGTGGTGGACATTCTAGGAAGATCAAGGTGTTCTTGGGTTTAATTTACGAGAAGTTAAAAAAAAATAAATGTTTGGAATAACCTTTCTAAAAAGACTAGAGGCATTTCTGTTAAGCATCGTTGATAGGGACATCCCGAAGGCCTTTAGGGAGGTATTCTTATATGCAACGGATGCAGCTCGGACTTTGGTGGCAAAGGGGTGGAAGGAACAAGAAGCCCCGACAATAGCGGACTGGCAATATAGGCTACAAGAATTTGCTGAGATGGCACAGTTGACAAATAGCCTGAGAGGCAATTCAAAACAAAAAGTTACGGGAAAATGGGATAGATATAAAACGTATGTTCAAAAATACAGTAAAGGTTCGTTATCTATGCTAGCATTTGAATGATGCTGGAGAGAGACTGAGTTGAGAAATAAGAACAAGAGCACATATTGTTATAGGAATGTACTAGATAAATTGTAAAAGAAAGATACAATAATATGAGTACGTTCATTTGTAAAAAAAGGAATATACAATGGGATAGACAGGAAGTCCAATGTGTTGGTACGTATATGATTTTTTTGGGGAAAAACCTTTTGTCTTTGTTTTTTTCCTCTTTGTTTTATTTTTCTTTCTTTTTAGGTATATAAAGTGTGTATATAATCTCGGTGTATATAATCTCGTTAGAAAATATATTATAATGAGCTCTCTAATGTAATATGACAATGTTTACCAATGTAATATAAGAATGTTAAAAAATAAATAAAACCGCAAAAAAAGAAAAGAAGGAACGACATTGTGCCAGCTGTGGCCTAGTAAGCAGTGCCAAGGCTCCAGGGGCTACCTCAGGACAGAAAAAGAAAAGCCCTTCTTCACACAGTGCAAAGTTAGACAGTGGAACTCCCTTCCACTGGAGACAGAGTCGGCTGTCAACTGAGATGGCTTTAAACCAGGACCGGACAAACTCACGAAGGGCAGGCCTATCCATGGCTTTGCTCTGCGCCTCCACAGCTGGAGGCAGCGATGTTTCTGAATGCCAGCTGCTGGAAACCACAGGAGGGGGAGACGGATCTTGTGTTCGAATCCTGCTTGAGGGGTTTGCATCATTGGGGCATCTGGTTGGCCTCTGTGAGTTACAGCCAAGTTACAGGGAACCAGGCAGAGGGCCTTCTCGGTGGTGGCACCCTCCCATCAGATGTCAAAGAGATAAACAACTCCCTGACATTTAGAAGACATCTGAAGGCTGCCCTGTTTAGGGAAGTTTTTAATGTGTGACATTTTAATGTATTTTTAATCTCTGTTGGAAGCCGCCCAGAGTGGCTGGGGAAACTCAGCTAGATGGGTGGGGTCCAAATAAAAAAATATTATTATTATTATTTGGTAGCCTTACGCATGGAGCCTCGGGTAAGCCGCAGATATGATGCAGAGTGGAAAACAAGAGGTGCAGGGGTGGGGCTCAGAATTTGGACATTGCTGCTGAAATTTGAGACCCCAGCGCCCACCACTGTCAGCGGGCGCTTGACCCTTCTTGAAATGGGAGCCTGTTGCCCACGCCCCGTCCAGACTGGACAACCCCAAACTCTTAACAATACTTGTTTTTCCCCTGCTCCCACACTTTCTATGTCCCTGTCAACACCTTAAGAATCGTAGGGCTGGAAAAGAATTGCAGGGCTCCAGGAATCTCTGCTCAAGCATCCCTAACCTGCGCCCATCCGACCTCTGCTTAAAAACCTCCAAGCAAGCAGAGCCTGCCATTTTCCTGGGGGGGGGGGTCTGTCCCCCTGCCCGACAGCTCCTTACCACCAGGAACTTATATAATAATAATAATAATAATAATTTATTATTTATACCCCGCCCATCTGGCTGAGTTTCCCCAGCCACTCTGGGCGGCTTCCAACCGAATATTAAAAACAATACCGCGTTAAATATTAAAAACTCCCCTGAACAGGGCTGCCTTCAGGTGTCTTTTAAAGACAGGATAGCTGCTTATTTCCTTCACATCTGAAGGGAGGGTGTTCCACAGGGAGGGGAGGGTGCCACTACCGAGAAGGCCCTCTGCCTGGTTCCCTGTAACCTCACTTCTCGCAATGAGGGAACCGCCAGAAGGCCCTCGGCGCTGGATCTCAGTGTCCGGGCTGAACGATGGGGCTGGAGATGCTCCTTCAGGTATACTGGACCGAGGCCGTTTAGGGCTTTCAAGGTCAGCACCAACACTTTGAATTGTGCTCGGAAACGTACTGGGAGCCAATGCAGATCTCTCAGAACCGGTGTTATGTGGTCCCGGCGGCCACTCCCAGTCAACTTCTTCCTAATGTTTACTTGAAACCCCTAGGTATGGAGGCCGGCCGCTGGACGCAGCTCACCTTGAACCCCCAGCTGCAGCTCACCTTGAATTCGAGCTCCATGCCAGTGACGTGCTCCCCAACTTCTATCTGAGCCAGCTTCTGAATGTAGGTGTACAGATTGCGAGCGGGGACTTCTGTGTTGCCGCAGGCGACGGCTTCCAGCAAGGAGTCATGTATGAAACTGTACTGGTCCTCCGTCTGCACCATGTAATTTCTCTGCGACCTCATGAGAGTGACGTGGCCGTAAATGTCCACCGTCTTCTCGTGTTTTATCCTCTCCAGCATGGCGTCGATCACGATGAAGCAGCCCGTGCGGCCGACCCCAGCGCTGAAAGAAGGCGGACACAGAAGGTTGGGCAACATATACCGTATTTTTCGCTCTATAACACGCACCCGACCATAACACGCACGTAGTTTTTAGAGGAGGAAAATCCGTAGGCATGCCACCCGTGGGCATTCCCTTCATAACACGCACAGACATTTCCCCTTACTTTCTAGGAGGAAAAAAGTGAGTGTTATGGTGCAAAAAATACGGTAAGTAGAAGAAGAGCATCAGTTGGAATTGAAAAAAGCTTGAGGATATAAGACATGGGTAGGCACACTAAGGGACGCAGGTGGCGCTGTGGGTTAAACCACAGAGCCTAGGACTTGCCGATCAGAAGGTGGGCAGTTCAAATCCCCGTGACGGGGTGAGCTCCCGTTGCTCGGTCCCTGCTCCTGCCCACCTAGCAGTTCGAAAGCACCTCAAAGTGCAAGTAGATAAATAGGTACCACTGTGGCGGGAAGGTAAATGGCGTTTCCCTGCGCTGCATTATTTACTGCGCTTGTTTCTTACCATTTTCTCCTCATCTGATGCCCATAGCAATCGTGAGAGGCAGGTTAGGCTCAGAGGCAGCGACTGGCCCAAGTCAGCTTTCCTGACCCAGTGGGGAATTTGAACCCAGCTCCTAGTATACCACTCTAACCACTGCACCAAACTGCCTCCCGCCTCCTTTCCAAAGCTGGGAAAAGTGCTGACTAGGCTTTGGGAAGGAGGGGGGAGGACTCCGGGACCCTCTCAAAGCCCCCGGGCCTCCTTCCCGCAGCCCAGTGCCTCGGTTACCCAGCTATGGGAAGGGCTGCAGACGGGGAGGGGGGTGTCAAATGTTGCTGAAGACCACCGAAGATGGCCTTGAAGGAAACATGCGGTCCTCTGGCCTCGTGTTGGACCACCCTGAACTAGATCTTTCAAATCATTGCAGTTCCTGCAAAGCAAGCTTGAGTTGATTTAATTGAGAAGGCCCCGGTCCCTAAAATAGCGCCTTCTCCAATTATCAGCTATCTTGTGCCCTACGACTGGGCAAGATGATTGGGCCTTTTTGGTGGTTCCCCCACTGGGGGGGTTGCCCAATTAGCCCTGACCTGTAACAGGGCCTTTTTAGTGGTGGCTCCCTAGTTGTGGCATGCCCTCCCTTGGTGGGGTACACCGGTCTCCATCACTGTTAACACTCAGGAGGGATTTAAAAACATTCCTGTTTGCTCAGGCATTTGTTTGGTAGAGGGATACCAATCTCGGCAACCCTGAGATCACTGGACGGAAGAACACTTTTAACCGAAAAATGCTTTTAGATGTTTTAAAACTATTAAAAAGTTTTAGCCTGTCTGACAGTGGTTTATACCTTCCCCCCCAAAAAAAAAACCCCTGACCAGGTGGAATGCTTTAATCCTGTCTTTTAAAAACGGTGTTTCAGAGTTTTCTTTGTCTTCTATTTTAAGCCATTTTTGTTTGTTCTTATATAATTACTCTTATTATTATTATTATTTACTAGATCTATACACTGCCCTTCATCCGAAGATCTCAGGCAATTCATTGTGTGTTGCTTTGAGAGATATTGGGGGGGGGGGGAAAGCACCCAATGAATTTAACAAGGAACAGTAATGAAAATTGTGTAACTACGTTTGCTTGCCTGGGCAATCGGGGGAGGAAAGGTGGGATATAAATTCAATTAAACACACATACACACCTGCAGTGCACAACAATGGGCCCTGCATCGGGCGGGTTGCAGGTTTTCACTCTCCTGAGGAAGGCCAGGAATGGGGTCGGGTACTCGGGGACACCATGATCTGGCCAGGCCGTGAATTGGAACTGCCGAACCTCCCGTTTCTCGCTGGAGCCGTTCTGTGATAGGTTGGGGGTGGAGGGAGAAGAGAGATGACAGCATGAGTTGAAGCTGAGCCAACGCTCAGAGCGACTGGGCAACCCACAGCACAAAGGGAACCTCTGAAAAGGCATAGGCGTCTCGACGCAAGTAAGCCAAGCCGCATTTTGGAACAGGGAAGGAAATCCAGTCCTTGCTTTCTGTGTTGCCTGGGGGTTCTGGTTTCTGCACCTCTTACCTTGTGAAGCGAGAAGGTTCGGACGCAGAACGTGGCCAGCTCGATGGTATCCAGCAAGGTGACTTGAATCATTCCGTACGTCTCGGTGCCCCGGCCCGGCCAGTACTGGTCACACTTTATCTGGAAGGAAAAAATACATTATTATCATTATCATCACCATAAAGAAGGCTGATCGCCGAAGAATGGATGCTTTTGAATCCTGGTGCTGGAGGAGACTCTTGAGAGTCCCATGGACTGCAAGAAGAGCAAACCTCTCCATTCTGAAGGAAATCAGCCCTGAGTGCTCACTGGAAGGACAGATCCTGAAGCTGAGGCTCCAGTACTTTGGCCACCTCATGAGAAGAGAAGACTCCCTGGAAAAGACCCTGATGCTGGGAAAGATGGAGGGCGCAAGGAGAAGGGGACGACAGAGGATGAGATGGTGGGACAGTGTTCTCGAAGCTACCAGCATGAGTTTGACCAAACTACAGAAGTGGAAGACAGGAGGGCCTGGCATGCTCTGGTCCAGGGGGTCACGAAGAGGCGGACACGACTAAACGACTAAACAACAACAACAACATCATTATCATCACTATTTCGCTTCAAGCTAGTGGCTGTTTGGAAAGTGGTAGCATCATCTCAAATCTGTCCGTGCATCCGTGTGGTCAGCATAGTGGTTACCGAGTGTCGGACTAGGACCTGGGTTCGAATCACCATTCTGCCATGAAGCTCAATGGATGAACTTTGAGGACCCCGCACTGCCTGTTTCTCTGCCTAACCTACATGACAGGGCTGTTGTGAGGATTAAACGAGGAATTTGTGGGGATTAAATTGCCTCCTTGAGCTCATTAGAAGCACAGAACAAGAACAAGCTAGGATGCAGTAAATAAATGCAAAGCTAGATGCTGCGAATTGGTTGAAACGTGACTCTCTTTCTCGCACGAGCAAATCTCAGCACTGAGCCATCTCATTCAGCCAGACTCTGTATGCGTAGCCCTCACATTTTCTTTTTTTTTAAAGAAATATTTATTAAGATTTTACAAAGACAAATATACAAAAACACATAATAATAAAAGAGAAAAAATAAAAAATAAAAAGACAAATAAAACATACAGAAACAACAGGAAAAATTAAAAACAATTATTTTTCATAACATAAAACTCGTTTGCTTGTTTCTTTGACTTCCTCACACCTCCCCTTCTTGTATTCCCATTTAAATAATCAAATCAGCAAATCCTTACCCTCTTTCATTTATCTTATCTCTATAACTTAACATTTTATAACTCAGTATTTTCATACATTATCAATTCATTTTTGCATATTCTTATTAACTTTGTTGCCAATACCACTTATTTCCAATCCAACACCATTTCAGTTATTTTTTTTACCTAATTATACCCTTCTTCCATATTCTTAAAGCATCACAGCTGGAAACCACTTAATTTCTATCCAACATCATTCTAACATTCATTAATTTTGCAATATTTCTGTAAATAGTCTTTAAATTTCTTCCAATCTTCTTCCACCGCCTCTTCTCCCTAGTCCCGGATTCTGCATAGCCCTCACATTCTCAAAGTGTATTTTCAAGGACATAAGGACTAGAAACTTGAACTAAACACATGAGGCGTTTTCAAGGAAGCTGAAACCCAGAACCAGATTCTGAGGTTTTTGCTCCAGATTCCACACCTGTTAAGAAAGATTCCACACCTGCCTTTTTCGTAAGGGGGCGGGGGGGGGGCACTGGCAGCTTTTTAGTTTTCTTTTTAAAAAGTACCGTATTTTGCGCCCCATAGGACGCACCGGCCCATAGGACACACCTAGTTTTTTTTGGGGGGGAAATAAAGGGGAAAAAAATTTATTCCCCCCCCCCCAGGCTGGAAGAACCAGGTCGGAGAACAGCGGGAAGGCGCGCTCCGCCTCCCCGCTGTCCCCCGAGCTTGTGGGGCTGGCGATGGGAAGAAGTGCGCTGAGCCCGGGACTGCAGGCAGTTCTGCGCAACCCTCGGAGCCGGTCTCCCGAGGGTTGCGCAGAGCTTCCTGAAGCCTGGAGAGCGAGAGGGGTCGGTGCGCACCGACCCCTCTCGCTCTCCAGGCTTCAGCGAAAGCCTGCATTCGCCCCATAGGACGCACACACATTTCCCCTTCATTTTTGGAGGGGGAAAAGGGCGTCCTATAGGGCGAAAAATACGGTACTTGTTTTAGGAATAAACTTAAAAATCAAGATCTGCTATCTAGTTCGTCGTAACCACCTTTTAAGCTGATTGAACTGTTCTTAATCAATTAGATCACTGGTTTGAAACCCTTTTTCGGGCCACCTGCCCCCTTGGTTTCATAAGTTCACCCCCCCCGGTGCCCCCTACCTTACACAAATCATTATTCAGAATAGCGGTTTGTATGACCCGCCCAGGAAGATAATAACACAATACAGCTCAAAACAGCCGCACATTTACTCAAAATCCAATTAAAACGTGAGCTTAATTAAAGGAAATTGACGGACCTGATCCAGGGGGGTACCAGCTTTTCAAAGTTTATACCTCCAACACCCCCTGCCTCTCCCCCTGCCTCTTAGTGCCCCCCCAGGTCATCTTACCTCCCCTCAGGGGCAAGAACTCTCTGGGAGACCAGGGTTCAAATCCCCCACTCAGTCACGAGAGCTCCTTGGGTGATTTTGGGTGGCCTACATCGCAGGGTAGTTGGGGAGATTAAAAGAGGAGGTGGAGAAGGACCGTTTACACCACACCTTGAGGTCCTTTGGAGGAAAACAGCGCGGCAAAAACGCAATAAACAACGAACCACTGGATTACTGGTGACTGGGAGCGGCCGCCGAGACCATATAACACCGGTCTTGGAAGACCTACATTGGCTCCCAGTACGTTTCCGAGCACAATTCAAAGTGTTGGTGCTGACATTTAAAGCCCTAAACGGCCTCGGTCCTGTATACCTGAAGGAGCGTCTCCACCACCATCGTTCTGCCCGGACGCTGAGGTCCAGTGCTGAGGGCCTTCTGGTGGTTCCCTCGCTGCGAGAAGCCAAGTTACAGGGAACCAGGCAGAGGGCCTTCTTGGTGGTGGCTCCCACCCTGTGGAACGCCCTCCCACCAGATGTCAAGGAGAACAACAACTACCAGACTTTTAGAAGACATCTGAAGTCAGCCCTGTTTAGGGAAGCTTTTAATGTTTGATGTATTACAGTATTTTAATACTTTGTTGGAAGCCGCCCAGAGTGGCTGGGGAAACACAGCCAGATGGGCGGGGTATAAATAATAAATTATTATTATTATTATTAGATGCCACAGCCCAAGCAGTTGCCCCTTCCCCAACGGAAAGGCATGTGCGTTTTCCTCACCCGCGATTTCTCCTCCAGCTTGGTCATCATCACCACCGTGGCCGAACGCTGCTCCCACACCATCCTCCAGAAGTCCCCAAAAGTCTCCGGAAGGGGCCCCTGCGTAGCGATGTACGCATTTTGCTTACGGTAGCCGTCGATGTAGTTGGCATTAATGTAGTCACTGCCCACAATTCCTGCGTCGAAACAGTCAGAAACCAAACAGCTGCGATGAGCAAATCCTGTCCTCCAGGGACCCTAGGCGATCGGGGCGGTGGCATTGCACACAGCCATATAATTGTGGAGTCGAAAGGGACCCCCAGGGTTCATCTAGTCCAACCCCCTACAATGCAGGCATCTCAGCTAAAGTATCCAGGACAGAGGGCCGTCCAGTCTCTGCTTAAAAACCTCCGGGGAAGGAGAGCTCGCCACCTCAAGGCCGAATAGCTCTTACTGTCAGAAAGTTATTCCTTTGAAGCCGCTGGTTCGGGTCCCAGATTCTGGAGCAGCAGAAAACAAGCTTGTTCCATCCTCCAAGTGACAACAGCCCTTCAAAAATTTGAAGATGGCTCTCCTATCTCCTCTCAGTCTCCTATTATCCAGGCTAAACATACCCAGCTCCCTCAACCGTTCCTCATTCGGCTTGGTTCGCCGACTTTTGCACATGTTTCAGCTTGTCAACAATCATATTAAACTGCGGCGCCTGGAACAGGACACAGAACTCCAGGGGGGTTCAACAACTTATTATAAAGGACTTAGATGAAGGAATTGAGGGGATGGCCTTCAAATTTGCAGGTGACCCTAAACTGGGAGGAGTAGCTGATAATGCAGAAGAAAGAATTCAAGATGACATTAACAGACTGGTGTAAAAGTAAAGGTAAAGGTAAAGGGACCCCTGACCATTAGGTCCAGTCGTGGCCGACTCTGGGGTTGCGGCGCTCATCTCACTTTACTGGCTGAGGGAGCCGGCGTACAGCTTCCGGGTCATGTGGCCAGCAGGACTAAGCCACTTCTGGTGAACCAGAGCAGCGCACGGAACTGCTGTTCACCTTCCTGCCGGATTGGTACCTATTCATCTACTTGCACTTTGATGTGCTTTCGAACTGCTAGGTTGGCAGGAGCAGGGACCGAGCAACGGGAGCTCACCCCGTCGCGGGGATTCGAACCGCCAACCTTCTGATCGGCAAGTCCTCGGCTCTGTGGTTTAACCCACAGCGCCACTCGCATCCTTTAATAGACTGGGGAGCTGGGCCCAAAATAACAAGTGGGCCATGACTAACAAAATGAATTTCAAAAGGGACAAGTGTCTGGTTCTGTACTTGGGCAGGACTAGCCAGAGGTTCTCCGCCCCTGGCTTTCTGCAGGTGTGCGGGACCTTTCAGTCCTCCTGATTTTGCTGAACGACGACTCCCATTGGCACTGGCCAAAGGGACCATGTTTGCTGTGGCTGACGGGAGCTGCCATTTGGGAACTCTGGATTGCATCCGTTTGAACGCCTTCATCAGTCTGAATTCCCTCCTTTGCTTTCGTGAGAAACGGCTTAAGCATTGCGGCAGTGGCAAGAGGAAAGAGAGAGAGAGAGAAGGGGAACCCTCACTGCAATTCCTATCGGGGCCACAGATGGAAGCAGGGAATTAGCAACCGTGACCCCCTTTTAATTACGCGGGCCTGTTATGTGTGGGTGTTCTCTTCCAAGCGCTCCTTCTAATTTAAAAGTATGTCAGGTCAGAGCCACCACGCTGCCTCGCTTCCCAAGTTAGCAGAAGGCAGGGATCCTCGCTGGAAGGGAGAACGGAGGCACTAATCACAAACCAGGTGGCGATTGCGGCTGAGGTGTCGTCTCCTGCTGCTGCAGGGCCCCCCATTTATATACACATATACAGTTCAAAGAAATTACCGGTGGCGGCGGAGAAGGAACATCGCCCTTTGGTGTCTGGGGAATCTGCTGCGACCTGCTTACAAGAAAGCCGCTGGGTCTGGTTTAAGGTTCTTTGCGAGGTTTTAACTTGGTACAGGAGCTTTCAGAGGTGGGAAGAAAGCTAATCCCCTTCCCTGGCTCCTGTATGGGGTCAGTGGCAGCCTGGTGCTTTAACCCTCAGCCAACTGTAATTTCATTTACCTGGGGGAGGAGCAAGGATAGGGAGCAAGGGAGTTGGGTGGTGCAAAAGCCCATGAGCGTTTGATGGGATTTCGGGTGGGAGATTGGAGAGGTGAAAGCAAACACCTTTTCATCTCTCCTTCTCTCCCCCTCTCTGCAGATGTGAAGCCCAAGAGGGTTTCACGACAAGATGAGCTGTCATAGAAGGGTAGAGATTGAAAGGCACCCGATTGAAAGGTCGACTCCCAGCAATGCAGGAATCGCAGCTGGGAAGCACTGGAAACAAAAAGGGCTGGAGGTTTTTGGGCCGACAAAACACACAGACTGTGCAGGGAAGGCAGAATCTGTGCTCCCTTCTCCGCAGATGTTGCTCTCAAAGGCCACCATACCTGACCATTAGTCATGCTTGCCACTGGAGCCACTAGGAGTTAGATTCCCAACAGCACCTTGGAAGACCCGCAAATTCTCCATTTCTTTTTCTGGGAGGAATTCCTGATCAATTAGGTGCATAACCTACGGACGCTGCTAAGTGCGCACTGCCCGGTTGAAATCCCGAGAACAGCCCTGTAAAGTCGGTCAGTGTTGACAAGCAAGTCACCTTGAAGCTTCTGGGATCAAGGACTTAAAGGGGAAAGGGGTGAGAGGAGACTCACAGAGCCCTTTGCAAGTCTCCGTGCGCTCCCCCTTTAAGAGTGGGGGCTCAAAAGTGGCGCGCACGGCAACTTGCAAAGTGAAGGGTTCTGACAGGTGGGCGGCCCCACTCAACTGTCAATCATGTGATGTCATTTTCTGCCAGTAAGAGCTGTCAAAAACTGTGGAACTGACTCCTTCGGAAGGTGCTGGACTCTCCCTCCTTGGGGGGCTTTTAAAATGTTACAAATATGATCTGACAAAAGCTTGAAAAATCTGACCTCAGCCCCTCCTCCCCTTGCGACAAAGTGGTTTGTACCTTCAATGGGCAGCAAAATGACGCGGGAATGGTCGTAGGCGATCACATTGGCGTATCGGTTTTTCGGCTTGTTCACCTCGAGGTTGGAGTGTTCCCAAGTGAACTGCTGACCCGGGTCGATGGACTGCAGGAGCAGAAAGAGAGGAACGTCAGCGAAAAATTCCACGTTTTGTTCCAAACTATAGGAGTGGAAGCTAAAAAGCAGTCAACTTCTCTTCCTTCCAGGGACCATGACCTGAAAACAATTCACAGGTGCAACCAACTCAGAGCTGGTGTGGTGCAGTGGTTAGAGTCTCCAACGACTAGGCCCTAGGAGAAACCAGGGTTCAAATCCTGCCACCTTGGCCATGGAAAAAGCTCGCTGGGTGCTAGTTGCTGCCTCCCTCAGCCTAACCCTACTCTGCAGGGTGGTGGTGGTGGTTGGGATCAATTGTTGGGATCAACTGAGCAGGGGGACACCCATGTACACCGCCTTGATCTTGGAGGAAAAGGTGGGGTGTAAATTGAACGGTGGCTGGCGAGTGAGCGGGGCCACAACACTCTCCTCTGCTTCCCATCCCTTGCCAATCACCTGCTGCCATAATCCGCCCCCAAAGGTAGGGAAAAACATTTGCACACATCTCCTTTGACGTGCTCCTTTTTTCCTTTCTTCGGAAGGAAGGCGGAATAATAATACCAGGCAAAAGCCACCTCTGTTCCTGCTGTAGTCCCACGGGCTGGAAGCTACGCTAACAGACGCTCCCCTCGTTACTGGGGACCTCACTGGGGGCGGCCGGGGGGGGGGGCAGTCGTTGCCTCTCAGCCTAACCAGGGCCGTCTTAAGCATGTCCAGAGTTCCCTAGAGTTGTCGACCTTTTTTTTAGGGAGCTGACACCGCGCGATTATCTCTGCTCAGGAAAAGAAAACAGGAAACGTAAGGAGCCCAGCAGAACAAACCAGCTGGGTGCCTCGCGGTGTAGGGAGCATGCGCTGGGCAGACTTCTCCACAGCCCTACGCCAATCCCAGGCGCGCAGGGCACAGCCGGCCGGCTGCCTCAGCACCTTGCTGGCTCGTTCTCCCTCGAACTCGCGCCGCAGCAGCAGAGCCCTCCGCGACGCTCCAACCAATGGGCGTCTCCCTTGGACTCCAACTCTCGGGCCCCGGATTCTCGGTCTGGCGCCCCTGAGAGCCTGGCGCCCGGGTGTCCCGCACCCCTAGCGCCTATGGGTAAGGCGGCCCGGAGCCTAACCTACCTCGCAGGGGGGTTGTTGTGCAGGGGACTGAATGAGGAGCGGAAAAAGAAGACTGTGCATGCTACCTTGAGCTCCTTGCAGGAAAAGGTGCAATATATATGCAACAAATAGGATGCTGTACTAAATGGGCCATTGACCTGTTCTCTAGCAAGACTCTCCTTATCTTCTGAGCAGTTCCAAACTGCCTCCGCAACCACAGTCCCTCTCCAATCTTGCACCTCCGCATTTCTTTCATTAGGTGTGCTGTGGTTTTTTGTTAAAAGTATCTCCAGATCTGCAGCTCAGGAGGAAAGCTGTCCTGGAAAAGCGCCAATATCACATTATGCAGATTATCTGCTGGCAGGGGGGTGGGCAATGGGAGGGGAGAACTGGCAGAGAGAGAGAGAGCACATTAGGCTTCTCTACGCTCGCTTGCCTTGCCCGAGTGCGGAGGTGGGTTAGGAAAGATCCCAGCAGAGCGCTGAGGATCTCTTCCCATCATCTTCCCAGCAATTAGCAATTCATACGCTGTGCAAAAAAACAACAACAACGGCTCGGAGTCTGCGGCCGAAAGACTTTTGGTTCCTAGCATTTTTTAGTTGCTGACGACCACCTGCCTCCTCCTCTGCCAACCTGCGAGTGGGCTTCTGCCATGGCTCATCTTGGTGCCCTTCCTGGCGCCGTTAGGTCCAATTCTCAGCCCCTCTTATTCTGAGACACGGCCCCTTTGCAAATCCTCGGTTTGGCTGACTTTTTTCACCCCCTATGCAGAAGGTGCTGTGGGCAGATGCACAGTGGTGTAGCTGCCTGGGATCAGGGAGGGGGCGAAGACCCGTTGCTATTCCTGCAGCACGGTCCCTGCTTCCCGTGGCTGGATGCAGAGAAGGCAGCACCTGGTGGACTTCCAAGGCTCGGAGCCAGAGGCTTGGGGGCAGGACAATGATGAGTGGTCAGAGGGAGAAGACTAGGGTGGGAGGAGATGATGGAAGAATTCCTCCATCTTCTCTCTGCCCCTGTTCCTTCTTAGATTACGCATTCCTTTTACTTCAGTGTATTATAAAAAGTTATTTTGTACTGGGTATGAACTTTTGTAAAAGGGACTGTGGTCTAAACCACTGAGCCTCTTGGGCTTGCCGATCAGAAGGTCGGTGGTTCGAATCCCCGCGACGGGGTGAGCTCCCGTTGCTCTGTCCCAGCTCCTGCCAACCTAGCGGTTCGAAAGCATGCCAGTGCAAGTAGATAAATAGGTACCGCTCCGGCGGAAAGGTAAACGGTGTTTCCGTGCGCTGTTCTGGTTTTGGTGTTCTGTTGCACCAGAAAGCGGCTTAGTCATGCTGGCCACATGACCTGGAAAAACTGTCTGCCGACAAACGCCGGCTCCCTTGGCCTGTAAAGCGAGAGGAGTGCCGCAACCCCATAGTCGTCTGCGACTAGACTTAACTGTCAGGGGTCCTTTATCTTTATGAAGTTTTGTATATCTTTGGACAAGTTATCTATCTATCATCTATCTATCTATCTATCTATCTATCTATCTATCTATCTATCTATCTATCATCTATCTATCTATATCTATCTATCTATCTATCTATCTATCTATCTATCATCATCATCTATCTATCATCTATCTATCTATCTATCATCAGTCTATCACACAGTGGTACCTTGGTAGCCAAATGCCTTACTTGTTGAACAAATCGGCTCCCAAATGTTGCAAACCCGGAAGTGAGTGTTCCGGTTTGCGAACGTTCTTCTGGAAGCCGAACGTCCGACACGGCTTCCGAGTGGCTGCAGGAATAAGAAGCCGTGCTTTGGTTTGCGAACGTTCTGGAAGTCTGTTTGACTTCCAAGCTACGATTGTATATTAAAGGAAGCTGAAAAGGTGACAGGGCTTAGCAAGCGGGAAGAGTCTGTGGCAGAGGGCAGCCCAGACTCAGAGGCAGGTGAGGAGGGGAACCAAGAGGTAGAGATGAGGCAGGCTGGTGAAGAAGCATAGCAGTCTCCCCTCCTCCTGGTCTCCCAGGACCAGAAGAGGTATGAAGAGGGTGGAGCAAAGAGAGACAGAGCCTTCGGCTGCTGGGGAAGGATCTTGCAACTGCCTCACTGGGACAAGACCTACTGGGAAGAAAGGTAAAGGACCCCTAGACGGTTAAGTCCAGTCAAAGGCGACTAAGAGGCTGCAGCGCTCATCTCGCTTTCAGGCTGAGGGAGCTGGCATTTGTCCGCAGACAGCTTTCCAGGTCATGTGGCCAGCAGGTCTAAACTGCTTCTGGCACAATGGCACACTGTGACGGAAACCAGAGTGCACGGAAACGCCGTTTACCTTCCCGCCGCAGTGGTACCTATTTATCTACTTGTGCTGGTGTGCTTTTGAACTGCTAGGTTGGCAGGAGTTGGGACAGAGCAATGGGACCTCACCCCGTCACGGGGATTCGAACCTTCTGGGAAGACTTGCTGTGCTCACTAGGCATGCACTGTTTTTGGGGGTGGGGGTGGGGTTTGAATGAAGAGTTCACTGACACAAGTGGTTTTTCTTTATTGCTGACCTGCTCCTGACACAGCGTCTTACTAGAGCTGACCAATCAGCATGAAGGTGGCGCTTTTCAGCCACTAAGAGGCTCGCCCTTTGATCTGATCGGAGCCAATCCGAGAGGACGGAGGCGGATCGGTGCCTGAGGATGGGCTCCTGGGACCAGTCCAGAGAAATGGCATAAGAAGAACAGAGTAGTTCTGGATGCTCCAGAGCTAAGCGTTTAAGAAACATGCAGAGGACCACAAACACCCCCAGTTCCTGGGACTCCAGTTACGGAGCAGAGGGCTGCAATTTTAGGCCACGTCCCTCATAACACATAGCCCCATCCTCCACCCCACCTATGATGTGTTCCCCCCCCCCAATCCGCTGCCAACCCATAATGCTCCTTTGTACCTCGTATTCCTGAGAGAGTTTCAGGTTGTCGTTGGCTTTGAGGTGCTCCGTGTGGTCTGCCAGTTCCGAAATGGGGATGGGTGGGTGGCTCAGCATACCTATTGGGGGGGGGGGAGGAGACAGGTGGGGGGGGAGAGAAGTGGGAGGGAAAAGTGGCCTTCAATTAAAAACAAAAAACACACACCGTTCCGTAGCAAACATACAATTCAGATTTTTTAAATTTTTTATTTTCGAAAACAAAAAACTGCAATGAAAGGAGGGTTAGAAAGGAGTGCGGGGTGGGGTGGGTGGGGGGAGAGAGAAACTGTGAGGGCTCGAAATTGTGTCCTTGGAAACTGGAGAGGGAAATGAAGAGAGTTCTTTCCCCGTGATGGCCCCGTTCTCGACATTTATCCATAAAATCGGAAGGGAGGGGAGGGGGGATTTCTCCCCCCTTCGTTTTTGTAAAGAGAGACGAACTAACAAAAGGAGCAAACGAGAACAGAAGAGAAAAAAAGATTCTGATAGCAGGCACTTCGCAGAGCGATTCCAAATGGTGACGTCGCGAAGGGAGGGTAGTGTCGGGTGGAAGGGAGGAAGGAAGCGAGGGAACGGCCCCCCCCTCCAAGAAAAGCAAAACAAAGTCGGCAGCACGCCAGTGCCAACACAGCAAACAAACGATGTGTCAAGGGCAAAGGGGGTCGTTGGAATGATAAATAATACTAATATATATATAGAAACCCAGATAAAAACAAGACACACCGCACAGAGGTTTCAAAAGGGGGGGGGCGTATGGTTGAGTTGGCCAGTGAAATGAGGAGAGCGCGACGCGCCTGGGGGTGGTGCTGGAAATGGAGGAGGAAATGCAGAGGTTTCCCAAAAGGTAAGAGTGGCTTTGTCTTGCCGTGAAGATAAAGGAAGCAGCTGCAGCAGGCAGCCAGAGTGGTGCCCCCCCCCGGAGGCAGTTGCTTTGACTACAACTCCCATCATCCCTGACAACATCTGGGTGGGGGCACCACTTGGGCAACACCTGGTCTGTACCGAAAGCAGCAGCTCTGCATGGTTTCCGGCAGCCTGACGACAGACTCATGCAAATATTCTATAGAGAGAAACTGCCTTTCACTGAGTCAATGAGCTCAATATTGCCCACGCTGGCCAGCGCTGAATCTCCAGGGTTCTCTGCCAGCCCTGCTTGGAGATGCCGGGAACTGAATTTGGGGCCTTCTGCATGCCAAACAGGTGAGCTGTGGACCTTCCCATAAGGGGTCTGGAAGGGGGGAGCTTCTGCAGGAAGAATGCCATAGTAGTGCATTGCACCACAATGCACACTAAGGAGGTTCAGGTGTCATTTAAATGTTCAGAACTTGCCTTTGAGGCAGAGGGGGCTCACATCACCCTCCCCTAATAATACCTAACATTCATTCATCTTCCTGGAAGAGCCCATTTCTGAGTCACTAAGAGGCTCCTTTCTCTCCACCATTTGGGGATAATAAATTGGTCTTGTGAAAGCTGCCACCCCAGCTAATATCAGAGGTTTCCTGAGAACAATGCTATAAAATGCGGGATATAGTTATTTGAAATCTTATCACATGGGGAGGGGGAGAAACGTTCTACTGCACTGGGTGGGGTGGGGTGGTAGATTTCTCCACTTCCAAAAAACCGATGTTTATGGAAAAGGTCACTTGGTTGAACCCAATGTTAAGTCCTACTCAGCTCAAACCCATTGAAATTAATGGATGTGACTGATACCCATTAATTTCAATGGGTCTATTCTGAACAGGACTTAAGTTGGCTACAAACCGCTTCTACAGAATTTTGGAAATGTTTCCCCACTTCTTTCTCGCATAGGATTTTTTAATTTAAATTTTTAATTTATTTTTTTTTAATTTAATTTTTGGAGAGGGTGTTTGTTAAAGAGACTGCAGGTCTTCTCGTGGTCATTTGCAAATCTGGAGGAAGGAAACCCCCTTAGTGGTGGTTTGGTGCTGTTCCCCTCGAAAGGAGGGCAGAATCTGTCCAATGAAACTATTCCTAGATCTCTAATTCTGCCGCAGTTTTTTTAAAAAACAGCAGCAGTTTTGGATCCTTCTCCCCAGGAGATCTGGGGGGCAAAGCCGAGGCATCAGTTCGGCAATAGCCCCCCCCATCTATGAATAAGTCTAACTCTCTTTTAAAGCCGCTGCTTTAAAACAGGTGGCCATTGCTAAAAGTCCTTCCTTTTATCTGTCAGAAATCTTCCAACACTTATCTTGCTTGACAAATGCCAGTGTTCAGAATGCCTTTGCTTAACCTGAAAGACTTCAGCCTGTCCTCACATGTCTGAGGTTGTTGGGCAAAGGCGCCACGGACAGAACTCATTCCTCCTTTTGAAATTGGGCAGATGTCCCCAAAACCCTTGTGCCCTTTCCCAGTTCTGGTAGCTGCTTAGGTATGAGATCCACAGGATTTCCCCTTCTCTCTGAAATCTGCAGCTAGCGTGTTTTTGTGTGTGTGTGTGTTAAACCAGCCCCGGCAAACAGAATTTCAATATGATTAAGAAGGCTGCAAGGGAGTCGGTGCATGAGAATGATGCCTGGAATTGCAAGGAGAAATAGAAAAAGCGGTGTGTGCATGAAAATAGTATCTTATTACATTTTTTTTAAAAGATTCCACACTGCTTGAATTTGTGGAAGGAATGCGAGGGCGCAGAATCAGCGCCGCTAAGGAAACGCTCACATTAATTAAGCTGATTCATTGTGGAACTGTCTTATGACAACGCATAGATCCAGAGAAGTTACTGCCTAGAAAACGCCGTGGCATAAATCAGTTACAGGCCAATTTCATGCATGCTTACTCAGTGGTGACTTCAGCAGGACTTACTTCCAAGAAAGGACAAATAGGACTGTCATCTTAGAGCAATTCTACACTTTATTCCGAAAGGGGGGGCGGGCAGATTTCTGGACTCTACTACAACAGACAGTTGCAGATGAGCTGTGTTCTAAATGTTGGTTCTAAAATGTTTGGTTCTAAATGTTCGCCTTATGTAAAAACATCTCCTTGCAGGAAACAAGCTAGCAAATCAGGACCCAAAGAGTCCCATCCCTTTCTCCCTAACCATGATAACCTTCGGCAGGCACAAGCTTTTGCTTAATAAAGGGAAGCACTCAAAAAAAACAGCTCCCTCTCACCTGCACTTAGATGTCTTATGGTTTCACTGCCACAGATGCCTTTCCGGGGAATTGCAGTTTGCAAAAGAGATAGGTGCCGATCTCAGCAAAGCCCACAAATTATTGGGAGTTCTCAGAGAGAACCTATGGCAGTTAAACCGGTTTAAAATTTGCAGTGTAGGCATATACCCTAAGAAGGCACTCTCTGACGGTTGCCTAGATGGAACAAAAAATATTTGCGGGTTGTGTGTGTGTGTGTACAATGGATCATCAGCTCTGCCTGTCAAGTTCCAAAGGCGTTGAGAGCCTTGGGGAGTCAGTTGGTGGTCATGGGAAATGAGTTGGGAACCATGGGAAATGAGCTGGGAACCATGGGAAGTGAGCTGGGAACCATGGGAAGTTCATTCCTCCTTCTGAGAAACCACCGCTGTGACTTGGGAACGAGAAAGGGAGAGGTGGGGGGAGATGATGGGGAGCCATGGAGAATTTCGAGCCCTATTGGGGGTTGCATGGTTAAAAGCAGCACCAAGCAGCAGCGGCAGCATAGCAGTAAAATAACCTGAGAACTCGGGGACAAAGATGGCAAAAGCTAGTGCTGTGTTCACCAGTTTTACAGTGTGCTTTTGCAAAAAGCTGGCTTTCTTATTCACCAAACCCGGCAAGGAAGAAAGACTGTAATAGGTGGAAGGGGTGGAGATTGAGAAAGAGGGTCTCTCTGCTCCCCTCTCCCACCCTTAGAGGTGCAAAAGGCAAACCTGGGAGCCAGAAAACACAGGAGAATAGCAGTTGTCAACCACCGAAACCTAGCAGATACCTCTGTAGACCTGAAAGGGCAGCTTAGCTAGGTAATACATTTCCTGCTTTGATTAGTTTTTATCCAGACCTTTGGACTTCATAAATGTCCCCAAAAGGGCTATGCAGACTTCTTCCTGAAACCTCTCACCCAACTATTCTCCTTCTTTAACCCCGGATCCAGAACAGGTAAACAGACGGGGCCTAACCTACAGTGTCCACTCGTAAGTTCAGACATTCAGTTGGACTGCAGCTTTAGCTATCCAGTGAGATCAGTAGCAGTGAAGCCTGTTGTGTGATTACTCGGGTGCAAGACATGCGCGGAAGTGGCAAATCACGAACGGCGCAGACTCACGGATGTGGACTGCGTTCGCTTCAGGATGCAAACGGGGCTCCAGAATGGATCCCGTTCACATCCAGAGGTACCACTGTACTTGAAATTCCTGGGGATTTAAGCAGACACCTATGAAAGAGGCCAGTAAACCCACCCCCCAAAAAACAAATTGTGTTTACTTCGCATGGGAAAGGAGCAAGTTAAGTAATAGAAGGCCTCTGTGAGTCAAAAGTACTCATCCACAGAGGAGGGTGCCCACTGTATCTCTGAATGATTCATTACCCTGAGCATACCTCTTTCTCTTCGGGTTCTCTGCAGATGAGTTAACTTGTACTCCTAATGTGGAGATGCAACAGAATTAGCCCAGCTCAGAGAAGGCCGACTGCTGAAATCCTGTGCAAAGCTTGAGGTGGGTATATTTTCAAGTTTAGTGTCCAGATCAAGGGAAGCAATATTCCCTCTCTATTCTGCCTTGGTCAGACCACAAATGGAACGCTGTGTCCAGTTCTGGGCAGCACAATTTAAGAAGGTTATTGACAAGCTAGAAGGTGTGCAGAGGAGACCAACCAAGATGATCAAGGCTCTGGAAACCAAGCCTGATGAGGAACGGTTGAAGGAGCTGGGTATGTTCAGCTTGGAAAAGAGGAGACCGAGAGGAGATACGATAGCCATCTTGAAATATCTCAAGGGCTGTCACATGGAAGAGGGAACAAGCTTGTTATCTCCTGTTCCGGAGACCAGGACCCAAATCAATGGATTAAATTATGAGAAAGGAGATTCTGACTCAACATTAGGGCGGATATTCTGATGCTTAAGAGCCATTTGACAGTAGAACGGACTTCCCTCTGATGGTGATGGACCCTCCATCCTTGGGAGGATTTTAAGCAGAGCTTGGACGGCCACCAGTCCGGGACGATCTATCTGAAATTCCTGCAGTGCAGAGGGTTGGACTAGATGATCCTTGGGTCCCTTCCAATCCTACGCTTCTCCCCATTCACGAGAGTTTCAGAAACACCCCAAGTTTCCTCAGCCTCCCCTTGCCAACTTGGGGAGTGCGGGTGAAGCATTCTAACCTCCCAAACCACTGCAATTCCTCCTTTCGATTCCGGTACCAGTCCCTTCCTGCGAGGGTTGCTATGATTGTGGGAATCTGGCTTTAACCACCTACCTGCTTCTCGTACTACTTTCTGCATTTGGGTGCATGGGAGAGAGAGGCCGCCCCTCCCTTCTCTCTCCGCCCCCCCCGTCTCCCTCCCCCCAACCCCACATTTTGCTCAAAGTCAAAGCAGCTTTCCGGGAAATCAAGCTGTTGACCGAGTCCATATTTTCAGGCTTTGAAAGAGAGAGATCTTAGGGGAGAGAGTTCTCATCTAGCGTTTCAAATCCCTTGAAATCTCCTTAATCTTGTTATTGCAAAGAATTCAAGCTCCTCTCTCTCTATCTCTCCATCCCCCCCCCCTCCTTTCACTCTTTCTACGAGCCGGATCATTTGACGGACAAAATCGGCCCAACATCTGCTGCCTAGACCAGAGGCCTGCCCTGCTGCCGCTGAAGTAATTGCAGCTCAACGGAAGAGGCCTGCTGTTGCCGCTTGCTTCTTTAAGCAAAAAGCAAAAAAACAGCTCAGGTGCTTAGTAAAACGATGGGCTCCAGAGAGGATTACAGTCCCCTGGAAATTCTTCTGCAGCCATATTTTTCGCTCTATAGGACGCACCTTTCCCCCTCCAAAAATGAAGGGGAAATGTGTGTGCGTCCTATGGAGCGAATGCAGGCTTTTTGCTGTAGCCTGGAGAGTGAGAGGGGTCGGTGTGCGCTCCCCGGGCTTCAGGCAGCTATCCACAAGCTTTCGGAGCCTGATGGGAGTTCCTGCTGGGCTCCGAAGGCTTGTGAATAGCAGCCTGCAGCCCGGGGAGCGCAGCGCCAACTTCCGCTACGCTCCCTGGGCTTCAGACAGCTATCCGCAAACCTTTGGAGCGCGCCCCCAGCCCCGCAAGCTCTGGGAGTGGCGGCAAGGCTGCGCGCAACCTTGCCGCTGCTCCCGGACCTGTTTTAGCCCCGCGGCTAAAAACGAAGCCCAGACAGCGAGTGGGTTCCATCCTCCCGGCTGGAGAGGTTGCGCGTGGCTAAAGGGGAAGCCAAGACAGCCAGCAGGATGGACCCCGCTGGCTGTCTTGGTTTCTTTGCTCTTTGGGGCTGGGGGGGGGAATAATTCCCCCCTTTATTTCCCCCCCTAAAAACTAGGAGTGCCCTATGGTCCGGTGCGCCCTATGGAGCGAAAAATACGGTAATGGTCGTGGGTTGTTGTTTTTTTGCTCCCACAGTCGTGAAAATGCCAGCTCTGGGTTCCTTTCCTAAAAGACACCCACATTTAAAGCACATGCGCCTCCTCTCCGCCCACAAAGAAGGCTGGGAACCATAGTTTGCACAGGGTGCTTGGAGGGGGGGGTAAACAACAGTTCTCAGGATGCCGTGAGATGACGAACGTTGTCTCTGCTTCTGAGATGGGAAGCAGCACCTAGCACAGCTTTTCTCAACCTGTGGGTCCCCCGATGTTGTTGAACTACAACTCCCATCAACCCTAGCCAGCAAGGCCAGAGCTCAGGGATGATGGGAGTTGTAGTCCAACAATATCTGGGGACCCACAGGTTGAGAACCGTTGAATCAGGGGGCAGGGAATATTTTCTCAGCCCGGGGGCTGCAGTCCCTAACAGGAAACCTAATGTGCCCTCCCTAGGTGAGGAGGAGATGTAGGGGGAGAGCCGCCCCCCCACCTTGTTCCACCCCACTTCCACACACAAAAGACCCTCGGAGCAAGTTCTGGGAAACAGCTGACTGTGCTGGCTGTTCGAAGGTGGCCCTGCATGCTCTGAACTGCCATACAAGTGGGGGAGATGGGGGAAATTAACGATCGTAATATATAAATGCAAACTGCTATACCGATAAACACGTGGGAGGGTTGCATCCAACTGAGTTCTGCTCAAGAGTAAACCCATTGAACCCAAGTTAGCCAAGACCTTTAACTGCAATGGATCTACTCTGAGTAGGGCTGCAACCCCGCCTGCTCATGAATATGCCCAATTGCAAAACATAATTCCAAGGGAAGTGAAGTTAGGATTGCAGCCCAAGTTGTAAGTTTGCAGTGTCCATTAATGTACGTGGGTTTACTCAGAGTAGGATTTAGTTGGGTGCAAACCAAGGAAGCGAATGAAAGTGACTTTCATAGGCTCACTGATTTCCACCACACGCTTAGTTAGTGGTACCCACTGAGATTAATGGACCAAAGACAATTCATTTCAATGGGACTGTCGCTGGATACAACCTGGTGGGTCTACTCTTGAGTAGAATTCAAGTTGGAATTCTGCTGCAGTCCTATAGGAGTAAATCCCACTGAACTCAACGGGGCTGACTTCTGCGAAGGTTATGCGCAGGATTGCAGCGAAACGCAACACCCTGATCCAGTCGCAATTTCGACCGTTTTGCAAAAGGCCTTTTTTTTCCGAGAACTGTAAAACTGGAAGCACGGTTTGGAGATGAGACAAGCAGCAGCACGAGGGACGGGATGGCAAAAGCCACAGATATGCAGAGAGAAAGGGGTGTGAGAGTGAACATGGAAGGAGGAAAGTGCAACAGAAGGAAAACGAAATATATATATTTGGGGGGTGGGGAGAGGGGGGGGGAGGTCGGGTGGTGCTGAGGAGGGGGGAGCACAACCAATGAAACGGACAGGAACGAAAACACACAGGAACTAACTTTCAAGGTCAAACTCAGGGTCACTGAGGGGACTGCTCAGCCCAGAATCTGCAGAAAACAGGAAAACAAAAAAACAAAACAAAAACAAAACAAAAACAAAAAAACAAAATATATAGACTTTTATAAAAAAGGAAAAAACACTACTCAACCAAGAAAACAGAAAACGGAAAAAAGCAACACAAAATTCGAGAGGAAATGAAAGGTGTTTTCTTCTTCTTTCCCCTCCCTCTCCCGCCCCCCCCCCCTTTTCTCCTTTTCACAAAGGGCTGGGCTTTGTCTTGTTTTTTGGCCACGTTCTTGGGTGTGCGCATGGGGGGAGGGGGGCAGGACTTTAAACAAAAGAGCTGCTTTGTTTTATCCAGAATCTTACCCCACCTTAAGCCCTTTCGCCTCCCCCACCCACCCAAAAAAGCATCTGAGCAACGAAGAAACGATTGAATGCATATCTTGATTTCAAGGAAACACTGAGGAAAATTTGGAGGAGGCGACCCCCCCCCAAACCGTCAAAGTCTCGTCACATGTTAAGTTTTGCATAAAAAGTTAGGCATGGGAAAATCTGTTTCTTTCTCCACTTCCTCCTGTCTTAAGTTCAGCTCTCCGCTTTGGTTTGCAAAAAGAAAACCGCAATTAAAAACCCACCAGCGTTTAAATGCAGATCAAATCCTGGCACACAAACATTCCCGTGCATTTTTGCCCAGCGTGTGGACTTTTCACAATGCAATCTCCCATAAGCGACTCACCCTTTTGTACTGTCGTTTTCTCTAACGCACGCATTTCATTTCGTTTTTTAAAAAAATGACACTTTGCACCTGATAACTTTGGGGTGAAGAACTACAGTGCAAAATTCGGAGGGAGAGAGAATTGGCAAAGGACGGCCGCCTTTTCCCAGTCCTCCGACTGTTTTTGGAAAGTTTGGATTAGTAAGGGCTGCCTTTAAAGATGAACAGAACTGGATCCCCTCCCTCCCTTTAACATTTGAGAGGGAGATATCGGCCCCTCTTGCTCTCCGATTTCTTCTCCCCCAGTCATCCTGCCATCCTGTGGCAATGACTCTTTTTCGTCCCTGGTATCAACAGTTTGCTCACTGTGCAGAAAGCCACAGTGGAGACACAGCCCTCTCCTCAATGAATAATAATAATAATAATAATAATAATAATAATAATAATAATATTAATAATAATAATACCCCGCCCATCTGACTTGCGGGCCCCAGCCACTCTGGGCAGCTTTTAACAAATATAAAAGCCAACCAGGTTGGGGGACATAGTTGCCTACTGCAGGAGGGAGTTCCGCAGATTAACTATCACTGTATTAATGAAGAAAGGGCTTTTGTCCTTTGGTTTGGGCCAAAGCGAGGGGGAACATGCAAGCAGCCTGCAAAGGGGAAGAGAAGAAGGAGAAGAAGGAGAAGAAGAAGAGGAGGAGGAGTTTGGACTTGATATCCCACCTTTCACTCCCCTGAAGGAGTCTCGAAGCGGCTAACCATCTCCTTTCCCCTCCTCCCCCACAACAAACACTCTACGATACAATAATCTTTATTGTCATTGTCCCACACAGAACGAAATTGAAAAATCTACATAAGACATTCAAAAACCAACAAGCCTGCTAACCCAGCTATCCCAGCCTGGTTAGCCCCCTAAAAACTCTGATACCCCATTTTTAAAATACAATATACTCCCATAGAGACTCCTTACACTGCTTTTAACACCAAAATCGCATTTGGGTAGAAACTGTTTCTCAGGCGGCTAGTCCTAGTCTTTATAACCCTGTACCTTCTTCCAGAAGGCAGAAGCTGAAAGAGATCATTTCCGGGGTGCGCACTATCCTGCGCTATCTCTGCAGCTTTCTTATGGCACCTGGAAGCGTAGATTTGATCCAAGGTGGGAAGAGTGCACCCAATTATTCTCTCCGCAGTCTTGACAACCCTGGACAGCATTGTTTTTCCCCTGAGGTGAGCGGGGCTGAGAGACTTCAGAGAAGTGTGACTAGCCCAAGGTCACCCAGCAGCTGCAGGTGGAGGAGCGGGGAAGCGAACCTGGTTCACCAGATTACGAGTCCACCGCTCTTAACCACTACACCACACTGGCTCTCGAAGGAGTTCCAGGTGGGACACAGACGATTCCTCACCAGATGCCCGGAGATGCCAAATGTTGACACACTGTTCTCCGCTTCTGAGATGGGAAGCGGCACCTTGCAGCTTTCCTATATGTCAGGGGTGGAGAGCCTTTTCTCAGCTTGGGGGGTGGCTGCCTCGCATGCCAAAATGGCAACTTTATAATAATAATAATTCTATTATTTGTACCCTGCCCATCTGACTGGGTTTCCCCAGCCCCGCTACTTGGGGCTGCATGCTTTCGGTGGGCAGGCGAACAAGGGAGAGGAGCAATGAGTGAAACCCCATTGCCATAGAATTGTGGGTTGGAAGGGACACCCACAGTCATCTAGTCCAACCCCGTGCAACGGAGCAGGCTGCAACCCAGCCATGCAAAGAAAACCTCAGGCGTTCCTACACAAGCTGCAGGGCAAAGCAAGAAGTACGTCCTGGATTGATTTGGGCAAAAGCAGTCACTGGGTTGATTCCTGCCATATAACAGCCCTTGGAATTAACTGATATTCCTGACACTGTTATGGGACTCGGGTGGCGCTGTGGGTTAAACCACAGAGCCTAGGACTTGCCGATCAGAAGGTCGGCGGTTCAAATCCCTGCGACAGAGTAAGCTCCCATTGCTCGGTCCCTGCTCCTGCCAACCTAGCAGTTCAAAAGCACGTCAAAGTGCAAGTAGATAAATAGGTACCGCTCCGGCGGGAAGGTAAACGGCGTTTCCGTGCGCTGCTCTGGTTCACCAGAAGCTGCTCAGTCATGCTGGCCACATGACCCAGAAGCTGTACGCCGGCTCCCTCGGCCAATAAAGCGAGATGAGTGCCACAACCCCAGAGTCGGCCGCGACTGGACCTAATGGTCAGGGGTCCCTTTACCTTACACTGTTATGCATGTATGTGTGCATATACCTGCAAGCAAATGAGTGTGTGTGTGGTATGTATGCACATTAAAAGCAAAACCCCAAACAAAAGAACACAGGATCATTCCTAACCACACGCAGCAACCGGAAACCATGGAAAAAGCCAGGGTGAAAAAGTTAAAAAAATAAAATAAATAAATACAATTCACTGAAAAAAACAAATGCTCTCCATATTCTCTCCATTCTGGAGCTAGGCTTTTAAAACTCCCTTACTCCTGATCTCCTGCTGAGTTCAGGGGCCTGGGACTCTTAGAAATAAGAACTAGTTGTCCACAGAATCGCAGAACTGTAGAGTTGGAAGGGACCCCAAAGATCATCCAGCCCAACCCCAAAGAGGTGTCCGTTAGGGTACTTTTCCTTGACACCCCTCTGCCTACAGTCTGATGCTGTTCCTCCCAGAATCCTCTCTGAGTCCTGGGGTGAACAAGTTTCGGCTTGCGCCAGAGGATTCTGGAAACCTGGTCTGGATCAAATAACAGATCCTTCCATAGACAATACATGGGAGACGTCAGCTGATGGGCAAGGGAAAGGCTCGACTCCGGCTCCCATCGTCCTTAACCGTTGGCTATGCTGGCTGGGCATTATGGGAGTTGTAGTCCATCAACAAGGTTGAAGAAAAGTGGTCGTATCCATCAAACTTGGGTCTCCAGAGACTGTCGAGAGAGAACTGCCTTCACCATCAGCCAGCTTAGCCAACACTCCAGGATGATGGGATTTGTATTCCAGCAACACCTGGAAACCGAAGGAGCTCTAAAGTCCCATTATCTTATCTATGGACATAATACATACATGTTTTGCATTGTTTCATTATTATTACAATTTATTGAAGGCTGTTGCTAATTCAGCAGTTGACCCAGCTAAGGGATGATGGGAGTTGTAGTCCGACCCGAGACTGAAGAACTTTCAGTTAGCGATAGCCTATAATAAACAGCAGCAGCTGTTGCACAATTGAGTGAAAAACCCGTGCAATATATTTAGCTAGATATAAGGGAACCTTGGTGTCCCTTCAGCTTTTGCGTCCTTCAGCTTTGGGTTCCCAAATCTAGACTACAAACCCCATCATCCTGGATAATCTGCCTGATGACAATGGGAATCAGAAAATCATAGAATTGCAGAACTGGAAGGGAACCCTACGGTAACCTAGACCAGGCACCCCCAACCTGCGGCTCTCCAGATGTTTTGGCCTACAACTCCCATGATCCCCAGCTAACAGGACCAGTGGTCAGGGATGATGGGAATTGTAGTCCAAAACATCTGGAGGGCCAAAGGTTGGGGATGCCTGGTCTAGACCCTGCAATCGCAGGAATCTCAGCTAAAGCATCCGTGGCAGACACTCAACCTCTGCTTAGAAACCTCCAAGGAAGGAGGCAAATTATGGACCGGATCTGGACCCCCCCCTCTGGCTCCCCGCCAACAAAAAGGTATTTCCATCAACAGACATCTTGTGTGCCTAGAGAGGCTGATAAACTAGCGGCAACTGACAAAGAGCCCTGGAAATTAAGCCCCCCTTGTTCCCCTTCTCTGAAGCCAGGGCTGAGAATGTGCCAATAACATCAGTTACAACAAATAACAGTAGCAGTAATAATAATAGCTGCTCTCATTATCATCATCAAAATCCCGCACCAATGAAAGTTGGATTCTGGACTATAAATCCTTGCAAAACGTAAGTGCGTTTCCACTAATCCACTTTTTTTGGGCGTAATTTATTGTGCTCCACCTCCCACAAATTTGGCATCACTAATTTTGACTTCCACTAGGCAAATCGAGGGGGGGGGGAACATCAAATCGCACCCACAGCCCATCCAAGCACTAGAATTCCCATCCAGGCAGCCTTGCCTTGCGCCCTGAGCTTCTGCCAAGCATTCCCTGCACACTTTCAGACTTCTCTGTCTGGTCATGAGGACTAGCGCCTCGCCTTTAAAAAGTGAAACTAATAAATTAAATTTTGCATTTTTTTGTTCACATCTGCACGAAGCAGTGCTGCCTAAACCTACCTACCTAAATCCAGAAACCTTCGTTTTTTAAAAAAAACAAAACCAGAAAAGAAAACAAGTCATTAGAAGTCAAAAGGCAAGCTTACATATTGGCAGAAGGCACAGATAAAACAGTAATTGTTTTAAACCAGGAAAGCCTACAGCCCTTACTCGCTTCCCCAGGAAAAAAAGAAAAGTATCAGTCAGAGCACCAGGCAGAGAAACGTATGGGATTTCGCCCTTGCGTTGCTCGTGTTCATTCCACAATACATTAAGGAACAATAAGGACTAGGAACTTGCTTTTTAAAAATTAAAAAAGAGAGAGAAAAAGAAAAGAAAGCAGAGCTTCTCAGAAAGCTAGATCCTGTGGCCACCATCTCATTCTGCAGCTTTTCGGCGATCGTCAAATATCACGGACACAAACAGCCCTGGCCAAAGGTCCATTACGATTTGCCGCCCGTGGCCAGAAGTCTCCCTAGCAGGCGAACCTGCCGCTGCCGCCTCTGCCCCACACGATCTGGGCATTTCCTCCTCCTACCTGAGATGTTGCTTGGCGATGGCAGCTGCTGCAAAGGCCGCAGATATAGCCTGGCCGAACACTCTGGCTGGCAGCAACCAAGCCGGGCCGGTCTTTCTTCGAGTGAAGTTTCAGGGGGCGAGGGGAGATTCCGGGGATGCTGGTGGCATGCGGCCTGTTTACCTGGGGTCTGGAAGTTGATGCGCCTCATCTCCACAGGGTCCTTGGGGTGGTGAGGGGTGATCTCTGCGTTGTTCAACATGCATTTGATGCGCGGCTCCGAGTCTTTTCGTTTGCTGAGGAGCAGGAAGAAGAGAGAGCGAGCAGATAAAAGACAAGGCTTTAAGGAGTCGTGTGCAGCGCTGCACCTCTGTCAGTTTTGGGGACCCCCTGGTGCCCCTCCAAATGTTGCCAAGCCCCAGCTCCCAGGAGTCATAGCAGCCAAAGGTCAGGGATTATGGGAGTCCAACAGTCCAGCAATTTTTGGGCCGGGGAGGGGGGCATAGCTGTCAACTTTCAGTTTGAAAATAAGGGATCAGCAGCCTCCCCTGACCATTAGGTCCAGTTGTGACCGACTCTGGGGTTGCGGCGCTCATCTCGCTTTATTGGCCGAGGGAGCCGGCGTACAGCTTCCAGGTCATGTGGCCAGCAGGACTCAGCCGCTTCTGGTGAAGCAGAATGCCGTTTACCTTCCCGCTGGAGCGGTACCTATTTATCTACTTGCACTTTGACGTGCTTTCGAACTGCTAGGTTGGCAGGAGCAGGGACCGAGCAACGGAAGCTCACCCCGTCGCGGGGATTCGAACCGCCGACCTTCTGATCGGCAAGCCCTAGGTTCTGTGGTTTAACCCACAGCGCCACCTGCGTCCCTCAACTTGGCTTACGCTGCACTTAAATGAAAAACAACACCACCACAAAACTGCACATTACGGTTCCCAAACAGGCTCTCAAAAGCAGTGTCAAATTAATTCTGACAAAATCTGTGCAGGGCAAAGTGAATCTCATGAGGCAGGGTGTTCCACAGTCTAGTTGTTGCTACCTAGATTTCCAACAGCCGAGGGAACGAGCGTTAAAACCAGAAGAATGCTTGGCTTTGATAAGTTATGACTGCTGAATGTCAGGACGGTCAGACAGGCAGGACAATTCACAGGTCAGAATGAAGACTCGAGGCTCAACGCGAAGTCGACTTTTTTATTATTCAGAAAAGGAGAACGCAGCAGAGTTCATCTAGGCTTGACATTGAAGATGTTGCTGGGACAGACATCTACTCCAAGCGGATGAAAACTACGGCAAGGAGGAGACAAGGCTCTTTGTGATCTGGGAGTCCCCAGGCTCTGTGGTTAAGGCCATAAGAAAAGGCTTCTGGATCAGGTCAGGGGGCCACCAACCTGTTACCCCCAAACCCCTAAACGGAGCCCAAACCATCTCATCCTCCTTGCCTATCCGCCGAGATCAGCCAGAAAGGTTTTCCTTCACGGATGGAGAGGGAACAATGGAAAATATCACCTAAGAAGCAATACCTAGTCTGTGGAACTCTCTGCCTCATGAGAATCCATTTTGTCCCATCCTTGGTGATTTTCTGCCTCCAAGCTAAGGCTTTTTCTTGTTACTTTACTCTTGCCTTTTCTGTTTCACTAAATGTATTCCTCCCCACCCCTTTCCTGGCTTTTGTTTAGCAGTGATTATCTTTCAACGGCATGATCTGGAATTTAGATGTTGTTTGCGTAGTGGTTTTAATTGCCTTGTGAGCTTCCCTTGCGTGTTCTGTTAAGGTTGGAAAAGTGGGATATAAACAATGCAAATAAATAAAGACAAACAGCACCCGGACCTATCAGGGTTTTGTTGCGGTTTTTTCCAAGAAGAAAAAGCAGCGTCAACATACAAAACGTCAAATCTATGGTTGGAAGCCTGCAATCCAATAGCCAGCCATCTGGAAAGCCCAAACTTTATTGTCTAAAGCCTTGAGAAATAGCTTGTTCTCCCCCCTTGAGGTCTCCTGAACTAACTGCAAATCAACTTTTATGGGAGAACTCTGAGCTCTAGTGCGAGTGGAGAAATATGTGACCCAAACTCAAATAATTCCAAGAGCCTAGGAGTGTTGCCAGGAAACTGCCCTTTCCACCTGCAACCTGTTTTTGGACAGGTTGCAATATCGTTCCCTTTGGGTTGCCCTCCCTCTTTACTCAAGGGTTAAACCTTGCTGGCACTTTTAGGAGCAGCGATGTTTCAGTAGCTCAGCTGCAGCTTAAAGTGCCACCTTTGCTTTACTGATTGCCTTTTGGTTCCTAAGGTGCACCTGACTGCCACCTGAATCAGAGACCGGGAGCTTTTAAAAACTCTTACCTGTCTGGTTTGCTGTCCAGGGAAGCAGTAAAAAAAGAAAGAAAAAAGAAGAGAAGGAGGAAAAGATAAAGATGAGGTTAGTGAGAGTCGCCCTTCACACCCCTTCACCAGGACTCTCAACCATCTGAATTGTAGGAATCTTTAAAATAGTGGCTCGTATATACCTGTATACCTGAAGGAGCGTCTCCACCCCCATCGTTCAGCCCAGACACTGAGGTCCAGCGCCGAGGGCCTTCTGGCGGTTCCCTCATTGCGAGAAGCCAAGTTACAGGGAACCAGGCAGAGGGCCTTCTCGGTGGTGGCGCCCACCTGTGGAACGCCCTCCCATCAGATGTCGAGGAAATAAGCAGCTATCTTATTTTTAAAAGACATCTGAAGGCAGCCCTGTTTAGGGAAGTTTTTAATGTTTTATCATGTTTTTACCACTCGATTGGGAGCCGCCTAGAGTGGCTGGGGAAACTCAGCCAGATGGGCGGGGTATAAATAATAAATCGTGTGTGATTGACCCCTTGCAACATATTGTCTCTGGTCATGGCAGCTCCTGACACTTCTGTAGGAAGCGAATGGCATCCCTTACCTCCCCCCTGCCACGCACAATCTTCCACATTTATTTATTTATTCACCGATTTGATTTATATCCCATGTTTCCTCCAAGGAGCTCAGAGAGTGGCAAGTACATGAAACCTTCGTGTTCCTTCGTTTTATCCTCACCACATCCCTGTGAGGTAGGGCAGTCTGAGAAAAGAAGTGGACTGGTCCTCATGGTCACTCAGTGGGCAGGATTCGAACCCTGGTCTCCCAGGTCCGAGCCCAATACTCTAACTCAGCGGTTCCTGAACTCTTTTTGAGCCACTGCCTCCTTGGTTCCACAAACTCATCTCCAGTGCCTGCTACCCTATAAAAAGGGCGTTATTCGAAGTTTAGCATGCCGCCGCTAAGGAAGATTGCAACGCAATAGATTTCAAAATGTCCATGATTACACCATGTTAAAAGTACAATGAAAATGGCTTAGTTTAACGCCATAAAATGGATGAACTCAGGTCTCTGGGGTTGGAAGGGACTTCTAGAGTTATCTAGTCCAGCCCCCAGCCATGTACGAATTGCAGCTAAATCACATGCAAAGATTCAAACGGAGCTGATTCTCGTTTCGCTGTGTCCCCACAAGCACCGTACATTCAAGAGTGAGATGCCGTATTAAACATATTAAAGGTCACAGTCCATCACAAAGCGACTGTGGCTTCCCCCCACCCCCAAAGGATTCTGGGGGTGTAGTTTGCTAAGGGTGCTGAGTCGCTTGCAGATCATCCCCACGGATCTGGCAGAAGGAAGCGTCTTGCGCCCGGTCCAAACCTCGCAGTCTTCTGCCAAAGATTTTGGCCAGCTCTCCAGCACTTCAAAGGTTAGAGCGCTTTAACAGTTGACCCCTTTCCCCAGGGAACTCTGGGAATTGCAGCTCTGCGGGGTTGTCTCCCAACAACTCCTGGCTACTTTAGCAAACTACAATTCCCAGGATTCATTGGGGCGAGGGAGGAGCCATTATTGTTTTATCAGGGGTGCCCAAACTTTATTCAAAGAGGGCCAGATTTGATAAAGTGAACATGTGTGAGGGCCGACCAAAGCTGCTGAGCTTTTTTAAGGATTTTACCCCAGGACATATACCGTATTTTTCGCTCTATAAGACGCCCCTTTCCCCTCCTAAAAAGTAAGGGGAAACGTGTGTGCGGCTCTTTTGGGCTGCCCTTCTCCCTCCTCGGGGAAAAGCCCCCAAGAGCCACACACACGCTCCGCACGCTCTTTAAAGGGAGCGTGGCTCTTGGCGGAGCCTTAGCCGTGCGGAGCCTCTTACGGCCAGGGGATGAAGGCTCCCCTAGCCCGGGAAAGGCTGTGCACGGCCAAGCAAGAAGCTAGGACAGCCAGCGGGATCACTGCGCTGCGATCCCGCTGGCTGTCCTGGCTTATGGGATAGCCGCGCGCAACCTCCCCAGCCCAGGAAAGGCTGTGCACGGCTATCCCATAAGCCAGGACAGCAAGCTTCTGGGATTCAGAATATTTTTTTTCTTGTTTTCCTCTTCCAAAAACCAGTTGTCAGAGCTGCCCAAGGTCCCAGCTCACAAAGGACCAACGCTGCTTTGTTGTTAAATACAAAAGTCTCTATTGAAGTTCAGTTTCACTTCCAGAGCCGCAGCGCGCAGCCCCACGTCTCAAGCTTTAGACCGCTGATGACCCTTCTGAATCTCCTCCCCCTGTACACCAATTTAAGACCCTCGCCTTGCTCCACCTTTTCCGCTGCTCCTTCCTCCTCTGGGTCCGCCTGCCCGCCGGGGTCTCGCCCTTCCTAGCCTCTTCTGACGCTGATTCCCCTGAGCCTTCTCCCTCCCTCCGGTGGGCTTTAGGAGCTGGTTCCCCATCCGGGTCTCCTGCTGTCCCCCGCGCCTGCACATTTGAACTTGGCACGCGCGCCCAGCCAGCAGTTTTCCTCCTGACCGTTTCACTGCTGCTGTCACTGCTTCCCCCTTCGGGGGGGCTAGCTGCAACTGACCTCCCCTCCATTCCCCCACTCTCCGATGGAGGCGTGGTCAGCCCTGACTCACTCTCCCTCCTCTCCGGAGGAGACGCTGGCCCTGACACATGTGACTCTTCCCCCCCACTACGCTCTCGTGGGGAAACTGGTCCCGATCCCCCACTGCTGCTTTGGGGTTCCCCTCTGGCTCCTTGTTTCTGGTGCGTCCCCCCTGGGACCCCCCTTGCCCTGACCATCGGCGCCCCCTTCTGGGAATCTTCTGATTCGCTGGAGAAGCTCATGGAATCTCTCGGGCCACTGTCATACTCCCCTACGCTGCCCTCGGATTCTTCCCCTTCGCTCTCCCATTCCTCTCTCCCCAGTGCTCCTGCTCCTGATTCCCTGACACCAGTCTTATGGTCTGGTGCGTCTTATAGAGCGAAAAATACGGTGCTGCCATGGGGGCCGGATTAAATCGACCGGCGGGTCGAATGAGGCCCCTGAAGCAGACTTTGGACATGTTTTAAGTGGTATGATTCTGTTTCTAATGCATAGTGGTGCCTGGATATAGTGACACCAGCTTTTGGAAGACCGTGAGTTGTTGAGTGCCCCCTGCCTCCCAGCACGCCCCCCCTCAAGATCACCCCACTGACCCACAGGGGGCAGTATCGCCCACTCTGAGAACCACTGCCCTAACCACTGCACCACACAGCCAGCAGCATGGGGGTAAAAACACATGCTTTGGAAGCGCAAAACATGCATGAAAAGGCCACTCACTTTTTGTAGAGGAGGATCGCGATGACGATGCAGATGATGAAGACCACGGCCAAGACCGGTCCAATCACCCAGATCAGTCCCTCCTCGCCGTCAATCTTTGGCTGTGGGTCAGGGTTGTCTATCTGGATGGGGTCTGAAAAGGGGCTGGCAGCGTATAACTGAGGGAGAGGGAGAGGGAGAGAAAACAAGGAGAGCCGAGGGAAGGGAATCAGTAACGCGCAGGCTCCAAACGTGGAGTCACTTAGAATCAAACAGCTGGAAGGGGGACCCCAGCGGTCCTCTAGTCCAGCCCCCGGCTGCAATGTAATAATAATAATAATAATAATAATAATAATAATAATAATAATAATAATAATTTCTATTTATACCCTGCTCTCCCCAGCCAAGGCCGGGCTCAGGGCGGCTAACAAGCAATAATAAAAACAAGCTGAATGAGTGCAACTTAAAAACAAGATTAAAATACAACATTAAAATACTGAAACATTAAAATATTAAAATGCAGCCTCATCACAGGAGGAGAAAGGAAAAAGAAAGCAGAAACCCTTGCACTAAGGTAAAGGCAAAGGACCCCTGGACGGTTAAGTCCAGTCCAAGGCGACTATGGGGTTGCAACATTCATCTCGCTTTTCAGGCCAAGAGATCCGGCGTTTGCCCACAGACAGCTTTTCCGGGTCATGTGGCCAGCAGGACTAAACCGCTTCTGGCGCAACGGGACACCGTGACGGAAACCAGAGCACACGGAATCGACGTTTACCTTCCCGCCGCAGCAGTACCTATTTATCTACTTGCACTGGCGTGCTTTCGAACTGCTAGGTTGACCGGAGCTGGGACAGAGTAACGGGATCTCACCCTGTCACGGGGATTCAAATTACATTGGATGCAATCTGTCTTGAGCCAAGAGAATCCAGAGCATTACGCACAAAGTTCAGAAGCAGGAGAGGACTCACCGGATCGGAGGCCCGGAGCACAGCCAGGACGAAAATGACATACTTCTGACCAGGTTCCAAGGCTTTGTTCTCAAAGCCGTCGTAGCGCTTCAAGTCCCCGAGGATGAAATAGGAGGGCAGGGTGTTGAAGCGGGCTGCGATGTAGGGCTTGTGGAGGTCCAGCTGGCGGGAGTGGCGGAGACTGCGGCGTTGCAGCCGGGAAATCTGAATCAACTGGGAAGGGGACCACGAGGAAGGAGGTTCAAATCAGCTACGCGAGGCACCACAGAGATTGAGAAGAAGGCAAGACAAAAGCTTCCAGGTGCACAAAAGTATGGTTACTCTTCTCCTTTATTAAACTATCCCAGCCTCCCTCAGGGAGAACAGTCTCAGAAGAAAATATAAGGGTCTGGGCAGTGTTTACTGCAGAGGCCGGCAAGGCTTGCGACGCAGGAAACTGCGCCTGCGCAGAAGTGATTTTCGGCATCTGGGCATGCGCACAAGTGATTTCCGGAGCTGTGAAAGAGAGCCCCCGTGCCGCGCTGGTTTAGCGCAGTGCGTGGGGACTCGCCGAGCGGGTGGCTCAGTTCGGGGGTGGCTCATGGGCCAGTTAAGCAACCCTTATGGGCCGCTTCTGGCCCATGGGCCTAAGGTTGCTGACCTCTGGTTTACTGAGACCAACATGTCCCCCACCTCCGCAGATATACCGTATTTTTCGCTCTATAAGACGCACCAGACCACAAGACGCACCTGGTTTTTGGAGGAGGAAAACAAGAAAAAAAATATTCTGAATCCCAGAAGCCAGAACAGCAAGAGGGATCGCTGCGCAGTGAAAGCAGCGATCCCTCTTGCTGTTCCGGCTTCTGGGATAGCTGCGCAGCCTGCATTCGCTCCATGAGACGCACACACATTTCCCCTTACTTTTTAGGAGGGAAAAAGGGAGTCTTATAGAGCAAAAAATACGGTAATTCCTTCTTCACAGTGGGAGGGGACCCTGAGGTTCATGCAACTCCATGCAATGCAGGAATCTTTCACCCAGCGTGAAGCTTGAACCCATGACCTTGAGATTTAAAAGTCTCGTGCTGACCTATCCCTCAGGGGCACAATAGCGGTGCGGTAACAAAACTTCTAGCACGTTTGCAAAGCTAAGCGGGGCCCGGTGTGGTTTCCAATCGGATGGGGGACCCTGTTCTGAGATTCCTGTACTGCAAAGGGGTTAAGCTAGATGACCCTCAGGGGGTCCCTTCCAACGTTGCGATTCTTTGGAAGAATCAGAGACCAAAGACCAAAGCTTGGCTGTGCCTAAATATGCCCCTGGAAGAGGGTTTACCGTATTTTTTGCACCATAACACTCACTTTTTTCCTCCTAAAAAGTAAGGGGAAATGTCTGTGCGTGTTATGGAGGGAATGCCTACGGATTTTCCTCCTCTAAAAACTACGTGCGTGTTATGGTCGGGTGCGTGTTATAGAGCGAAAAATACGGTATATTTGAAAATGTGTTGACCCTCCACACTGCTATGGAAGTTCCTTCTAAGCCAGGTATGGGGGGGCATTTCGGGGCCTCTGCTTGTTGCTGAACTACAACTCCCATCATCCCTGGCAACTGCCAATGCTGGCTGTGGATGATGGGAGTTGTAGTTCTGCAGTACCCAGAGGGCAGGAGCTCCCCCTCCCTGCCCCACAACAAGCTGTCCCAAGCCCTCCATCCATGGGCTACGTAAAACCTCTATGCACCACTTTCAAATCTTCTCCCTGAGGCAATGAGGTCTAGAAACCTGTGAGTGCCCACAGCTAGAAACATGCAGGTTCCGAGGTGCAGTAGACTCTGTCTCCTGACTCACAAGTTTGTAGGCTTCTGTAAATATCCAGGGTTGACTTCCTCCGACATTTGCTGAGGTCTTAGAGAAGTGCTTCCCAAACTCCCCCCCCCCCGTTCCATAAACCCACCCCCAGTCCCCTCTACCCTATAAAAAGCATTGTTCAGAATAGCGGTTTGCAGAACCCACTAAAGAAGCGAATAGTAAAAGGAAAATCCAGAAAATCCAGAACAGCGGTTTGCAGAACCCACTGAAAAGGAGAACAGTAAAAGAAAATCCAGAACAGCAACATTTAATTGCGCATTTATCCAAAAGCTAGTTGAATGAATTCAACAAACCGGATGAACCTGATGGAGTGATGCCAGCTTTTCAAAGTCTGGTAGTCGTTTATTGCTCCAGTGCCCCCCCGCCTCTTTGCACCCCCTAAATCATCCCACTGCCCCCCATTCTTTGATCTACCCAAGAGGATTCTGGGAGATGTCCTGGGCCAACTCCGAGTGTACACAAGAGGGCTGGGGTGCGGGGTACATGAATGACGGCTGTCACTCACCTCCTCCAAGTCCATCTCTTCCGGACTGTGGTATATGTTCTGAAACTGGCCGCTTTTGGATTTCTTCAGGGGAACGACCACGATGTAGTATGCCCTGGCAGATCAGGAAAGGAGAAGGAACTGAGATGGGGAACAGGCTAAAAAGGAAAGAGAGAACGGCAGCAAAGCGCCAACCTAGCTAAGAAATAAAACGTTGAAGGTGGAATGAAATACCACAGAATTTTAAACTTTTTAAAAAAAGGGATATAGGGCAATTTGTCTTTTTATTGTGTTTAATATTTTGTCCGGAGCCCTCCAGAGTAGCTGGGGCAAGCCGGTCAGATGGGCGGCATATTAATAATAAGATTATTATTATTTGTCTGTTTGCATTTCTTAGTACAGAAAATATTGATCTGTACTGATTTGAACTGGTTCTGTTATCTCTTTCTGTCAAGGTCATGCTGACTACAATAGCAAGGCCAGAAGGAGCCTGGTTTTTACTTATGTTCTCTTTCTATCTCTTTGTTCTGGTGTGGTGTTCTGTATGCTATAGTGTTACAGTTTAGCCTTATTATAAGTTCTTGTAAGTTTTAAGTTAAGCTGCAACTGGATTTCTTATGGTCAGGGCCAATCCTGAATGCATTGGATTTGTGACCATTATGCTCATTTGCCTTCAGTAGCAGTAAAGCTCTGCTGGATGAAATACAATTGCCTCTGGTCTATTTTTGGGAACTCGGCAACGTGTTTAAGTCCCCACCCCATACCCCAGCGTGACACTGTTATCACCATTATTATTCAGAAATAAATACATTAAAATCCCTGGCAGGGAGCTACATGAAACCAGGCTTGTGGGCTGCAGGTTGCTTGACTTCCCAGCAGGGCTGTCTTAAGCATATGTGGCACTGGGGTGCAAAGATTCACCCCCCCCCCAGGTTGCCCAGTCCCAGGTGCGCAGGAGGGCGGTGCCAGCCAGCCGCCTCAGCATCTCGCTGGCTTGGTCGCCCTCGAACTCATGGCACAGAGCGCCTATGGGTAAGACAGCCCTGCCTGTTGGGATACTGCCAGGGAGACAGTCATCTCCAGACGATCCATCGATCTCCCATAGAACAGCATCAGTCAGTTAGCGACACGAGCCTCAGACACATTCCAGGACTCGTGCACGCCCTTGGAGCAGACTCCGCAACAGAAGATGCACCCAGAAGAGCAGAGTAGTGCATGCTCTAGTTATCTCCCGCTTGGACTACTGCAATGCGCTCTACGTGGGGCTACCTTTGAAGGTGACTCGGAAACTACAACTAATCCAGAATGCGGCAGCTAGACTGGTGACTGGGGGCGGCCGCCGAGACCACGTAACACTGGTCTTGAAAGACCTACATTGGCTCCCTGTACGTTTCCGAGCACAATTCAAAGTGCTGGTGTTGACCTTTAAAGCCCTAAACGGCCTCGGCCCAGTATACCTGAAGGAGCGTCTCCACCTCCATCGTTCTGCCCGGACGCTGAGGTCTAGCGCCAAGGGCCTTCTGGCGGTTCCCTCATTGCGAGAAGCAAAGCTACAGGGAACCAGGCAGAGGGCCTTCTCGGTAGTGGCGCCTGCCCTGTGAACGCCCTCCCATCAGATGTCAAAGCGATAAACCTGACATTCAGAAGACATCTTAAGGCAGCCCTGTTCAGGGAAGTTTTTAGTGTGTGACATTTTAGTTTTTTTTGGTTTCTATGGAAGCCGCCCAGAGTGGCTGGGGAAGCCCAGCCAGATGGGCGGGGTACAAATAATAAATTATTATTATTATTATTTACAACTTTATTCAGCGTTGGTCAGAACGAAGGAAAATCATGACTGCCTGCCTTTGTGCCGAGGCAACAGACAGAAAACAAAAGCTATATACAAAACGGAAACTCCCTGTGAGCAGGAAGTACGCAGGCTTGTGACAGACAACAGCCTGCTCCCTTTTTAAGGAGGAACGGAAATATCCCAACACTGCCTCCCAGTTATTTTTACGTACTGTGCAGCTGAATCTGAGCCTTTCACTTCCGGCAGGTTCACCACGATGCTCCCGTCCAGGTCGTGTCTGTAGGTCACCTCCGGCTTCCGGCCGAGCAGGTTGGCTGCCGTCGAAACCTCCACCTGCTGTTGGAGGTTCCCCAAGGTGCCCTTGGGACCTTTCAGGATGAACCTGTACAACGTGTGGGGTCTCAGGTTCGTGATGAGCTTCTTAGTGGCACGGCCGTCCACCTCGATCTCTTTGCCCTCGTACTGGATCTGAAGTTCGGGGGGGGGGAGGGGAGAAGCGAATCGAGATTTATGAGAGGTTGGCAAGTGAGGGAACGTGAACCTCGGGGTGAAGGGGGGGTCCGTTCACCCCCTACCCACCCCGACAGGTAGTGCAACACTCCCCAAACGTAATATAGATCTGTACCGTGTACGGAACTGCAGAATTGTAATTCTCTGGGAACTCCCATCCCAGGAGAACGGACGTCTTGGTCACCATCCTCACTTTGAAGTTTTTTGGGAAAACTGTTGGAGAGAAAAGCAGTGAGGGGAGGCGGGGAGCAAGGGGAACGGGGTGAAAAGAGCCACATTTTGGAATTCCAAACAACCGGCAAGAATCAGCATCCAACCAATCGGCAATGCCTTCCGAAATACACGACGCTACGGCTTCCGCCCAGAACGGTTGCCCATTCCGTTCCGTCCCGCACCCAACCCGGGCGCCATGACATCACACAACGGGACACGCCCCTCCGCCCTGTGCCCGCCCCTCGAAAACAGGCTACGTAGCTCCTGATTGGCTGCTGAGGAGAAAAGGGCCTCTGCGGTGGGGGGGACAGGACATGTGGGGCTCGTGTTTCGTTTATCTCCCCTTCCCCTGTTTTGTGGTTTGCAAAAGAGAGAGAGAGAGAGAAAGAGAAAAAGAGAAAGAAAAGGCGAGAAAGCAGAAGAAAAGGCTCCTCCCACCTGTGATAGCGACTGCTCCGCCCAGCTGTCAATCAAGGAGGACTGTCTGGACTTGACTTTCGGAAGAAAGAGGAAAGAGGACTTACCTGCCGAAGGCAGAGAGAAGCCACCTGCCTTTCTAATTTTGATTTTATTTTTTTAAAAGGAACGTACTCGCACGCCTGTCTTCCAAGCGGGGAGCTTAATGGCTTTTGATTTGCGGGCTTGCGTGTTTTTGTTTGTATTTCATTTTTAATCGCTTTGTTTTGTTTACTTCTCTGCCTCCCGGGAGTGGATCACGATACAGGGAGAGAGAGTCACCGTGGAGTAGCCGGCAAGTCCTACCTTGGTCCAGGAGGAACGTCCGGTATTGGACAGAAGGGCTGTACGGCCCCGGACCTTTACTGGTATGGGCTCGGATTTTAACATCGTAGGCCGTGTTGGGCTTGAGGCCGTTCAGCGTGTACGAGTTCTCGGGAGACGGAGGGAGATCCTTCTCCTGCGGGCTCCCGGAAGACGCAGCCTCGCGATAGGCCACGGTGTACTTCACTATGACCCCGTTCCTCTCCGCCATGACCGGGGGCATCCAGTGGAACTGCACCGACTTGGAGGTGATGTTGCTGGCCTCGAGGATCTGCGGGTACCCCTTGGGCACGTCTTCTGGGATGGTGAGCTCCTGGACCGCTTCCTCCCCGAAGCCAGACCGGCTTTTGACGGCCAGCTTGAAGACGTAGGTGGCCCCTCGGTGGATGTTGGTGGCCGTGTACCTGTCCTCCTCCGAGGAGAATTCCAGCGTCGCCAAGGGGTCAACGTCCCTGCGGCCGAACTGCAAGCGGTAGCCCAGCACCTGACCCTCTGCATCCAGAGGAGGCTCCCACTTGACCAGCAGGGCGTTTTCTTGAGTCGGGTGGACGGACAGGATCGGCTTCCCTGGGACTAGAGGAGAGAAGAGAGGCAGACCAGGTCAGGAGAGGCGGCAGTGAATCGCACACCATGCGAGTTGGGAGTTGATGAGTGAGAACATGACTTGCACGGGCTTGGTGGGAGGTCAGGCCTAATGTGCCTGGAGGCGGTTGGAGGATGGATGGCAGCTAACAGATTGAGGTTGAATCCTGACAAGACTGAAGTACTGTTTTTGGCGGACAGGGGGCGGGCGGGTGTGGGGGACTCCCTGGTCCTGAATGGGCTAACTGTGCCCCTGAAGGACCAGGTGCGCAGCCTGGGAGGCATTTTGGACTCACAGCTGTCCATGGAGGCGCAGGTCAATTCTGTGTCCAGGGCAGCTATCTACCAGCTCCATCTGGTACGCAGGCTGAGACCCTACCTGCCTGTGGACTGTCTTGCAAGAGTGGTGCATGCTCTAGTTATCTCCCGCTTGGATTACTGCAATGAGCTCTACGTGGGGCTACCTTTGAAGGTGACCCGGAAACTGCAATTAATCCAGAATGCGGCAGCTAGACTGGTGACTAGGAGTGGCCGCCGGGACCATATAACACTGGTCCTGAGAGATCTGCATTGGCTCCCAGTACGTTTCCGAGCACAATTCAAAGTGTTGGTGCTGACCTTGAAAGCCCTAAACGGCCTCGGTCCTGTATACCTGAAGGAGCGTCTCCACCCCCATCGTTCAGCCCGGACACTGAGATCCAGTGCCGAGGGCCTTCTGGCGGTTCCCTCATTGCGAGAAGTGAGGTTACAGGGAACCAGGCAGAGGGCCTTCTCGGTAGTGGCGCCCGCTCTGTGGAACGCCCTCCCACCAGATGTGAAGGAAATAAGCAGCTATCCTGTCTTTAAAAGACATCTGAAGGCAGCCCTGTTCAAGGAAGTTTTTAATATTTAATGCTGTGTTGTTTTTAACACTTGATTGGGAGCCGGCCAGAGTGGCTGGGGAAACTCAGCCAGATGGGCGGGGTATAAATAATAAATTATTATTATTATTATTATTATTATTATTATTATTATTATTAAGCACAGCAGATCATCCCCAGAAGGTTGAGTTGAAAGTCCTCACCTCCTGACAGCTGCCAAAGTCCCCTCCCCTCCAGGGCTTTTTCCAGGCAATCAGAGACTATGCCTGCATGCAGACCAACCTTTCCGCCACCCTTTTCATGCCTCTCTTGGTTCTGTGAGACCAGAGGGAGGGGAGTTGGTTGCAGCAGGAGGGGGAGAAATCCGCGACTCTTCACCAGACGGATTTCCTCTCTACCTCTTGGCCCCTCTCCTTTTCTGTTTCTCAACTTTTCTCTGCCACAGCCTCTCCCTGCTCACTAAACCCTTTTACCTCTTCTGCATCTGACACCACCTCCTCCCACAGAATCATAGAATTGTACAGTTGGAAGAGACCATGAGGGTCATCTAGTCCAACTGCCTACAATGCAGGAATCTTTTGCCCAACGTGGGTAAACTCGAACTCACAGCCCTGAGATGAAGTCTCATGCTCTACCGACAGATGGCCAGTTTAAAGAAATGAGAATTTTAGATGGCCGGGGATGGCTCTGTAAGAGGGGGCCGGGGTTGCCTAACACATTCCAGCACTCTGAACAAACCACACTTCCCAGGATCCTTTTTTGGGGGGGGAGTCATGACAGTTTGAAGCGGTCTGATCCTGCCTTAAAGGTATGGCTTATATGGGGCCTTAGAGAAGTGAAGAGCCAATGCAGTAACATATTTTGGGACAGAAGTGCAGAGAGATAAGGGTCTCTCAGGACTCAGAACCAACTGCAGTTCCCAGAACCCTTTGGGAGGGGGCTGTTTAAAGTGATATGACACTGCTTTAAATGTATAGCGAAGATGGGTACTCCCTATTCTTGCTCTCTTAGGGAGGAAAACATTCCAAGATGGTTCAGGATTTGTTTGGACTCCCTGCAACACGTTCTTGACAAAATAGCAGTGCCTCAGCGTTGAATCTATCCTGCTTTAACCGTTCGCTGTGCAATGGCTTCCCCAGTTGTGACACCGCTTTGCTGCTCCCCTGAGAAGCTATGGCACTGCTTCTTTTATGCAACAACAGCCGCAAGAGAATTGTTGGCTCAGAAATGGAAGCAAGAAGAAATCCGGACGAAAGAAGAATGGCAGACGGAAATAATGGATTATGCAGAACTGGATAAAATGACAGGAAGGATTCGAAACCTGCGGGACCAGAGATTTACAGAAGATTGGAAGAAATATACGAACTATTTGAAGAGCAACTGTCATCAACAAATTACGCTAGTAGGACTACAAGACGTTTTGTATGGAGAAATATATGAAATATTGCAAAGAAGAGAGACATTCATTATGAGATTTAAATGTAATAGTGAAAGTAAGAAATGTATATTGTGAAAAGATTGGAAAATTTTCAGATGTGATTGAGGGAAGTCAAAGAAATTGTATAAGATATAAAAGTATGTTTAATAACTGTTGCAAATTATATATAAAAGGTAAAGGCACCCCTGACCATTAGGTCCAGTCGTGACCAACTCTGGGGTTGCGGCGCTCATCTCGCTTTATTGGCCGAGGGAGCTGGCGTACAGCTTCTGGGTCATGTGGCTTCTGGTGAACCAGAGCAGCGCACGGAAACGCCGTTTACCTTCCCGCCAGAGCGGTATCTATTTACCTACTTGCACTTGAACGTTCTTTCGAACTGCTAGGTGGGCAGGAGCAGGGACCGAGCAACGGGAGCTCACCCCGTCATTGCGGGGATTCGAACCGCCAACCTACGTATATATGATAGAAGCTATGGCACTGCAAAATCAGGAGAAAAATTAACCAGAATGAACTGCAGGATGAAACAGTATAGGACTTCAGCAGGGGGATACTGGATATCCACCGCAGTGTGACTGGACTGAAAGTGGGATTGTGTGTGACTGCCCTGAGCATGAATCATCATGAATGCACACTTTTTAAAAAAGGACATCTGGAGGGTCTGAAACTGGGACTCCAGATCATCTGCTTGTCCAGGATTGCCTGATTCTGACCAACAATTACCGTATTTTTTTGCTCTATAAGACTCGTTTTTTCCCTCCTAAAAAGTAAGGGGAAATGTGTGTGCGTCTTATGGAGCGAATGCAGGCTGCGCAGCTATCCCAGAAGCCAGAACAGCAAGAGGGATGGCTGCTTTCAGAAATCTTGCTGTTCTGGCTTCTGAGATTCAGAATGTATTTTTTTCTTGTTTTCCTCCTCCAAAAACTAGGTGCGTCTTGTGGTCTGGTGCGTCTTATAGAGCGAAAAATATTATGAAGAAATAAAGAACAAATTGACAGGATGGATCCAATTTCACCAAATTAATTCTATATGGTCTGAGGATAAAAAGAATGGGATATGTGAGAAAAAATCTAGATTTCAGATTGAAATACTAGAAAGTAAAACAAAACTCCTATCGAAAATGTATAGCCTGTTACTTGAATGGGACACCAAAGATGAAGAAGTAAAGGAGGTAATGATCAGATGGGCAATGGACTTCGGACATAACATAGAGTTTGATAAATGGAAGGCATTATGGAATAAAGGTATGAGATTCTCGGCATGCACAACACTCAGGGAAAATATGTATAAAATGATGTACAGGTGGTATGTAACGCCCGTAAAATTGGAAAAAATATATAAAACTGGTGATAAATTATGTTGGAAGTGCAAGATCAAGGAGGGCAATTTCTATCATATGTGGTGGTTGTGTGAGCCTATCAAAAAATTCTGGGAATCTGTTTACAATGAATTAAAAAAAATCCTCAAATATACCTTTATAAAAAAACCCGAAGCCTTTCTGCTGGGGATAATTGGGGAGGAAATCAAAAAGGAAGACCAAACACTCTTTCAGTATGCGACAGTGGCTGCCAGAACTCTAATAGCGCAGAATTGGAAGACATCAAAAATCCCAACTATAAACGAATGGCAAACCAAACTATTTGATTATTTAGAACTGGCAAAAATGACACAGAAAATAAGAAATCAAAAAGACATAAAGTTTAATAAAGAATGGAATAAATTTATGACATACATGGAAACAGAGGTAAAAAATCTAAAAATCACAGTAGGTGTGACGTAACACTTGTGACGTAAAGAGTCTTTTGAGGAAAAGAAACTGCAGATAAAAAATCATATAATATATTCTGAAACCGAGATGAAGGGAAGTCAATTAATGTTGTGTGTTATTTAGTTATTTAGTTAATGTAAGTTAGTTAGTTGGTGTTTTATGTTAGGTGATGTTGTTGTTTTTTTGTTTTTTTATTATTATTTCTTTTATTTATGTACTCCTTTTTTGTATGTATGTGTTATGTATGTTTATTTCTCCACTTGTTTTAATGTTGGGTGTAGCAAAATGAATTAAAACCAATAATAATAATAAAAAAAATAGAGCGAAAAATACGGTACTCTCCAGCGTTGCAATGGGCAAAGAAGGGTTCCGTCCGCCCTTATCACCTGCTGTCTTGAGATTGCCAGGGCTTGAGCTTGGCATTTCTGTATGCGAGGACGGTTCTTTCTCCCTGATTTTATTTCCACAACAGCCCTGTGAGGCAGGTTTGGCTGAGAGGGGCAGCAGCTGGCCCGAAAACGCCCTGTGAGCTCCGGGGATGATGTGAGCTTGGGAGATTGTTTTCCCTTTACCAAAATGTGAATTATTGACTGAAAAGCACAAAGCAGATAAAAGATCGCCAAAGACCCATTTGAAAGATTTGGCAAGGAAAAGAAGCAATTTCCCCAAATTAGGATTTTTTTGTTCCTTTAGAAAAAGAAAGAAAACAAATTATCTATCTGAAGCTAAGTGGAACGAGTTCTTGGATAAGAGCTTATCTGCTGGAGAGATACTCCTTCAGTGATGGATGGATGGACAAACCCAGCAGCAATGAAATAAGATCCAGGAAGAAAATGAGGAGGAGGAGGAGAGGGAGAAAAACATGAAGATAAATCTTCACAAAAGATTAGTTTTTTTGCAGGGGAGTGTCCTGGAAAGTCTAGTCATCAAGTGAATCACACTAGTAATCTTCTAGCCAATCATACTCGTCATAGTCTAGCCAATCAGAATCCTCAGCTTCACACTAATCAGAATCTTGATCTTCTAGCCAATCTACATCCTTATTTTCTAGCCAATCAGGATCCTGATCTTCTAGCCAATCTATATCCTAATCATCTAGCCAATCTACATCCTTATTTTCTAGCCAATCAGAATCCTCAGCTTCACACTAATCAGAATCTTGATCTTCTAGCCAATCTACATCCTTATTTTCTAGCCAATCAGGATCCTGATCTTCTAGCCAATCTATATCCTGATCATCTAGCCAATCTACATCCTTATTTTCTAGCCAATCAGAATCCTCAGCTTCACACCAATCAGAATGCTGATCTTCTAGCCAATCAGAATCCTCAGCTTCGCACCAATCAGGATCCTGATCGTCTAGCCAATTTACACCCTTATTTTCTTGCCAATCAGAATTGCCAGCTTGACACCAATCAGAATCCTTATCTTCTAGCCAATCAGGATCCTGATCATCTAGCCAATCTATATCCTTATTTTATAGCCAATCAGAATCCTCAGCTTCACACTAATCAGAATCTTGATCTTCTAGCCAATCTACATCCTTATTTTTTAGCCAATCTACATCCTTATTTTCTAGCCAATCAGGATCCTGATCATCTAGCCAATCTACATCCTTATTTTCTAGCCAATCAGAAACCTCAGCTTCACACCAATCATAATGCTGATCTTCTAGCCAATCAGAATCCTCAGCTGCACACCAATCAGGATCCTGATCGTCTAGCCAATTTACACCGTTATTTTCTAGCCAATCAGAATTGTCAGCTTGACACCAATCAGAATCCTTATCTTCTAGCCAATCACTCTAGGCAATCACTGCCTGCGCTTACGGCACTGAGTGGGATTTTTTATTTCCTGCGCTTCAAACTCGGATGCTCAACGTTCACCATCCATGCCAGCTTGGGAAAAATGGGTGCCTTGGTTGATAATGTGGTGCTACCATCGCTTTTGCTTCTTATTTATCGCTTGCGTTGTACATGGCACGAGGCGATACCCTGATGATGCACTTCTGGGTTTAGTAATGGTTCTTGATGATAAAATAATGTTTTTAAAAATGATTTTTAAAGTAGAAAAGGAAGCATTCTGCAGCTGCCTTTGTGCAATGAAGGCTGGCGGTGTTACCCTCCGAGAGATGCTCACCTGCCCCCTTGGTCACGGCCACCTTGGGTTTGCTGCGGGCGCCATCGCCTTTCATGGTATAGGCAGCCACAGTGATGGAATAGGCAGTCTCTGGCTGCAACCCAGCGATGATCATTTCCTGGGGACGGGAGTCAAAGAGAAGGAGAGAGATTTTTACCCTTTTTAAAATACCGAAGGCAGAACAGTTTGAGCTTGGCGGTGGCTGGGGGGGAGAACCAACAACGGTGATGCATGCAGGGAACACGACACAACGCAAGCGAGAGGAAAAGGAAAAGCGGGGTTGTGAGGTTGCGGGAAGGAAATGCACACAGTTTAGCTACGAAAACACACACACGCAAGCGGCTCTGAGGAATCCTCTTTATGCAAAACGTGCAGCCAAGAGGGGGGGGGGCCTTTGCTCCTCCATCTGCCTCCCAGCTTCTATCTCGGCAGAAAATGCATTCGCTGTCAAAACGCTCTGCCAGGTTCTTCAAAGGAGTCCAGAGTCTCGGAGGAGAGGGGAGGAAAAGAGAACCCAGCAGCTTCAAGGAGATTAAAAACCTCCTTTTCACGTGCAAGCCCCATGCACCCCTCCCCTGCCGACAAGCCGATTCTGGAAGAGGGTGCATGTGTGTTTGAGGGCGGCGGCAACGGGGCACTTTAATGCCAGGCAGGGGGTGCCTTTTGGGACTGTGAATGCAGCTGTTTTGGGGTACTGCGCCGTCAGCTCAAGGCCACTTTGCCAGGGTCTCCCCTCCCTTGTTTCTGAGACGAGAGAGGTGGGGAGCAGGGCAGCAAGCACAGGTAAAGGGACCCCTGACCATTAGGTCCAGTCGTGGCCGACTCTGGGGTTGCGGCGCTCATCTCGCTTTATTGGCCGAGGGAGCCGGCGTGCAGCATGATGAAGCCGCTTCTGGCGAACCAGAGCAGCGCATGGAAACGCCGTTTACCTTCCCGCCGGAGCGGTACCTATTTATCTACTTGCACTTGACGTGCTTTCGAGCTGCTAGGTTGGCAGGAGCAGGGACCGAGCAACGGGAGCTCACCCCGTCGCGGGGATTCGAACCACCGATCTTCTGATCAGCAAGACCTAGGCTCTGCGGTTTAACCCACAGCGCCACCCACGTCCCACAAGGTCCCTTTGGCTCCCCCCAATTAAATATTTGTGGGGGCTGGGAACCCAAAGCTCTCCTGGTATGTCCCATGGAGGACCCTACAGTCTTCAAACAAAAACATATTGGAGATCCCAGGCCACAGGGAGGTTAGGCTGGACTCAACCAGAGCCAGGGCCTTTTCAGCTGTGGCCCCAATCTGTCACAAGAGACTAGGGCCCTGCGGGACTTGATATCTTTCCGCAGGGCCTGCAAAGACGGAGCTGTTCCACCAGGCCTTTAGCCAAGGCAGTCTGACCCCCTCCTTTGGTAATCCTCATAGAACTCTAGCCCAATGGGTGCCATTAATTTGATTTGAACTGATTTTATAATGAATTGAGCCCGGCTTCGGCTGGGGAGGGCGGGATATAAATAATTTCCCCCCATTATTATTATTATTATTGGCATTGCCGCTCAAATTGTGTGCCTGTGGTGTGGTCTTGTGATCAATTCTTTAGGCTGGGGCTTACCTGCCCCCTCCCCATATTTCCCAGCAAACGAAAGGGGGCTTCTGCCGTGGGCTAAGGGAGGCCCAGCTGGCTTGCTGCAGGGCAGGTGGGAGGGAGCTTCTGCTGATATGGCCCCTGGACAGACCAGGAAGCGCTCCTTGCAGAATCCTGGTTCTGCAAGGACACTGAGCACTCTCTGTTCCTGTGCAGAAAGCGTGGGGAAGGCCCCTCCCCCCCCGAACCCGGGGGCCACATTTTCTCCTGGGCGACCTCAGGGGGCCACTTGTCAGTGGTGGGCAGTGCGATTTGCCAAACACCACCTTCGGATACTTGGCTACTTTCCATCCTCCAGGCAAGGCGAACGAATTCCAGCCCTCTGGACAAACAACGCTTCCAAGAAGAGCTCAGGAAAAAAATGGAAGGCGAGTGCGAATCAGGGCTGGCGAGGCGGCAGTGGCATAGCTGTCAACTTACAGATCTGAAAATAAGGGACCAGCAGCCTCGAAAATAAGGGATCAGCAGCCAAAATAAGGGATTTTCCAAACACAGGTATGTTCAGCTTCTGAGCCCCTCCGAGCCAAAGGCAGAAAGTCCAGCCAGCAGCCAAACGAAGCCTTAAGCAGTGGTCCCCACAGCGCAGCAACCCGGCAAAGGGGATGCATCAAGGAAAACCACTGTCACCTCTGAGCTGGGAAGCGCTGAGCAAAGGCGAGTCCCCAGGCAACGCGGACGATTTGATCGGCAAAAGGCATGCAAGCTCCACCCCCCAGTCGTTCTTAGACTCCTTATTGGGTGAGCAACGCAGCCAAGCAACACAGTTGGAGCCTCCCTCCTCCCTGGCCGGCAGGGAGGGAGGGAGAAGAGCTGCTTCCTTTGAAACCCGGGAAATTTAAGGGACATCATCAATAAGGGACAGCAGCGGGACACGGCGCTGGAATAAGGGACTTTCCCGCCAAATAAGGGACGGTTGACAGCTATGGGTGGTGGTGCCTGAAGAGCTTCCTGGGCCAGGTAGAGAGGTCTGGAGGGCCACATTTGCCCCAGACTGTACACGTGTGGTTGAAAGCCGCTTTGAGAGCTATAAATTAGGAGAGACATCACGGATGATAGTGGACAGAAGCTGCTTCTGCGCGGCTGCCCAGTTAAACGGCTGGCAAAGCCTCCCTTTGCCCGGAGTGATGCAACGGAAACTGCCAGAACGGGGCATGGGAGGAGAAAAAGGGCGAAAGCAGAAATCCACAAATGCCATAGCATCACCAACGGAAGGGAAAGGGGGCTGGGGAGCAGAGCGAAAGGGTCACCCGGACAAGAAAGAGTCCGTACTTACGTATTCTGCAGTGTCATCGGTTTCCCACTGAGCAAAAGAGGGTATGCGGTTAAGGACAGAAAGAGGAAAACGTGTAAGACAGACAGAGAGAGAGAGAAAGTTTGCAGAGGAGCAGTTCGGAAGCAAAATAGCCCGCTTCTCGGAAGCCCGTGAAGAGGGGGAGGTCCAAGGAGGGATGAGGTTAGTAGGATGCACTACTTGGGGGTTGGACTAGATGACCTTTGGGCTCCCCCCAACTAGAATTTTATGATTCTTACGGCTAGCGGTGGCAGAGCTTTGAAAAGGCAGCATCTGCAGTGGCGCCGACTGGGGGGAAAACAACAACCCTTTTCGGAGCGTGGAACATTTTCAAGGTGAAAGGTTTGTTTTTTGGGGGCGGGGGGGAATGTCGCTCAGTGGTTAGAGCTCCTGTATGCATGCAGTCCCTGCCTGAAACCCTGGACAGCTGGTGCTAGTCAGAGTGGACGATGGTGAGCCAAATGGACCAGCGGTTCAGAAGGCAACTTATACTTGATGCAGGCAAGGCTCAGCTGTAGTGTACCGTATTTTTCGCTCTATTGGACGCACCGAACCATAGGAGGGGGAGAATAGGGGGAAATATTTTTTTTTTGTTCTCCCCCTCAAAAACAAGGTGCATTCAAGGTGCGTTCAATAGCAGGCCTTGCTGCTGCCCCCCAAGCTTGTGGGTGCATTCAAGGTGTGTTCAATAGCAGGCCTTGCTGCTGCCCCCCGAGCTTGTGGGGCTGGCGGTGGGGGGAAGCGCTGCTTTCCCCCACCACCAGCCTCAAAGATCCCTGAAGCCTTTGGAGCGCAGCTGCACTCCAAAGGCTTGAGGCTTCGGGGACATCCATTGTAGCCTCCGCAGGGCGGCGGGGTGCCTTCACCCCGCCGCCCTGCGGAGGCTCTGCGCAGCCATCCCGAAGCTGGAACAGCGAGACGGAGGGCTGCGCAGCACCCCGTCTAGCTCTTTTGGCTTCTGGGACAGCAGGCTGCTGTCCGCAAGCCTTGGGAGCCCGGCAGGAACTCCCGCCGGGCTCCGCAAGCTTGCGGAGAGCTGCCCGAAGCCTGGGGTGCACAGCGCCGCGCTCCCCGGGCTTTGGGCTGCAGGCAGCTGTGCACAAGCCTGCGGAGCCTGGCGGGAACTCCGACCCCTCTCGCGTTCCAGGCTTCAGCAAAAGCCTGAATTCGCTCCATAGGACGCACACACTTTCCCCCTTCATTTTTGGAGGGGAAAAAGTGCGTCCTATAGAGCAAAAAATACGGTATATTGCCTTGCATTCGGAAGCTCCCAGATTTAACCACCAACATATTTAGGAAGAGCTTTTTTCCCTCTTACAATTCAAAGCGCTCACAGTAAATGATCAAAACACGTAACGTTAAAAGCAATATGAAACAGAGCATATCAACATCTGAAACACATTCATCCCCCCCCCTTTGAAAGGCAGGATTAAAACATCCCGCCCACTAGCAAGAGGCTGCAGATAATAACTAAGAGCCGAAGTGTGGTGGGGAAAATGCTGTCGCCTTGTTGACTAAAAGCAGATAATGATGCCAACAGGTGAGCCTCTCTGGGGAGAGCGTTTCACAAGCAGGGACCCACCACTGAAAAGGCCTGTTCTCATGTTGCCACGCTCCAGAGCAGGCTTTCTCAACCTGTGGGTCCCCAGATGTTGGACTACAACTCCCATCACCCCTAGCTAGCAAGGCGAGTAATACAATACAGTAATGCACCAAACATTAAAAGCTTCCCTAAACAGGGCTGCCTTCAGATGTCTTCTAAAAGTCTGGCAGTTGTTGCTCTATTAGACATCTGGTGGGAGGGCGTTCCACAGGGCGGGTGCCACCACCGAGAAGGCCCTCTGCCTGGTTCCCTGTAACTTGGCTTCTTGCAGCGAGGGAACCGCCAGAAGGCCCTCGGCGCTGGTACTGGGGTCCTGAGCTGAATAGGCTTCGTAGGTCAAATCCAACGCTGGATTGGACAAGGAAACTAACTGGTAGTCAGTGCAGTCTAGGTGTCAGCAATGTCTAGGCAACACAATTACCATGTACATACACAACAGACAATCTTTTATAGAATTCCTTAAAACCGTAACAAGTCCAAAATGAAATCTTTAGTCTCAAAGTCTCTGAAAATCTTTAAATGTACCCGACTTTGTACGATGAAAGTCAAGCTGTGAACCTTTGTGTATTCAGCAAATATGATGACCAACACTGAACAGTGATTCCGGATATTGACTACTGTTTCATAGAATTCTTCGTCAGCGTGGTGGAAGGATACAGAATTGCTTCATAAACCTATCTTATTTCGAATGAATGTATGTAAATGAAAATAGTCACTACGTTATTACATGAGCACTGTTCCACAGCATTTGATATTTTCATTTACATAAATTCATTCGAAATAAGATGGGTTTATGAAGGACTTGTTATGGTTTTAAGGAATTCTATAAAGTCTATTGCGTATGTACCGTATTTTTTGCTCGATAAGACTCACCTTTTCCCTCCTGAAAAGCAAGGGGAAATGTGTGTGCGTCTTATGGAGCGAATGCAGGCTGCGCAGCTATCCCAGAAACCAGAACAGGTTTTGCTGTGCAGCGATCCCTCTTGCTGTTCTGGCTTCTGAGATTCAGAATATTTTCCCCCTTGTTTTCATCCTCCAAAAACTAGGTGCGTCTTATGGTCTGGTGCGTCTTATAGAGCGAAAAATACGGTACATGGTCATTGTGTTGCCTGGACATTGCTGACGTTCTCTTTGCAGCTCAGGGGTTTGTTGAGCCTGGGGGTCAGCCAGGACTTGGTGTTACGCGCCCAGGCTCTGAACCATCTTCAAGGGCAGCCCCACACTTAGCACCTTGCAGTAGCCTAACCCAGACGTCAGCAGAGCGCGCAGAGAACGGATGTTAGGCTATCGCAGATGATTAGGAGAAGCAGCAGCAGCAGCAGCAGCAGTGCTCACCTGCGCATCAGCCAGCATCACGTCTTTGATCTGGGGTAGACCGCTGGCTTCCCCGTTCTCCATTCGGATGTAGTGTACTTGGTAGCCGCGAATCTGCCCGTGTTGGCGGTTCTGGAGCGGCGAGCGCCAGGACACTTGGATCGCGGTCGAATTCAGAACCTCCACTTCCACTTTGCGTGGCGGGGCACTGGGCACTGGAAGAGAGGAAAAGGAAGGAGCCAGAGGAACAGAGAGAGAGAGAGAGAGAGAGAGAGAGAGACAGAGAGAAGGTGCATGTTTCAGCTTTAACACAGGAAATTCACACGACGCTCAAAGCATCCAGGGTTCAAAGGACCTGAGATAGGCTTCTTTGCCATTTAGCCCAATTTTATTTTCCACGCAAACACAGCGGTTCAGGAGTGTCAGTTCCCAAAGGTGTAGGAGTGAGCCTTGTGAGTGAGTTGCAACCTCTCCCTCATATCTAAAGGCACTAGTCCGCATGGTTCTCAAAGCTTGGGTCTCCAGCAGTTGTTCGGACTACCACTATCCCCAACCACTGGTCTTGCTACGTAGTGCCATGGGCTGCCTGGATGCAAAGGAGTGGTGGGAGGCAGCAGTTGGGGAATCCCCAAGGGAACCCCCAGGGGAAGAAGGCTCAGAGCCCGGAAGATTGGCAGGAGGAGGTGGTGTTGGAAGCTGAAGAGGCAACAGGCTTTAGTGAGCAGGAAGAGGCCAGGGCAGAGAGCAGTCCAGACTCAGCGTAGGGGGACCAGGAGACAGACACGAGGCAGGCTCCTTCCTGCTGCGACCAGCTACCCTCTCCACTGGTCTCCCAGAATCAGAAGAGGCATGAAAAGAGCGGAGCAGAGATAAATGAGGTAGAGAAGTCTCAGACTGCTGGGGAAGGACCCGAAGGCAGTGGCGGAGCTTCATGCTCTGGGACCGGGGGGTGGAGAGCAGGCGGGGGCGGGGGGCAGCTGCGATGGCACCCCACCGGGATCGCGCTGCTGGGGGCACTGCACGCCCCCACACCCCTCTTCCTCTGCCAGTGCCCGAAGGAGAGACTGCGGGCGGGCAGGGACCTTCAGTCCTAGCAACCGCCTCATAGGGCTAGGTCTTGCCAGGACAAGTTGCTTTGCTCACTAGGCCTTGCTTCCTGGCCCAACCTCGTTTCCTTGAATATAGAGTTCACTGACACCAGGTGTTTCATTGCTGACCTGCTCCTGACTAGCTCCTGACAGCTAGGGGTGATGGGAGTTGTAGTCCCAAAGCAGCTGGGGACCCAAGTTTGAGAAACAGTGGTCTACAATGAGTGGCCACTGGCTCATGTAAAGGTAAAGGTAAAGGGACCCCTGACCATTAGGTCCAGTCGTGGCCGACTCTGGGGTTGCGGTGCTCATCTCGCTTTACTGGTCGAGGGAGCCGGTGTACAGATTCCGGGTCATGTGGCCAGCATGACTAAGCCACTTCTGACGGACCAGAGCAGCGCACGGAAACGCCGTTTACCTTCCCGCCGGAGCGGTACCTATTTATCTACTTGCACTTTGACGTGCTTTCAAACTGCTAGGTTGGCAGTAGCAGGGACCGAGCAACGGGAGCTCACCCTGTCGCAGGGATTCGAACCGCTGACCTTCTGATCGGCAAGTCCTAGGCTCTGTGGTTTAACCCACAGCGCCACCCGCGTCCCACTCATGTAGCTCAGTGCTATGATGACTAACGGTGGCTCTCCAGGGGACGGTCACAGCCTAACCTGGAGCTGCCATGGTTGCTGAGAAACAAAAGCAGGATTTAAGCTAGGATAGTATTTCGGCCACCCAGAATCCTTGGTGATCTGAGTCAGTTAATCCCACTCTGCAAAGCAGCGGTTCTGGGTTCAAGGTGTGGCAGCTGCCAATATGGAAGAGGGAGCAAGCTTGCTTTTCTCCTGCTCTGGAGGAGAGCAGGACTCGAACCCACAGCTTCAAGTTACAAGAAAGGAGATTCTGACTAAACAGTACGAAGAGCTTTCTGACAGCAAGAGGAGGTGGGATAGCCATCTGTCGTGGATGATTTAATTGAGATTCTTGCATTGCAGGGGGCTGGGCTGGATGTCCTTTGGGGTCCCTTCCAACTCTACTATTCTATGATAGGTTAGGCAGGAAGACTCAAGGACAATCGAATAAAAATTTAAATACTTCAGTGTAATATAATAAATAATAATAATAATAATAAATTTTTATTTATACTCCGCCCTTCCCAGTTCAAAAACCAGGCTCAGGGTGGCTAACAACAAATTTAAAACACTTAATTATAAAAGCAGCATAAAATACAGTATAAAAAGCATGAATAACAATAAAATTCAAAATTCAATTTAGGGGAAATAATATAGTACAGCATCAATTTTTAAAATTTATTTTCAGAATATGGATAGGTATCTTTTCAAAATCAAGCACTAGTAGGCATTGTTTGTTTTTATTTTCAAATGTATTTCTTGTGAATTAAAAAAACCTGGTGTGGCGCAAGCCTTTAAAAAAAAATTTTTTTGGGAAGTGTGGCCCAGGGGAAAAAAGTTTGAGAACTGTTGCTATAAAGCATTCTTCTTCTTCTTATTAAATTTATTACCCCCACCAGCAGTGGAATGTCCCAGGGCAGGCTGAAACAATTGAAAATTCAGAATTAAAAACAGCTAAAAAGGGACGGCAGCCACAGGGAGAGTTGGGCAGGATTGTTAGAATCGCAGAACTGGAGAGCTGGGAAGGGGCCAAGCGTCATCTAGACCAACCCCCCGCAATGTGGGAATCACAGACGGGGGTGGGCCTTCAAAACACTCGTCCCAGGAATCAAAGAGGCACAAGTTCAGCATTTGCCGAAAGCAAATTGTGCCGCGAAGAGCGGTGCATGGCGAAGAAGCCAGATCCGGCTGCCTTTCTGCGGAACCGCAGAATCGTAGATTTGGAAGGGAACCCCCAAAGGCCATCTAGTCCAACCCCCTGCAGCCGGGCACAGTCAACAAAGGGAATTATTTTTTGCTGAGGGACAGCCCCCCCGCCCCCCACGAACACTGCGCTGACGGACTAAAACGCCACAATGTGGAGATAAAAGAATATCTCAAACAAAGCAGCGATATAGTCCTTAAATCCTAACACAGGTCTCTCTCTCTCTCTTTTTAAAATTGTTCCTGCCTGTAATTGGTTTATCTTACTACATTACAGACGTGGCTTCGGGTGCTCAATCTGTGGCAGAGAGTGGGATATTTACGGCCCTCTAAAACAAGCAAAGTGCCACTAGGAATTAATTAAGGGCATATTGAACACCCAACCACGGTGGGAGCAAGGCGGGGAGGGGGAGGCTGCCTGTTGCACCTCTGGGCGAGTGCTCGGGCACCCCCCCCCTTTCCAATACATTTCCACTCGGAGCAGGGAGGTCCCCCAGCAGGGTGAGACCAAAAGCACGCGCACATAGTGGAATTATTCTACGAGAGTTGTGTCTCTGCATGAGTCCCTGCTCCGGGCTAATCTCGTGCAGAAATAAAGGGGAGGAGGCTCTTCGGATGGAGCTAAGCCCTCAATCACACACCACTGGAAAGTTTTTTTTTTTTACAGGGGAGCAAGTGTGAAGTATGCACCTGTTCCGTAAAGGGATCGAACCTGCAGCCTTAGCTGTTATCACCACCATGGTCTCACCAACTGTTTGCCTATTGCCTGCCCTTCACCTTAACGTCCCGGGGCAGGTTACAATGTTAAAACGCAACATTACAAAGCAGTGTAAAGTGAATTACAATGAAGAGATTAAGTTGGGGCCCAAAAGCCAGTAAGGATGTCTTCGGCATTCTCTGCAAGCTCTACAATGAAGGTGCCAGGCGCATCTCTGAATGCAGAGAGTTCCACGGCTAGCTTAGGGGCTGCCACAGAGAAGGCCCCGTCCCCCTGGGCTGCCACTCTTAAGAAATAACCAAGAGCCCCCTCCCCACTGTTGATCTCAGCACCTGAGAGGCTACGTGGCGGCCTTTCAGATCTTTTATTTTATTGTATTTTAGTGTTCTGTTGGAAGCCGCCCAGAGTGGCTGGGGAGACCCAGCCAGATGGGCGGGGTACAAATAATAAATTATTATTATTATTATTATTATTATTATTATTATTATTATTATTATTATTTTATTTGTGGCTCAAGTCGTCGAGGGCTTTCAAGACCAACACGAACACCTCAAACTGGGCTTGGAAATAAACCGGCATGTTTTAAAAAGTGAACTACACATTTGTATTTGCAACCCAACAGGGTTGCCCCAGCCACTCTGGGAGGCTGCATTTCAGACTGACATTTCTGGGTCGCCTTCAAGGGCGGCCCCCTGTACAGCGAATTGCGGTAGCCCAGCCTGGAAGTAACCAGAAAGAGCGATGGAGAGTGCATAGGTTTTGGAAACCCTGCCTTAAAAGGCTCCTTATAGCTCTGTTTGGGACACCCGGCCCAGGGCTGTCTTAAGCATATGCAGCGCCGGGGTCCAAAGATCTGCCCGGAGGCCCGCCCCACGTTGCCCAGTCCCAGGTGCGCAGGAGCGCGGCAGCCTCAGTGTCTCGCTGGCTCGGTTGCCCCTGAACTCACGGCGCAGAGCCGCCAGTAGCAGCACAGCCTTCTGCGGCACTCCGACTGATGGCAATTTGGAAACAGTGGCTCATGTTCTCTTGTCCTGTCCCCTTTATAAAGAACTGAGGAATGAGATCATCACCCCACTCTTACCATCCCAGGCCGCCCATCTGTGGCCACATTGTTCTTTCTTTGTGCATTTTCTTTGTGTTTTAATGTTGTATTTTAATCTTGTTTTTAAGTTGTATTCATTCAACTCGTTTTTATTATTGGTTGTTAGCCGCCCTGAGCCCGGCCTTGGCTGGGGAGGGCGGGGTATAAATAAAATTTATTATTATTATTATTATTATTATTATTATTATTATTATTATTATTATATCAGATCAAAATGATCAGACAACAGCAAAGGTTGCTAGGTTTATCAAGGGTGCCATGAGATTATCTGAACGATAATCTTGGTCATTTGAATGCCCTTTTTACCCAATGTTGTCTTTTTAATTGTATATATTGCTTGTTTTATGTTGCTATGGCCGTTGGCTAAGGCGAATAAAGTTTTTCTATCTATCTATCCCGGGCCCCAGACTCTCGGCCTGGCACCCGGGTGCCCTGCACCCTTAGCACCTATGGGTAAGACGTCCCTGACCCTGCCCTCCATCCTTACCCCACCCAATATCTCTGTCCTAACTCTCCAGGAGGCTCAACAGAGAAGCGAAGGAACCAATTACCGTCTTCGTCGGTGCGGACGATGACCGGTGAGCTTTCTGGCCCGGGTCCCACCATCGTGTGCGCCACCACAGTGATCCGGTATTCCGTCCACTTCTCCAGCGATTCCAGGAGGAACTGATTGGTGCTTGCGTGAATGTTGGTCACCTCTCTCGGTTCCGTGTCCTCTGAGTCCAGGGCTCGGTAGCGAACGCTATATCCGTTCAAGACGCCATTTTGGCTCTCGGCTGGAGGGGGCCGCCAACTTACCAGAATGGCCGTGGATCTGGTGCTGACACATTTTACGTCTCGAGGGGGGGCGGACGGTTCTGTTGTTGGGTGGGAGGAGGGAAGAAGGGAGCAGTAGGGGAAGTCCGGGGCGGGGCGGGGGCAAGGAGGAAGGGGAGAGGTATTGGGGACAGCGGGAAGGCGGGGTCGGGTCGGGAAAACAACAAAAGATGGGGAAGGGGGGAAAAGAAAAACAGGAAAAATGATAACAAAAAAATCTAAAACGAAACGTACGAAAATTTGGCTTAGGAGGACAAAATTTAAAAGGGGGGAGAAATTAAAAAAAAAAGAAAAGCTCTGCTTCCTTTAAATAAATGAAAAAACCAAACCAAAACGAACAAAGCCAAAATTGCAACAGAAACAAAGCAAGGGAGGGTCTTGCGATGCGAATCGTACAAAGCAAAATAATTGGCTTGCACAGATAGGCAAAGGTCTCTTCTCAACTGTTTGTAAGGCCACGACAGATTTAACTCCTAATCTATTTAGGGCCAAATTTGCACTGTGTGCTTCTGGTGCTGCGACGCCACTTCGATCACCCAAAGAATCCTGGGATCTGTAACTGGTTCAGGGTGCTGTGAGTTCTTAGGACAGCCGTAGGCAAACTCTGGCCCTCCAGATGTTTGGGACTACAATTCCCATCATCCATAGCTAACGGACCAGTGGTCAGGGATGATGGGAATTGTAGTCCCAAACATCTGGAGGGCCAGAGTTTGCCTAGGAACTCACAGCACCCTGAACAAATTACAGGTCCCAGGATTCTTTGAGGGGAAAGCCGCGACTGTTTAAAGCGGCAGCACAGAGCTTTACGGTGTGAATGTGGCCAAGCTCAACAGTCAGAATTACTCATCTACGTGGATTTTGGAGATGGGGAGATAGGGTCCCCCTTCCCCACGCCGGAAGAGATCGTGCCCATTTTTAATAGGAAAAACCCACGTAGGTGGTGGATCCTGCTGCGATTCTCTGCAGCGCTTCCACAAAAGCAGCAAGGGGAAATTTCCCTCGGTTCTCCCCGGTCCAAAGGCTTGGACACCTCCTCCAGTTCTTCACACGGGGAAGAGAAACTTCCGCAGGTGCCGTAGGCCAGCAGAAAAGTGAAGCAAGGAAACGGGTCGTTTCTGCTGCACAAAATGGGCAGACAGATCCTTCCCCAGACAGATCCTTCGACCAGGAAGGCCATCAGATCTACTTGACTATTAAGCAGTCCAGTCTGCTGCTACACATTTCGGCAGAAGCTCTGTCCGATTTCAGGCAGGCAGCGTTCTCAGTCCTAACTGGAGGAGCTGGCACTGAACCTGGGAACTTCAGCATGCAAACCCTGGGCTCCACCACAGAGCTGCGGTCCTCCTGTAAGTGGAAGGTTCTAGTCCAGGGGTCTGCAACCTAAGGCCCGTGGGCCAGAAGCGGCCCACGAGCCGCCCCCAAACCGAGCTGTGCTGCACTAAACCGGTGCAGGGGACTCGCTTCCGCAGCGCCGAAAATTGCGTCTGCGCAGATGCTGAAAATCACAGGATCCGGCCCACAGAGGGATCACCGCGGGACCGATCCGGCCCAGGCAAGATAAACCTTGCTGACCCTTGTTCTAGTCCTCATGGTTCCCAGTGGAGAGCTTGCATTTACAGGAAACTGCCTTAAAGTAAGTCAGATCATTGTCCCATTGGGCTCTCTAAAGTGGTGGCTAGCACTGTAGCAGCTGTAGAAGTTTCAGGTATTGGACATTCTCAGCCCTACCGGCAGATGCCAGATGCCTGACCCCGGGACCTCGTGCATGCTAAACAGATGCTCTGTCGCTGACCCATGGCGGTCCTCGGCCCCCCTTCCTCTTGCTGAACACCTGCTCAAAAGGGGTTTTGGAGGGCTCGCTGCAACCCAGCAAGCAAGTCCTTCCAGGTCTGATATGCAAATGAAGTTCAAGTCCCCCAGTTGTCAAAGAGCTGCAGGGCTCACGGATTTGCTGGAAGAAGAAGGGAGTCTTTTATAAGGCAGCTCTCTTCACGCTGGGGTTACGGTCCTAATTTTGCACGGCAATTTTGCGTTTTCTTCCTTCTTTCCCCCAAAGTTGTTCAAACATGGGGAGAACAGCCTACCCTGTTTCAACAGGGGGAGGGAAATCAGGAGGGTCTTCCTGGAGCAACAGAAGGGTTACAGCCAACTAAGCTCTACTCGCGAGTAGACCCACCGAAATTAACAGGCCTAAGTAAACTGCATCCATTAATTTCAATGGGTCACCTCTGACTTACACTGGAGAGGTCTACTCTGAAAATGAGTACAATCACACAGCGTCAATCAGTTATCACATGTGATGAATCTCTGGATCCATCGTTCTGCTTTTGCTCTCCTCCTAAATTTATGCCCCAGATCTCCCAGCTCAGGTGGGAATACAGCTGTTGGGTTGCTGAAATAACAACTGGAACCAGGATTTCAATGAATACTGAGGTTAGGCAAAACTAAACAGAAAGTTGGCTGTGCTAGACACACATCCACCAGGCTTTGTTACAAAGCTGCTTTCGAGATACAGAGAGAGTTTAGTTCTGAATTCGGAGACGATATTCTCATCTTCTCCCCCCTCCACCCCCCAAATTCTGGCACTGCTCCAGCTTGTGATCTTAACTGCCCCCGTTCTTCCCCTTGAGTGTAGGGTTGGTTTCCCCAACCCAATACAAAAATAAATAAAAAACGCTTCCATTAATTCGGATGAGACATTTTTTTGGGTTCTGCAAACCTGCAGTGCTCCAGATCGGGACCATGGCGGGGCGGAGGGAGAGGGGCAAAGTTTTCCCACAAATCGGGGTTGCAATCCAAATGGAGATCTCTTAAGTTAGCCAAGGGGTGAGTGTATACCTGTAACTAAGTACAGTCATACCTCAGTTTACAGACGCTTCAGGTTGCGTTTTTTCGGGTTATGGACCGCCGAAACCCGGAAGTACTGGAACGGGTCACTTCCAGGTTTGGGCAGTTGCGCATGCGCAGAAGCACTAAATCGCACTTTGCGCATGCGCAGAATTGCAACCTGCGCATGTGCAGGCGTGCAGCTGCGGGTTGCGAACGTGCAACCCGCACGGATCACGTTCGCAACCCGAGTGTCCGCTGTACAGGTCACAAGCAGCCTGGGCTAGCTGTCTTTTATCCTCCAAAACCAACTCTAGATAGAGGCCATGGGGTTCCTCTTGTGAGGTTTGGAGAGGTGCCTTTGGGGCCTCATCTCTCTTCTCCCCGCCCCCCCCCGCAAGCGTGCGCAGATCTTCGCAGCATAATGGGCACACCTAGGCCTTAGAGCCTTAATATTAGAGCACCGCTTTTGTGAGTAACCAAGTCCAAGCAACTTGCTAAACAGCCCATCAGCAACCCCTGGATTAATGTTCTTCCAACACACCAGACCTTCAGAAGAAAGCTGGGGGTGGGTGGGGGGACGGCACTAAAAAGCAAACGGCAAGCTTGGGGCAGCAACGGAAAATTAGTAACGAAAGCAAGTCGCTGCATTAAAGGGGGGGACACAAATTCAAAAGAAGGGAAATAATGATTGTAACAAAATAAAATAATAATAATAATAATCTCTCTAGTTATACAAAAAAGTATAAATCAAGTACTTCCAGAGTCCTCGTAGTCTGTTTTACCTACCTTCCGCGCATCGGCTAACTTTATAAGACTTTCTTACGAGAGTACTAGGGTCGCTTGGTGCGGCGGAGGCCAGACCGCACTCTTGGTGGGTTTCTAAGGCATTCCTCCAATGGTCTGCCTCCTCAAAAGAACAAGACACTAACTCACTTGATGCCCCCACCATCTGGGCTTTGCTCAAAGACAGCCCTCGTCCGCAGGGGGACGGTGCTGTCACATGGCAGGAGACTCTCCCGTCCTGACCAGGAGATGTCGGGATTCGAACTCAGGGCTTTATGCGTCCTCTTCAGAACAGTTTCCGTTTCCTCCTCGGCCTCTTGGTTTTGCACTGCAGCAATAAATGCAGATCTCTGTGTGTTGCCTTTCGGCTAGGTCTACTATTTTCTGGGGCGGGGGCGCGGGGCGCGGGCAAACGGTTTGGAGAGCTCCAACGCTCTCCAAACGCAACGGTTTGGAGAGCTCCATTATTCTGGAGCGACTCTGAGTTGCGTTTTCCTTTCTACAGGGCAGAACTGGCGTCCTGTTGTCTTTAAACCGAAGCACCTACCGTATTTTTCGCTCTATAGGACGCACCGGACCATAGGATGGGGAGAACAGGGAAAAAAAAAACATTCTCCCCCTCTCTGCTCAGCACCCCTTCAGCGAAGCGGCAGGAGAAACGGAGCCCCTTCCATTTCTCCTCCTGCTTCGCTGAAGGGGCGCTGCGCAGAGAGGGAAAACTGTGCAGCACCTCTCCAGAGAAGCGAAGCCTGGAGAGCAAGAGGGATCAGTGCGCACCGACCCCTCTCACTCTCCTGGCTTCAGGCGGCTATCCGCAAGCCTTCGGAGCGCAGCGGGAACTCCTGCTGCGCTCCGAAGACTTGCGGATAGCTGCCCGAAGCCCCCGGAGCGCGGTCTTTGAAGCCTCCACAGAGCAGCGGGATGAAGGCACCCCACTGCCCTGCGGAGGCTTTGCGCCGCTAACCCCAAGCTAGAACAGCGAGACGGAGCTAGAACAAGCTAGAACGGAGCTGCGCAGCGCTCTGTCTCCCTATTCAGGCATTGGGCTTAGCCGCTCAGCCTGCATTTGCTCTATAGGACGCACACACATTTCCCCTTAATTTCTGGAGGGGAAAAAGTGCGTCTTATAGAGCGAAAAATACGGTAAATTGCTTAGCTTCGGAATATGCAGAATAACTCATCCTTAGTGTTTTCCCTGCGCCTTTTCTCATCCTCGGCCCCCAACTCACCCGCCTTTTGCTCTGATCAGAGAGAAGACTTCTTCTCAATGCCTAAAAGGCCTCGCAGGCCGACTCTGGGTCTTTCAACTGCCTGTAACCATGGGGCGGTTCTTCAGCTAAAACTTTCCAGAAACCCACTGCAGAGTCAGACCTGGCCTCACCTACCCAATTTCTTCCCCCCCTTTTTTCTGTTTGCATTCTGAGCCAACCCCCCCCCCCCAGCCCAGCCAGTACCAAAAAAGAGTAAAGTGCAGCCCCGGTCCAAAATAATGTTTTATAAAAATAAAAGCAGAGTGCAGAGTTTCTTTGGCTGTACTGCTATTCCGGAGAATGGCCCTGCTCACTCACCCCTCTAAAAGCTCTGAGAGGAAGACACGGTGTGCGTGTGCATGTGTGAACGCCCGTCCTTCCTTAGAGGGGCAGGGAAAGAGGCGAGGAGACAGGGGACCTCTTCCTATCCAAGCAAAGCAAGGGAGGCAGAAGAACCAGAGCTCCTACTTGTCTGGACCGCATCGTCTGCGCAGGAGGACCCCTTCAGAGGGGTTTCATGGCCTTTCCATCACAATCCAGCCCAACCTGTGCAAATCCAGGGGTGTCTGTGTGCATGTGTGCGTTGCATGAGAGACAGCCATTCCCGACAGAGGATGCAGGAGGTTTTGCAGCGACTGGAGCGAGGTCAGAACTTTCCCTTTGGAGAGAGCTCCGAAAAAAGCCTTCGCCCACCTCCAACTCACTTGTCCTGCGCCTCCTTCCTCCCTCCACCCCCCGTGGGGTTTCCCGAAGGCCGCCAGGAGTAGGGGAGCGTGCCCAGAGCTGCGTGGAGCGTGGCCGAGAGAGAGAGAGGTGCCGAGCATGCGGGAAAGGTAACAGGTTGGGCTGTATTTGTGAATCCGCTTGAGACCATCCAGTACTCACCTTCTGCGGCTGCTTTCACGCGGCCTTAAAAGATGACTGTCCAGGCCTCAAGAATCGGGCCCCTTCACTGAGTTGCCATACACCAAATGCAAAGTGGCTTTACTTGTTGTTTGTTTGTTTGTTTTTAACCCTTTAGGTACCATAGACTTTGCATACATCTGTTCGATGTCACTGGCTTATTCTAGGCGCAGAAAAAGGGGTGTGTGCAAGCTTGCAACTCTTTTAAGAGTTCTAAATCACAAAGACAACCTTTTCTCCCCCTTAAATGCGTTTTCAACAGAGTTAAAAGCTCTGGAGGGGTGGGGCGGGGGCTATCTCTTCATCCCGCCCTCGCTGTTTCCCTACAAATCTGTCCCGTGCATTTTGCACGCCCGTGAAAGTCCTCTGAATGGGTTAGCGCTTCCCAAAAATACTGAAAAGAAATTGTTGTTGTTATAATTATTGTTATTTCTAAGGGAACCAATCGCCCAGCAAGAGCAAAGCCCAAATCTGTCACTTTTACTGTTGGGTTAGAAATGGCAACATATCCACCAATAATCACTGATTTGGTTTCCTTTTTTAAAAATTATTTTTTAGGTCCCTCCCAGCCAATTTTCTTTTCGTTCCCCTAGATTTTCCTCCAGGTGTTCTACAGTCTATTGTCTCTGGTACTTGAAGAGTTAAAGGCAGAATTCTTTCGCAAGATCAAAAAATAATACTTTACCTTTAGTTTAATGGATTTTTTTTTAAACAAAAAACGGGTTTTTGATGCTCGGGAACGCCACCCTGGCGGAGTAGCACGGAAAATGGTGCGGCGGGATGTGCTGGCATGCGGGGGGAGGATGGTTGGGGGGGGGGGTTAGGGAAAGGAAATTTTGCCCAAACCATGCACGCTTGCGTGTGAAAAGCTGAGACGGAGGAGAATCGCAGGCAGGGGGGCGAGGGAAAGAAAAGAGAAGCATGAAATCAGAGAGAGAGAGAGAGAGAGAGAGAGAGAATAAGAAAAAGGTGTATCCGTATTGAAGCTTTATCCTGGTTTCTCGTAAGGCCAGAGGCTTTAGCATCAAACCACAATTCTGGGAAGGTTTTCTTGGAAATCCAGCACAGGCCTGGCGTTTGGTACAGTGGTTTCCAAAGTGGGGGGTGGGATTATCTAGTGGGGTGCAAATTGGCAAGGGGGCAGCAGGAAGGCACTGGAGAATACCAGACTTTGAAAAGCTAGCATCCCTGGATCAAGATATTTGGAGACAACAAAGGTAAAGGGTGAAGGGACCCCTGACAGTTTAGTCCAGTCGCAGACGACTCTGGGGTTGCGGCGCTCATCTCGCTTTACTGGCCGAGAGTTTGTCCGCAGACAGTTTTCCCGGGTCATGTGGCCAGCAGGACTAAGTCGCTTCTGGCGAAACCAGAGCAGCGCACAGAAATGCTGTTTACCTTCCCGCCGGAGCTGTACCTATTTATCTACTTGCCCTGGTGTGCTTTCGAACTGCTAGGTTGGCAGGAGCAGGGACCGAGCAACGGGAGCTCACCCCGTCATGGGGATTCGAACCGCCAACCTTCTGATCGGGAAGCCCAAGAGGCTCAGTGGTTTAGACCACAGCGCCACCCGCATCTTCAAAGGGCTGTCATATGGAAGATGGAGCAAGCTATAGTTTTCTCCAATGGCTTCAAGTTACAAGACAGGAGATTTCAGCTAAACATCGGGAAGAACTTTCTGAAGGTAAGAGCTGTTCGACTCCCAGGGGAGGTTGTGGACTCTCCTTCCTCAGAGTTATTTAAGCCAAGGTTGGATGGCCACCTTCCATGGATGATTCAGTTGAGATTCCTGCATTGCAGGGGTTGGACTAGATGACCCCCCAGGGTACCTTCCCCCTCTACAGTTCTACTTTTGCTGAATTAATTGAACAGAATCGTTTCAACTGGATTCCGAATAAATGTGCCTAAATAGATGCTCCCGGTTTCAATTTTGTCGTGTTTTTATCTCCCTTTGCGGGTCGTGCAAACAGCTTTTCTGACCAATGCTTTCTAATAGGGTAGTGTGGAGCTGGGGATGAATTAGGAACAAATTCAGTTATTGCTGCTCTGCCAGTGGAGCAGTGGTGGAACTACGAAGGAAGACAGGGGCTGAATGCAAGGACATTTCACAGAATTGTAGAATTGGATGGGGGGCCCCATGGGGTCATCCAGTCTAACCCCCTGAATTCTTTGGGGGAAGCACTTTATACATATGGTATAAAGACAGGTTTGGTATTTCCCCCCTACTCTAGCATCAGGGTTGGCATTGCTAGCACCTGCCCAGGCCCCTGGACCTGGGAGCTTCTTCAAGCAGGGCAGGTGGTATGTGGTCTGGCACCACTTCCCATCATCCCCAGCCACACTGGGGTAGGGCTGATGGGAAACTGAGTCCAACAACATCTGGAGGGCACCACGTTGGGGAAGACTAACCTTGGCAAGCCTTACTAAAAAGGAACCACAAGGAAAATGCAATGCACCTTGCTGTGAGCGTCGGGTGACGACACTGGCACTGGCCAATAGGCTGAAAAGCAATCAGTAGCAGCGAATGAATTTGCTTTTGCTTGGGTTAGCCTGAATGACAGAATACCACAGTGTCCATATTTTCAGAGCTAACTGTCTGCACACCAAGGAAGGAAAAAACAAAGAGTTGCAGTTAATGTTACTAATTCTCAAGAGCAGAAATTGAATCCAATGTTAGCCATGCTCAGAGTAAGGTAAAGGTAAAGGTACCCCTGCCCGTTTGGGCCAGTCTTGCCAGACTCTAGGGTTGTGCGCTCATCTCACTCTATAGGCCGGGAGCCAGCGCTGTCCGCAGACACTTCCGGGTCACGTGGCCAGCGTGACAAGCTGCATCTGGCGAGCCAGCGCCGCACACAGAACGCCGTTTACCTTCCCGCCGGTAAGCGGTCCCTATTTATCTACTTGCACTTTGACATGCTTTCGAACTGCAAGGTTGGCAGGCGCTGGGACCGAACGACGGGAGCGCACCCCGCCGCGGGGATTCGAACCGCCGACCATGCGATCAGCAAGTCCTAGGCGCTGAGGTTTTACCCACAGCACCACCCGCGTCCCACTAATAGATCCCATTAATATTCATAGGTCCATCAATGGACCTAAGGTATGATATTCATACTATAGGTTCATTAATATCAACACTGTCTAAAAAGAACAAGTTGACGGATAGTTCAGTCAGTAGAGCATAATTTCAGGGTCGTGGGTTCAAGTACCACATTGGGCAAAAGTTTCCTGCATTGCAGGGGGTTCGACTAGATGACTCTTGGGGTCCCTCTCAACTCTACAATTCTGTGATTCTATGATACTCTTAATTTAACTTAGGCTGCATTCACAGTGCACATTTAAAGCAGTCTAATTCCATTTTAGGATTCCCAATTTAAACAGCCATGGATTCCCCCAAATAATCCCGGGAGAGCTGTACAGGTTAAATAAACCTCAGAATGCGTGCGCGGCAAACCCGGAAGTATTTTACCGGGTTTCACCGCGCGCGCATGCGCAGAGGCAGTAGACCGCGCATGCGCAGAAGCGGTCCTCAGGTGGCAGAAACCTCGGGTTCCGACCGGACCTCTGGAACGGATCCTGTCCACAACCGGAGGTACCACTTTAGTTTGTTAAGGGTCCTGAAGGTGGTTAGGGGGTCTCCTCTTCTCCTTGTGAAACTGCTGTTCCCATAGTTCCCTGCAAAGAGGCACTGGCTTTTAAACCATTCTGGGAATTGTAGCTCTGTGAGGGGAATAGGGGGGGTCTCTTGACAACTCTCCGCACCCTTAGCAAACTACAACTCCCAGGATTCTTTGGGGGAAGAAGCCATGCTTTTCTGAAGCGGTATCGCAGCGCCTTCGACGTAGGACGTAAACTTTCTCTCAGGGAGGGAGGATCTGAGCACTACGGAGGACAGCCCCTGCGGATACGCCCAGAAAAGAGAAAGGAAGGGAGAAATAAAATCTACAAGGCTCTGGTTCCCCATGCGTTTGAACAGGCATGCTAGCTAGAGAAGAAAGAGAAGGAGGAAAGGGTCTCGCCATGATGTTAAGACTGCGGGGAGGGAGCTGTATGGAGTTGGGGGGGACGACTGCATGGGGGTGGGTAAAGGAGAGACACAAAAAGCCTGTCCCAAGCTGGGAGGTCTGGGCGCCGAAGGATGCCGCCGGGATCAGGGAAGAATTGAACTCGTTCCTCCAACAGCCAGCCAGGAAACAAAAAGAATTGGTTTCACCACGTTACAAGACCACGTTACAAAGCCCCACTCCTCTTCTTATCCCCACCCCAACCCAAAACCAGGTCTTCAAGCCAGGAAGCAAATCCTCTCTGAACTAATTAATGAGAGAAAGGAAGGAAGGAAGGAAAGAGAGAGAGAGAAAGAGAGAGAAAGAAAGGGAAAGAGAGAGAGAGAGAGAGAGAAATGGGGAGATCCCTGCACCCCATCACGAAAACCTAGGTGCTTTTCACACACAAAATAACCAAAATGTGGTGAGAGGGTCTCTCCAAGGGGTACATGCAAGGAAGTTTGATGCAAGCCCAGAACCATCGCCAACTTCTCCCCTGGTTCCTGAGCTCCTAAAGGGTTTCCAGGGACGCCTCTCCTAAGTTGTGATGGAGAGGGGTCCTCCTCTTTTAAGGAGGCAAGCACCGAGTCGAAAGGTTAACCGCGGTCCCACACTGCTTCTTCTACTGATGCTTGTTTCATTTTTCAAAACAAAACCAAAACAAACCAAACCAACAAACCAACAGCATTACAAGACAAAGAGCCATTTTCGGGTCATCTCCGACAATCGAAACAGCATGCCTGCGGAAAACCACCAGAGGACCTCTTTGCCAGCGTCCTTTCTTTCGCACGGGACAGATATGAGCACCAAACATTTAACAGGTAGGCAACAGAACCACCACGAGCGCGCGAGGCCTCTGAAAAACTTTGGGTGAGATTATTTGGATGCATGTTGTCCTCATAGGACCCGCTGCTGTGGGGCAGATTTATAACTGTGGAGGATGCAAAAATATAAATGGTGTGTGTGTGTGTGGGGGGGAGATTTCGCAAAGGTTTTACCATGGATCAGATGACTCCAAGCAAGACATCTTCTAAATCCGTCTATCTATCTATATCTATCTATCATCTATCTATCTATCATCTATCTATCTATCAATCATCTATCTATCTATCTATCTATCTATATCTATCTATCTATCTATCGTCTATCTATCTATCTATCTATCTATCATCTATCTATCATCTATCTATCATCTCTCTCTCTCTCTATCAATCTATCATCTATCTATCTATCTATCTATCTATCTATCTATCTATCTATCTATCATCTCTCTAGCCCCATTTCTCTCCCCCCTATCATATCTATCATCTATCTCTCTATAATCCATTCATCCATCTATCCAACTAACCAACATCTCTTTTCCTCTATCGTATCTATATCTATCTATCTATCTATCTATCTATCTATCTATCTATCTATCATCTATCTATCTATCATCTATCTATCTATGCATCCCTCTAACCATCCATCCATCCTTAACTACTGCGTATTTTCAGTTTTGCTAAAATGTAACTTAACTAGATCCCCCCGTAGATTTTCAATTAACTACCATCGACTGGACCCAACCACCATTCTTCCACAACGTTTACACCTTTTACTATAGCCTTGTTGTATTTCTAAGACATGGGTTTTATACGCAAAAGAAAGGGAGAAAAACCAAAGCAGAAATTAACTTCCTTTCCTGTTATTCGCCAGCAAACTCCACAGTTTCTGGGGAGAGGCAACAACCACTACTCGTTATCATCTGAGCGCTGTTTTGGCTGAAGACCTTTTACGCCATTATTCAGGGAGCATCCGCACCTCAGCTTAACGTGCTTTAGGGTACCCTTTGTCCACCCATCAATCCCACCCCCATTCAGACAACATTCATCGGAAAGAGCTGTCGCCCCAAACCTTCTCCCTGCTAAAATCTAGCGCTTCCTAATTCTCGGAAAATCCAAAAGGGGCATCTGCTCAGCTTTAAAAGAGCTTCTGTTGGCTTTCTGCAGACAACTTTCTCCAATTTTTCCTAGCATGTAGGTGCTTTTGATGCGGAGCAGCTTCTATAGGTGTGTTGGGAACAGCAGAGAGCAGGAGAATGGAGGCGGAATCTTCAGGTTAAAATCATATCTGGATATAAGCAGCTCAGGTATATGCAAAAGGTAAAGGACCCCTGGACGGTTAGGTCCAGTCCAAGGCGACTATGGGGTTGTGGCGCTCATCTCGCTTTCAGGCTGAGGGAGCCGGCATTTGTCCACAGACAGCTTTCTGGGTCATGTGGCCAGAAGCACTAAACTGCTTCTGGCGCAACAGAACACCGTGATGAAAACCAGAGCGCATGGAAACATCGTTTACCTTCCTGCTGCAGTGGTACCTATTTATCTACTTGCACTGGCGTGCTTTCGAACTGCTAGGTTGGCAGGAGCTGGGACAGAGAAACGGGAGCTCACCCCGTCACAGGGATTCAAACCGCCAACCTTCTGATCGGCAAGCCCAAGAGGCTCCGTGGTTTAGACCACAGTGCTACCTGCATCCCTAGCTCAGGTATAACTGCCAGGGGACAAATTGGCTCACATGAAATGTGGAGAATAAACTATACCTTCGCTGGAGACAAGTCCAGCTAAATCCTATAAACCTGTTTCATCATATGTGAGGGAACGTTCCCTCAAAGTTATTTATCGACTTATTAAATTTATAGACCACCTTTCATCCTCAGACTGCAGAGTGTTTTACTGTATAAAAACACAAAAAACAGCATAATGACAAATGAAGTAACAACCCATATAAGGTCATTGATGGTTTAATTAGTCAAGGGCCTGCTTTTGGTTGGCGCCTAAAGATATGTTGTGAAGACGCCCAGTGAGCCTCCCTGGGGACAACATTCCACAAAAGGGGAGCCACCGCAGAAAAGGCCCTGTTCTGCATAGATGGCATCACACAACTGTGCAGGTACCTCTGATCACATCGCAATCGACACAGGATTGCTGGAATGGTAGTGAACTCTTGAGGGGCATTCTATTATCTTTGGTGGGAATGCCCTCCGGTTTCATTATTCTGGTCCCAAGTACTCAAATAAATTTCTGAAATAATCAAATTATTAGTCTCATTACTGAGTACGTGGACGGACGACATGAAAGCTTGTTGCTCTGAAGGACTTTTGACGTGGGTGCTCACTGCAGCCAGGAGTTCGATTGTCCAGCAGTGGTAAACCTTGAAAAAATCTGCCTAGGACTGCATTGACTTTGGCTATTATGGTGGGGAAGAAAATCAAACATAAACTGCATGTATCCAGGGGCATGGAGCATCCAGGACATTTTTATGTCCTCTGGTGGGACTTCATTTTCTACGCTTTGGACTTTGATGCTCAGCATTCACCATCCATGCCACCTGAGTAAATATGGATGTTTGGATCTGTACTGGTGCATCACTCGTTCTGTCTCTTATTATTTATTGCTTGCTTGCTTTGTATGATGTAATTGTCAGTTTGCATTTCGTAGCACAGGAAGTATTGAGCTGATGTGTAGAGATCTTTCCTATTCTACTTAATTCAAGAGGGTTCTGGAAGCTTCTCTGTGTGAAAGAAACAGGCAGAACGCTCCTGATGTTTGGGTTATTCCTTCCGAGAAGCTGAGTACCGCTGGCTTAAACTGGTCCTGTTATATCTTTCTGTCAAGGTCATGCTGACTACGAAAGTAAGGCCAGAAGGTTTCACTTTCTCTTTCTATCTCTCTTCCTTCTGGTGTGGTGTTCCGTATAGAGCAGGCATGGCCAAACTTGGCCCTCCAGCTGTTTTGGGACTACAATTCCCATCATCCCTGACCACTGGTCCTGTTAGCTAGGGATGATGGGAGTTGTAGTCCCAAAACAGCTGGAGGGCCAAGTTTGGCTATGCCTGGTATAGAGTGTTAAGATTTAGACTTATTGTAAGTTAAAGTTAAGTCTGTTGCAACCGGATTTCTTATGGACAGGGCCAGTACTGACTGTATTGGATTTGTGACCATTAGGCTCATTTGCCTTTAGTAAAGCTCTGCTGGATGAAATATTATTTGCCTCTGGTCTATTTTTGGGGAATCCTGCAACGTGTTTAAGTTGTTACTCTGCTAACTATACATTGGAATCTGCTCTGGATCAATACTGAGTAGAATTCAATGGCAGTAGTATCCTGCTACCACATTTCTGGCTTGTTAGTAGCATTAATAAAGGTTAAAAATGGGGGGGGGGGGAGAGAAAGCCCTGCTTCCCGCCCAAACACAAAACGAGCTGGATTTTCACTCAAAGAGCACAGAGATACCGTATTTTTCGCTCTGTAGGACGCACTTTTTCCCCTCCCAAAATTAAGGGGAAATGTGTGTGCGTCCTATGGAGCAAATGCATATCCTTGGCTTCAGCGATAGCAATGTGAAGCCTCCAAAGCGCAGAGGGAACGCTCCGTCCGCACTCCGGAGGCTTGGCGTTGCTTTCGCTGAAGCCTAGAGAGCGATAGGGGTCGGCGTGCACCAACCCTTCTCGCTATCCGGGCTTCAAAGATAGCCGCCTGAAGCCTCCGGAGTGCAGTGCGAGTTCCTGCTGCGTCCCGGAGGCTTCAGGTTCCTTTCGCTGAAGCTGGGAGAGTCTTGCTCTCCCGGCTTCAGCAAAAGGAACCCGAAGCCTGCGGAGCACAGCGGGAACTCGCAATGCGCTCCAAAGGCTTCAGGGATCTTTGAGGCTGGCGGTGGGGGAAAACAGCGCTTCCCCCCACTGCCAGCCCCACAAGCTCGGGGGGCAGCACAGTTGAACACACCTTGTTTTAGAGGGGGAGAACAAGAAAAAAAATTCTCCCGCTCTTTGCGCAGTGCCCCTTCAGCGAAGTGGGAGGAGAAATGGAAGGGGCTCTGTTTCTCCTGCCGCTTCGCTGAAGGGGCGCTGAGCAGAGAGGGGGAGAATTTTTTTTTTCTTGCTCTCCCCCTCTAAAACAAGGTGCGTCCTATTGTCCGGTGCGTCCTATAGAGCGAAAAATACGGTAATTTTGAATCCTCCACAGGCATAACCCATATGAGAGCAGCACCTACGATTCCGGTTTCACGCTGTGCAGAAGCCACAATGCTCAAGGGTAGAGTCGAGGTGTGGAAGTCAGGGAGAAAACAGAAACGAAGAGTCGTCCAAAACAAGCCAAGAAAGAGACAACTGAGCCAACAGGAAGCGTGGGGAGAAAAATCGACTCTACAAGGCTGTTAGAGGGAGGCAGAGTTACCTAGTGGTGACATAAGGCAGGATTCCTTGAGAGGAGAACCCTCTGCAATGACTGCTTTCCGCTCCAACCCCACGCCAGTCACGGCTACTCTGAAGCCCTGGCCAAGTTTTTTGTGGTTTTTTTTTTTTTTATTAAAAAACCGGCAAAGATAAGAGAAGACAGGGAGACACAGAGAACAGCCTGCCACAGCCAATCATGCGGTTGGAAAAATAGAAAATAAAAAGTGAGAGGGAGAGAGAGAGAGAGAAAGGAGGGTTTGTGTGTGTTATGTATGTGCCTGTGTGTGTGAAAACCACCTCGTCCGTTGTTGTTTCTTAAAAAATAATAAAAGCAAAGATCCGTGAGAAGCCCAGGTTGCGGTGCTGCCAGCCAGGGATCATAGCCATCCCCGGTGGTTGTGGGGGAGAGGTGGGTGGAGGGGAAGGGGAAACAACAGCGAAGGGAGACAATCCATTAAACTAAAACCACCACCAGATTGCATCCTGGTGTCACCATTAATCCCAGCGCCCTCCGCCACTCAGGGGTTAGGGTGGCCAAAAGGCTGCCATTGTCCTAAAGGGTAGAAAGTGTCGTGGATCATGGGCAAGGGGTCGGGCCGGCGGGGCAGCGGGGTTCAAGAAAGGAGCGCTGGCTCCCAGCTATTTTCCTTCCTCTTCATCAGTGCTCTGTTGCTTTCTTCTGCACAACAAGCCCCGTGTGGCTGTCAATGTGCTCCTCTCAATGGCTGCGTTCCCTAGGGGCCAATTCCCCACGTTGCGTTTGAGCTTCGGCACGGCGTAAAAGCCACACCCAGAGCTACAGCTGAACAGAGGTTTCGTGGCTCAGTTTCCGTATAACCGGCGAACTCTTCTTCTCCTTTCCTGCGAGCGAGCGAACGAATGCGCTCTTCACCCGGCTACGGACGGCTTTTACGCTGTGCGAGAGCTCAAGATACGAACTTGGCAGCTAGGCAGAAGCCACGGAAATGGAACAAACCGCAGTGGGAACGCAGCCAAAGAGGGGGGTGGGTCGGCGTGCGCCACAGATGCTTTGAGTTCGAAACACACCTGGAAGGCACAGCCGGGTTGGCAAAAGCGCGGGTGCGGGCACATTCTCGCCAAACAGGCACAAGGCACCCGATATGGGACAACAGCAACTCTTACACCCAACCTCTCGTGGGCCACTAAGAGGCCATGCATCCATTCATTCCAAGCCATCCACCCTGCCCATCAGCTACAGGTGGCTATCTTGCCACTTAAAAGTTTGGCAATGAACTGGAATTTGAAAGAAATGGCTCAGAACCTAAAGGAAGCAGGCAGCTGACCTTTGGTTTGGGGACAAAAAGAAGAAGTGCAATGTTCCCTTGGTGTAGAGGGAGGGGGGAGACAGGTATCATCAGTTCCTTCAAGAGGCACCTGTGCATAGCTGTCAACTTACAGATTTGAAAATAAGGGACCAGCAGCCAAAATAAGGGATTTTCCAAGCACAGGTATGTTCAACTTCTGAGCCCTTCCAAGTCAAAGGCAGAAAGCCCAACCAGTAGCCAAACGAAGCCTCACACGGTGGTTCCCACAGCGCAGCAACCCGGCAAAGGGGATGCAGCAAGGAAAACCACCGTCACCTCTCCGCTGGGAAGCGCTGAGCAAAGGCGAGTCCCCAGGCAACAAGGCCGATTTGATCGGCACAAGGCATGCAAGCTCCACCCCCCAGTCGTTCTTAGACTCCTTATTGGGTCAGCAAAGCAGCCAAGCAACAGAGTTGGAGCCTCCCTCCTCCCTGGCCGGCAGGGAGGGAGGGAGAGGAGCTGCTTCCTTTGAAACCCGGGAAATTTAAGGGACATCATCAATAAGGGACAGCAGTGGGACATGGCGCTGGGATAAGGGACTGTCCCGCCAAATAAGGAACGGTTGACAGCTATGCACCTGTGCCCTCTGCAAACGAGGGTTTAAATGCAGACACCTGTGCGGACAGAGGGACCAGGATGGGCTGCCCACCTGCCTACACTTCCACACAACACGCATGATCACCAGCTGGTTTGGACCGAACGGAGCCCAGAGAGCAAAACAGACCCTCGGATTAAGTGCCAGGGGGTGAGACCAGGCGAAAGGACCGGATTGAGGCGCGCAGCTTCCCGTGCCCACCCTCCGGCGCCCGCTCCCCCCCCCCAGCTCACCATCCCGTGACCACCATCCGCACCTCCTCCCAGACAAGGGATTTCCCCCCCCCACTGGCGGAGAATTTTGGGGAAAGGAAAAAAAGACACCTACTAGCCTGCAGGGTTCGCTCCCTGACCTCCGGGGTTTCGGCCCCAATGCCCAAGGCCGAGCGAGCGGCCAGTTTGAAGACATACTCTGTGTTGGGCTTCAGGTCTCTCACGGTGAACGAGGTCACAGGGTCAAAGGTCCTCGTCTGCAGAAGGGGGGCAGCGGGGAGATGATTGGGGGGGGGAGACGGGGAGACAAACCAAAGTGCAAAAAGTGTGAACAGGAACAAGAGGCACACCCGTTTCCATGCAACGAACGCTCAGTTCTTGCGAACGCGCCGTTTGTGTTGCTCCCGAACTACAACTCCCATGAGCCTCCGCAGCATGGAATGGGGTCAGCCCTGGAAAGGGGGTCAGCTCTTCTTCCGCAGAGGTTTTTAAGCAGAGGTTCGGTGGCCACCTGCCTGGGATTCTTTAGCTGTGACTCCTGCATTGCCAGGGGTTGGACTAGATGAGCCTTGGGGGTCCCCTTCAAACCGTACAATTAAATGATTTCGTGAGAAGCACGGCCGATGGTGATGGGAGTTGCAATTCAGCAGCATCTGGAACTAGCAGAGGGGGGTGCGGGGGTGGTCTGAGGGGGAACTACACTTAAAAACAACAACTATATTAAACATTTTTGAATATACAAATGAAACAAACAGGATACAGTGGTACCTCGGGTTAAGTATTTAATTCGTTCCAGAGGTCCGTTCTTAACCTGAAACTGTTCTTAACCTGAAGCACCACTTTAGCTAATGGGGCCTCCTGCTGCTGCCACTGTGCCGCCGGAGCACAATTTCTGTTCTTATCCTGAAGCAAAGTTCTTAACCTGAAGCACTATTTCTGGGTTAGTGGAGTCTGTAACCTGAAGCGTCTGTAACCTGAAGCGTATGTAACCCGAGGCACCACTGCAGATGCAAGGAGGCCGCTTAGGACAGCTCGATAACAACACACAAGAGATTATCTTAATACTCCATTTCTCTTTTACAGGTTTTGAGATGGAGCGATTCATATATGATGGGCCTTTTTGAGTTATTAGTTTTTATTTGATTTAGACCCCACCTTTCTCTCTAAGGAGTTCAAAGCAGTATTTACATGGGTACCCCCTGGTCTTCATTTAATCCCCACAGCAACAGCCCTGTGAGGTAGGTCAGGCTGAGAGCTGTGATTGGCCCACGGTCACACCTGGCGTGCTTCATGGCTGAGCGGAGATTCGAACCCAGCTCTTCCAGGTCCGGTCCAGCGCTCTAACACTACACCTCTCAGCTTGGCTGGGGAGCAGGCACCATCTTTTTACACCAGCAGAGTCAACAAACGCTTTCCGCGCATTCTCAAATGCCCTTTTATCTTCTGCACGTGGCTTCTGTGCTCATTTCTCCAAAGGAGCACTTTGCCAAACTTTTTGATGTCGCCGGTCGATATTTACGCTCTTCCAGTTATGAGCTGCAACTGCTCAGGCAGCCGAGAGTAAACGACTCGGCCGCCTTTATGATTAAGATCTGGATTTCTATCCAAAAACCCTTTTCAGCCGAACCGATGTCGCGGAGAGGGGCACGTATTATTTTATTTGCTTACCATCCTCAGGTAAGCAAGAGGTATTATCTACATTCAAGGGCACATCCTGGTCAGGTAAAACAACAATAATAATTATTTGTACCCCGCCCATCTGAATGGGTTGTCCCAGCCACTCTGGGCAGCTTCCAACAGATATAAAAGCATAATAAAATATCAAAACATTACAAATCCCCTCTATACAAGATTGGATCCAAAAAGCTGACAGAATATGCCGAATTAGACGGTCTGTCAGAAAAAATAAAGAATAAATCAAACCAGGAATTTGTTTCAAAATGGAAGGTTTTCAAAGAATATTTGAAAAAATAAATATAGTCATTTAAATTCTGTTGCAGCATTTGATGAGCTTCAGTAATAGTTGCAAGGTAGATAGAAGAAATTAGATATATTAAGAAAAAGTTTAATTATGATAAAAGTGTGTATTGGCAATAAGTAATATGAAATCGAAATATGGAATAGATGGGAGGTTGGGTCTTTAGTGTTAAGACCAATATATGTTTTATTGTTTGTTAAGAAAACGATGTGCCTATGGTTCTTCCTGTGTGTAATTTGGTATTTGTGTTTTTTCTTTTTGTATCTATCTATCTATCTATCTAATCAAAACATTACAAATTTCCTTAAAAAGGACTGAAGGGGGAGCCCACAGCAGTGAAGGGTGTGGCTCAGAGAGGGGAATGGTCTGGTCCGGGTACCAAAGGCCAAACAGGGACTCCCTTGCCAGAATTAAACTTCCTTGCTATTACTCCATGAAGCCCCTGAATTAAACACGATAAAACGCAATCAATAAACAACTTAAAAACTATCGACGTGGAAGCGGTGCCAGCGCAACGTTTAGTGCAAGCCGGCATAAAGCCATACGAAGTAGGATGAAATCGATATAGAAAATAGTTTTGAGACCCAGGAAGTGGGGCTCAGGAAGTGTGATTGCTCTAAGAAATAAAAAGAATGTGTTTTTTGTTTTGGAAAAGGGCTTTGGAGGACGGGGAGTTCTGCTCTTTGCCCTGAATGGGTCCTAACACAAGTGCCAGGTGAGTCTCTCTGAAGAGAGCATTCCGTCACCAGGGGAGCCACCACAAAGAAGCCCCCGCGAAAAAAGCACTTACCTCGGGTTTTGCCTGTGTGGCGTCTTTGAAAACCAGCTCATACTTCAATATGATGTCCTGGCGGGGAGGACTCCAGGTCAGCAAAATGCTGCTATCGCTCTTGGCTTCTGCACGGAAGTTCATGGGTTGCCCGGGAACTGATGACAGCAGGAAAAACAAAAAGACCCAGACGTTGTTGTAAGAACGTAAGACGAGACCTGCTGGATCAGGGCCCAGCACCCTGCTTTCACGGAGGGAGGAAGGAAGGGGGAGAGATTGGACAAACAAGAAAGCATTCCCCCCCCTTCCTTGCTTGTTTTTTTGCAATCTGTCTTCCTATGTGTGTCCCCCACCTCCCCACCATTTATATAAATTACAGTGGACGCTCGGGTTTGCGAACGTGATCCGTGAGGGATGCACATTCGCAACCTGCAGCGTTCGCAACCCGCAACCTGGGTTGCGATCCAGCGCTTCTGCACATGTGCAAAGTGCAATTTAGCACTTCTGCACGTGCACGACCGCCAAAACCCGGAAGTAACCCGTTCCGGTACTTCTGGGTGTCGGCGCTCCGTAACCCAAAAAAACGCAACCTGAAGCGTCTGTAACCTGAGGTATGACTGTATAAATTTATCTATAGGAATCAACATTGACTCGTCATGCGAACGCTCGCCTAGCAAATGACTTTTCCTGAGAAGGTGCTGCATTCGGATGGTGGGACCTGTGTTGTAGTCACAGCGCTGGCTCGGCGAGGACTCACCTCCTTGCTTGGTTTTGACTTGGATCGGGTCCGAGAGCGGCCCGTCTCCCACGGAAGTGAAAGCCAGGACCCGAACGGTGTAGGTTTCCATCTCCAGGAGACTGCTGACGGTGGTCAAGAGGCTGTCGTCGACGTTGTGCTTCTGCCAGTTGCTGACCGGCTGGTCTGGCTCCATGGTGTAGTAGACCCTGTAGCCCCGGATCTGACCGTTCGGCTCCACGGGCTCCTCCCACTGGATGATCATGGTTGAGGCACTCAGCATCCGGCCCTGGACGTTGCGGGGGGCGCTGGCGGGGGCCTGCTCCCCTGTCCGCATCACCACGGGGTCGCTGGGCGGCCCCTGCCCAATGGTGTTGACGGCCGACACCCAGATTTCGTACTCTGAGTTGGGGCTGAGCCCCCCGATGCTGTAGCGGGTGGTGGTGATGTCTTCCTTGATCTGGTAGGGTCCGTCCTGGCTCTTCGACTTGTACTCGATCACGTAGTAGGACACGGGGTCGGGGTTCCCCGAATCCCAAGTGATGGTGATGCTCGTCGCGGTCGTCTCCGTCACGATGGGGGTTCCGGGAGCTTTGGGGAGCGCTGAGAAACAAACCGGGAGAGGAAAAACTCAGGGAAACGAAAACCAAATGCAAACAGCAGGACGCCATATGCTAAACGCTGCACCTAATTGGCGCGTTAGGGCATGGGGAGCCGGCAGCGCAGGTCTATAGACGGCGCGGCTGTTTGGAGAAATGTTCCCAGCCTTGTTAGGCACAGTTTATTATCCTCCTTAAACGGCTCCATCAAAAGGGAAAGTGCTCGGCTCAGCATCTGGAATCATTAACGTGAGCTCTGAGCTAAAAAAGCAACAACCCACCAACCAACAGCTTTGCTTGTGAGTGTGCGTCTGAAAGGAGACGCGGTTTCCAAAGAAGCCAGGTGGGAGCTGAGCGCCTTGAGCGTGGCCGCCATTTTGGAACACGTCTTGCTCAGAAAACATCTTGGAAAGGGCAAAATATCCACCGTACTAGGGAGCATGGAGGAAACTGGGAAGAGACAGGAATTACTCCCGTTCTTTTAGAACATAATATCAATAGCCAAGAATCTGGTAGATTAGTCTCAACCACACAGAAAAATGGTTTGGTCTTTTGAAAGGCTAATTGGAGGTGGTTAGGCAAATTAAGAGAAAAACAAAATGTGGATCGGATGAATAGCATCATTTGTTTTGATAATTGGCTGTAGAAAACAAACGAATGCCGCAAAGGAAGAAATATTGCGTATTACAGTAGACTGAACATTCTGCTAAATGGAAGTTTCTCAATTCTACTTGTAGAATAATGTTGAGAATTTGAAAGAATATGAATCCTGAAATCATGGAGTTGAAAAGGACCCCAAGGGTCATCCAGTCCAACCCGCTGCAACCCAGGAATCTCTACTAGATCATACATGAGAGACGGGCACCCCAACCTCAGCTTAAAAACCTCCAAGGAAGGAGCGTCCACTACCTCTCATGGGAGCCCATTCCACTGTCAAACTACTGTTCATGCGGTAAGGGGGCAAATTACGTTTATACACACAATTCAAAGTGTTGGTGCTGACCTTGAAAGCCCTAAACAGCCTCGGTCCAGTATACCTGAAGGAGCATCTCCACCCCCATCGTCCAGCCCAGACACTGAGGTCCAGCGCCGAGGGCCTTCTGGCTGTTCCCTCCCTGCGAGAAGCCAAGTTACAGGGAACCAGGCAGAGGGCCTTCTCGGTGGTGGCGCCCGCCCTGTGGAACGCCCTCCCACCAGATGTCAAAGAGAACAACCACCAGACTTTTAGAAGACATCTGAAGGCAGCCCTGTTCAGGGAAGCTTTTAACGTTTAATAGGTTACTGTATTTAATATTCTGTTGGAAGCCGCCCAGAGTGGCTGGGAAAACCCAGCCAGATGGGCAGGGTCTAAATAATATATTATTATTATTATTATTATTATTATTATTATTATTATTATTATTACTACTATTAAAACCCTGCTCAATATTATTTCTGCAATGCAGTTTGTTATTGGGCAGCTGGGGCAGGGGAGAGAACACAGAAAGCCCCCTCTCTACTGAGTCTGACCACTGGCCAACAGAGTCCAGAGTTTCTGCTGACCGACAATCTCTCCCTTCAGGGTCCTTCCCAGTCTCTGCTACTTGAGCCTATTAACTGCAGATGGCAAGGTTTGAACTCAGGGCTTTTAAGTTCAACCCCTTCCAAGAGCGCCTTTAACCCCCTCCCCAACTCCATTAGAGAACACGTATCTGATGCCCCCTCTGCCCCTCTCAAAACCACTTTTCAAAGCCTGAACACAACCCAAAACCAAGTGTGTGTCCTCTGTCCCCCAGTCGTTCCTTGTTTCCCAGCTCCCTCTTATCCCTGTGTCAAATTGTTGACTGTATTCTCCTTGGGGGCAGAGGCCTTTTTTTTTTTTTTTTGCTGTCGTCGCTCTGCAAAAACGCCACATAAAAATTGAACGGGAAGTAAACCGTCACACATCATACGACGCTGGCAAAAAGACACTAGGCTCATGCAAAATTCACAGGAAACCCGTGCACACTTAAGAACGGATGCATGGAGTACCCAAGGTGTGTTTTGGCCACATCTCGAGTTTTCCGAAAAGCCCAGGGCTTTCATTCTTCATACAGTAGCCTCTTGTTAGAGCTCTCGGGCGATTTGGGAGACATGCGGAAGCTGACCTGACAGATGGTTAGCAGCAACATCGCGCACAGATGCAGCTCTGAACGCTTCGTTCATGCTTCCTCTACGCATGCGAGCGAAGGGGTTGGGCAAAGGGGGTACCAGCCGACTGAGCCCGGGAGCCCCAGCCCCGCTGACCACTGCCCAAAAGTTCTGCCCTGGCAGCAAGCTCTCCAGATCAGCCAAGGAACAAGCAAGGAGGAGCAACTGATGGGAGAGATGGGTGCAGAAATAGGCATGCAAACACGAGGGAGGGGACAAGCCGGGAAGTCAAAACAGGGAGCGGGCTTAAGCAACAGCTCTTCCACCTGGGAGGCAAGCTGAGGCTCCTGATACAAACAGAGGCAAGGGAGAGAGAATGATGATATCTTGCTGGTCTCCCACTCCCATCGTCCTTCACGGTGGTCCTGCTCGCTGGGGGCTGATGGGAGTTGGAGTCCGGCCGTGTGTGGAAGGGCACAGCTTTCCCTGCCTCTGCTAACCAGGCTGGACCCCTGGCCACGTGAGAGCAGAGAGGGCTGTGAAGACTCGAGCGGAGCCCCCGTCATGCCAAGCACCCGACGGCGGGAAAACTAGCCTTGCTTACATTTCACGGTGATCTGTGCCACGGCTTCGATGACACCCAGGCTAGACATGGCCACGCAGGTGTAGTTGGCTGAGTCCTTCACATCGGTCAGTTCCAGGACGTTCCGCCCCACGGGCATGTCGTCCTCCGGCGTCAAGTCTTCTGCCCCCTGCATCCACTTGACGTAGGGCATGGGGGAGCCCACCGCCACGCAGGTGATGTTGACGTTGCCTCCAGGCATAATCTCGTGGCTGGAGGGAGGGATGGAGAAGCGTGGGGCCACGCGACGCACTGCGGACAAAAGGCACAGAGGTAACAAAAACAAAAGCAAAATAAAAAAGGGGGGAAAAGAAAAAGGAGAGAGAGAGAAAGAGAGGGGAAAAAGAAAAAAGAAAAGAAAGATAAGGGGGAAAGAAGAGCAGAAGAGATTTTAAATACAGACGGGGCTTTAGCTGTTATCATTTTGTTGTCGTTCCTTCATTTAAAGGGGGGAGGGGGACAAAAAAAAGAAGCTGAAATTAAAAATCATCAGAATACCGAGAAATGATAATCAATCAATAAAGGAAAAAACCAAACGAACAGAACTTCGAAAATAATTTTACTTTCACAAACGATATGTAGAATATAGACATAAAAGCGGTATCTCATAGCAACAGGAGTCCATTGATCGATTTTAAGACCCATCACAGCACAAATAAATACACAAAAATTTATTAGCAATTTCTCATCTTTAAGAGAGCAAAAGAAGTTGGGCGTGGCACTTCCGGACAGTGGGGCCCCCTCCCTGCGTACGTTGGGGTGGGCTATCCTTCTACTCCCCCTCCCCAACATTTTCGGCAAGGCCCCTTTCCGGCGGAGGCGAAGGGAAAGGGACCTTCCCTCAAACCAGGTTTTCAAAGCGGACCCTTGCAAAGCTAAATTGGCCCCCTCCAGAGACCAACACCCTTTGAAACAAAACAGTGGGAGGGGGAAGCAAGACTGGAAAAAGAGAGAGAGGGGAGGAAAGGGGAATGCAAATTTTCAAGTGAGAAGGTCACACGTGCCGAGACTGGTGCATCTTTCGCACACAGACCCACGCACGGCCACAAGAATCTTGAGAGGGTAGCCTGACCATCCACGTTGCCTTTCCAAAAGGGAAGGAAGACCCACCTACCCAATAGGATAGGGGTTGCAGAAAGTGCTGTTTTTCTAGGGAAAAAAGTACTCACTGTGACGGCCTCCCTCGTTCTCTTACAATGGCGCCCACATGAGAGGTGCCATCACTGAGCTTTGGTGGAAGGAAGAAGCAGCCCTGTTTGCGGAGCCTGCGACCCTCCAGATGCCGCTGGACTAAAACTCCCACCGTCCCCTGATGGGAAATGGACACCTACAACATCTCTGGCGTGGGGGCACAGCTTACCCCTCCCTGAGCTAAGAAGAAGCATTCTCTGGTCTCGGGAGGAAATGCCTCTCCTGAATGAGGCATTCTTCCCTCTCTTGCATGGAGCAGGATGCTTCTCAGGGTCAAGAATTAGGAACCTGCAGCCCTTGAGATATTGCGGGACTACAACGCCCATCATCCACAGCCAGGCATGTCCAAAGTCCATTTCGAGGGCTTAATCCTGCCCGCTGGTCGGTTTAATCCGGCCTCTGTGGCAGTTAATTTCCTAAAGTCCATTTTGAGGGCCAAATCCTGCCCGCTGGTCGGTTTACGTAATCCGGCCTCTGTGGCAGTTAATTTCCTAGGGTAAAAAACCTCAACAACTTCAACCCTAAAAAAAAAACTCAGCAACTGCAATCCTAAAAAAAAAGTCAACAACTTTGGCTGGCCCTTTGGTCGGCCCTCATGGCCCTTCACTTCATCAAATCTGGCCCTCTTTGAAAAAAGTTTGGACACCACTGTACCTCGGCCACTGGCCATGCTGGTTGCAGGGGCTGGTGGGTCTTGGGAGTCCAACAAATTGGGGGCCGGCCAGCCGGCCTGCGGCTTCCCCATCCTAGCATCTGGTGCAGATGTGGGCTACAATGAACATCTGCATGGGCTCAAAGCCCTGGTCCTTTCTAGAAATGGGCACAGCTCCTAAGGGAGACTGGAGGGACAGAGCAGTTCTCACCGCAGCCCCCCAAAACTCAAGGCAGGTAAAAAGAGGTGGGATTGGGATCTGGGTGGGAGTGAAAGGGGGCTTGTTCCCTGGAGGTGGCCAAAATCTAGCCTGCAAACCGGAAGTGGGGAGTTCATAAGGGTGTCCTCTCTGGGTGGTGGTGGTGAGGGGTCCCCCCCATTTCCTGTCCTCACCCCCACCCCCCGCCTCCACGAAGCGACCCAGAGGAGTGCAGGGCGAGAGGGAACGTGGCGGCGAGGCGAGAGCCGGCGAGAGGGAAAAGATGAGAAACTCTAATGAAATTTTTGTGGTTTTCGGGCAGTGAAACCCTAACGAAGCCTCTTTGAAAGATCTGACATGATTCCATCAATAGATGCAGCTCTCAGAATCACAAACATCATGCAAAAGAGAAGAATGGAGAGAAGAGAACGAGAGAGGAGGAGGAGGAGAGAGAGAGAGAGAGAGAAAGAGAGAGAGAGAGACAGAGACAGGGAGGAGGAGGAGGAGGAAAAAAGGAGATGGAGAGCATTGGAACTGGTTTGTGGGCCACTGCAAATGCCCACATGGGTAAGGAAAATAGAAAAAGAGACCAGGAGAGAGAGAGAGAGAGAGAGAGACAGAGAGAGAGAGAGACAGAGAGAAGGGTTAAGGGTCAGGGGGGGAAAACCCACTTTTTAAAAATGCTGCATACTCAGTTTCTTTATTTTTTCTTGCCGATGTGAACCAATGCGCAGTAGGTTTTAACATTGGCACATCGCAGCCCTGGCATAATAATAATAATAATAATAATAATAATAATAATAATAAAACAATTGATAATAATCATAAGAGGAAGGAAAAACAAGTCCATGGAAACAGGCAACTTCGAGAACAGAAACAAACAAACGAAAGGATGGATGGATGCCCAGTGCACTTCCTGGGTGGAAGGAAGAAGCTTTCCAGACCTTTAAATGGGGGAGAGGGGGGGCAAAAAGGGCAAGGAGAGGGTGCTTTTTCCAGGGTGGGGTGGGAGCAGGCAGGAGGGGGTCCATTTATTATTTTTTAGGAATTCTGAAAATCTCCTGTTCTCCCACTGGCCCCAGAAGTGGGTGTGTTGGGGGGTGGGGGCAGTGATCTAAAGACTGCGGAACTGGTTTCTGGGTGGGGGCCCTGCGATGCCCAGGGCCCTGCTGCAAGAGAAACACCCCCCACCCCGATATAGCAAGCCTGCCTTACAATTTTATGAAGATTTCAAAGTAATCCCTCCTGCAACCTCATTGGGTTGTATTCAGCCTTAAGCTCCACTCCATAGCTGTCAACCGTTCCTTATTTGGCGGGACAGTCCCTTATCCCAGCGCCATGTCCCACTGCTGTCCCTTATTGATGATGTCCCTTAAATTTCCCGGGTTTCAAAAGAAGCAGCTCCTCTCCCTCCCTCCCTGCCGGCCAGGGAGGAGGGAGGCTCCAACGGTGTTGCTTGGCTGCGTTGCTCACCCAATAAGGAGTCTAAGAACGACTGGGGCGTGGAGCTTGCATGCCTTTTGCCGATCAAATAGGCCGCGTTGCCTGGGGACTCGCCTTTGCTCAGTGCTTCCCAGCGGAGAGGTGACAGTGGTTTTCCTTGCTGCGTCCCCTTTGCCGGGTTGCTGCGCTGTGGGAACCACCACGTGAGGCTTCGTTTTGGCTGCTGGCTGGGCTTTCTGCCTTTGGCTCGGAGGGGCTCAGAAGTTGAACATACCTGTGCTTGGAAAATCCCTTCTTTTGGCTGCTGGTCCCTTATTTTTGAGGCTGCTGGTCCCATATTTTCAAATCTGTAAGTTGACAGCTATGCTCCACTCATTACAGTGGGCTTGTTAGAGGGCAGTTTCCTATATTCCTATTTAAATCGTCCCCTCTTACTCTGAACCATGAGGGTTAAGAGACTTATCTGTTCAGGGGAAGGAACGCTCTGCCTCAGCTGAAGAGCATCTTGGGACTGGATTCAATTCCTGGCATCTCCACGTAGGACTGGAAACGCCCCTTCTCTGAAACACTGCAAGGCTCTGCCAGCCAGTGGTAAAGGTAAAGGGACCCCTGACCATTAGGTCCAGTCGTGACCAACTCTGGGGTTGCGGCGCTCATCTCGCTTTCCTGGCCGAGGGAGCCGGCGTACAGCTTCCGGGTCATGTGGCCAGCATGAATAAGCCGCTTCTGGCGAACCAGAGCAGCGCACGGAAACACCGTTTACCTTCCTGCCAGACCGGTACCTATTTATCTACTTGCACTTTGACGTGCTTTCGAACGGCTAGGTAGGCAGGAGCAGGGACCGAGCAACGGGAGCTCACCCCGTCGCGGGGATTCGAACCTCCGACCTTCTGATTGGCAAGTCCTAGGCTCTGTGGTTTAACCCACTGTGCCACCCGCGTCAAGGCAGCTGCTTATCATCTAAATGCTTCTGCTCATGATCTTAACTAGGGATGGCAATCTGTGACCTTCTAAACGCTCCTGGACTACAATTCCCATCATCCCCGAGTCCGTTGGCTGGGGCCGATTGAGAGTTGTAGTCCAACAACGCTTTGGAGAGACACAGATTCACCGCGAGAGATGGAAGTATGAGTGTGAGGGAATCTCAGCCTCTTCCCCCCAAAAATAGTCCTTTTGAGACTAAATATTGCCTTCTCTGCTTGGGATACTGTCCAAATCCAGCCACAAGTGGCAGTTAAGAGAAATAACAGGTATTTTTTAATGGAGCCCATTTTTTGAATCAAAATGGAGAGGCGGACTTTGGAAAACGAAGGGAAGAGGGGTGGCGAGAGAGGGAACCGGTTGAAGGAATGCAGGCGGGAAAAGGGGCAGGAGGAATGAGCTTTTTAAAAAAATTCTGCAGGGTTGGGAACCCAGTTTTTGGGAAGGGATGGGAGTAACAAGGGAAAAAGCAAGGGGAAGAAAACTTCGGAGGTATTCAACTGACTGGAGAGTTCAGGTGGAAAACAAATGGCAGGAATGAATGCAAAAACACACGCACCTAAATAATAATAATAATAATTGGAAACACAACAGGGGAACTGAACGGAGACTTGCACTGGCGAGGCGAGGAGGGTGGGGGTGGGGAAACAGGGGAAGGAAAGAAAGGGAAGAAGGAAGAAAGGAAAGAAAGAACAAACCAGAATTAAGTAAAACCGGTAAACCATAGTTCAAAACAAAGACCAGCGCTGTGAATCGAAGTCTGAAGGGAACCCCAATCGTTGTTCTCAAGATAGCCAGGGGGGTAAAGAGAGCGTTTCAGCAGTCTCCTTGCAAAGTGGCCAGGAAGGGAGGAAGGAAGGAAATGTTCCCATGGGGGGAGAAAACGGGGCCCCGTTCACATTTAGTGTGAAGCAATTCACGATACCCGCCCCCCTCCCCTGATGATCATACGGCTGACTGGGAGGAAAGGGGAGCATATTTATGCAAAAGCTGGGGAGAGGAAGGTGGAAGAGAACATTTGGAGTGAAGGTGTCATAAAAAGAACTACAAAACAGAAAATATGGGTTCAACACCATCTCAGCTCCCTGTCATCTTGAGACTGCTCGAAGGTGGTTTATTTCCCCACTGTTAAACTACTCTGGACGGTTAGGCTCTGTGGTTTAAACCAACCATGGTTTACTGTTAACATTTGAAAACAGCAAACGGTGGTTAGTTTAAACTATGGTTTTATTGCGGGGGAAGTCAGGATCACACTGTAGCCCGTGACCCTGGCAAGTTTAACTAACCAGTTTCCAGTTCTGAGGTAAGGATTAACAATAATTGGTCAAGAACAGGAAGCAGGTGGTTCTGGTCTTTTCCTTGGAGTCGCAGACCTCCAACCCATCACCTGGGTTTGCGTTCCTGTGCAACTCACATGATTCATGCGAGATCGTGGGCCCGAAAGACACCATTTTGGGGGGCTGTGCTCTTACAGCACCCCAAAACATGTGTTTTTGGGCAAAAGGTGTTTTTTTTAAGTGGAGCATAAGACTCTTAATCTCAGAGTCATGGCTTTGAACACCACATTGGGCAGAAAATTCCTGAATTGCAGGGCATTGGACTCTACAACTCCATGATTATATGGGGTATTTTTTAATTGATAGTTTTACTGTTTGATTCTTTCTGTAAACTGCTTAGATGTTTCTTTTATTTTTTCTTTTTTCTAAGTCAAGAGGTGTGTAAGTTTTATGAAATAAACGAATGAATAAAACTCACGTCAGTCCCAGTTGTGGTCCAAAATAGCTGGACGGCACCCGATTATCTGGGCACTGTAGGGTGGGGGCACTGTTGTTGTTTTTTAACAGAACTGTAGAGTTGGAAGGGACCACAAGGATCATCTAGTCCAACCCCCTGCAATGCAGGAATCGTTCACCCAACACGGGGCTCAAACTCTCAACCCTGAGATTTAAGTGTCTCATGCCCTGCCAACGAGCCAGGATCAGAATCCAAAGTTTGATCTTGGCTTCTCAGGGTAGAGTTTACGCTAGCCAGTTTGGACAAAACGACAGCCGAGCTTACTTCACAACGGGTATGAATACATTCACACCATTTAAAGCATTATCAAAACAACTTTGAGCAACCATGGCTGCCCCCCAAAGCATCCTGGGATATGTTGTTTCTGAAGTAGGCTGGAGCAGTTTAACAGTCAATATCTTTTCACAGAGGATTTCAGCTCCATGGGAGGGAAGGATGGGGAGAGAGTTCCTCCTAACAAGGTCTCAGCAGGTCTTAAGAAATGATAGCCCCCCCCCCCCACTTTTGTGAGAGAAGCCACGGCTCTTTGAAGAAGCATCACAACCCTTTAAATCAGCCTTTCTCAACCTGTGGGTCCCCAGATGTTGGTGGACTACAACTCCCATCACCCCTAGCTAGCAAGGCCAGAGCTCAGGGACGATGGGAGTTGTAGTCCAACAACATCTGGGGACCCACAGGTTGAGAACCGCTGCTTTAAATCATGGGTAGGCAAACTAAGGCCCAGGGGGCCAGATCCGGCCCAATGGGCTGCCAAATCCGGCCCGCGGACGGTCTGGGAATCGGCGTGTTTTTACATGAGTAGAGTGTGTCCTTTTATTTAAAATGCATCTCTGGGTTATTTGTGGAGCAAAATTCTTTTTTTTTTTCAAAATATAGTCCAGCCCCCCACAAGGTCTGAGGGACCGGCCCCCCACTTAAAAAGCCTGCTGACCCCTGCGTTTAAACGGATGCTGCTAAGCTAGCCCAAGTCTTGTTCATGCAGGACCAAACTACAGTTTAGTGTGCAGGCAGTGACAGGCACCCGGAAAAGAGAAGAGCTCTTGCAACTTGTAATTTTATCTCTGCAGTTTTTCTTTTACTGGAGGGGAGCGGTTTAGCTCAGTGACAGAGAACACACTATGTGTGCAAAAAGTCATTTTTTTGGGGGGGGGAGATAAAGGTTGAGAGGACCTTCTCTTGGCCTGAGACTCTGGACAGAGTGTTTCCAGTCAGCTTCTAAAAACCCCTGTGCTGTTCTTACTTATTTGACCTGAATGAAAACCAAAAGGATCCATGAGGGGTTGAAGGGAGAAAGCAAGGGGGGTGCAAGCTTTATTTTTTGTTTTTTTACAGACCTGCTTGTAGAGGAACGGAGAGTCGAGGTTTGTCGGGCAATGGCGACCCCCGCAGCCTGCCCTGAGACCGAACTCCCATGCTGAAAGGAAAGTTCTGAGGAAGGATCTGATTTCATTGTCTCCCTGCTGGTTTTTTGCATTATGGTCATCATTTATCGGCCCCCCCCCCGTGCCCAGCCCTCACCCCCCAACCAGGATCCACCCAGATTTTTACCATGGAAGAGGAACAATTTGCAAGGGGTTGCAAGGGGTTGGGAATGTGGGGAAGAGGGTGGGGTAGCCTTTTGGGCGAGTTCTCGTCGCTTCAAACCCCGATTCACGTAGAAAAGCAAGTCAAAATTAAGAAAGGGAAAGGCGGGTGGGTGGGAGGGTCAGGGGTCGGGGTCGGGGGGAGAGGAGAAAAACGAAATCCATGTGAAATTCAAAAGCAACGTGGTAAAATAGAAGTCAACTGCAATTGTCATGACATAAGGAACGGGGAGGGAAATAATTGTGCTTTGCTTTGCTTTGAATCAAATTAAAAAATAAACAAATACTAAAACAACCACACAACGGAAAAACCAAAAGAACACCAAATCAAAACTGAAGGGTGATTGGTTGAGAAAGCACCAAAGGAAACCGAAATGGTCTTAAACATTTTGACACCCAGCAAGCCCATAGCTCCGAATGAGGTGAGAAGGCGGACATTATTAGCATTTTGGGCGAGACAGAGGAGGAGTCCGTTCTGTCTTACTCCAAAATGAGGAGGGGGGGGAGGAAAGGGGGGCAAAATAATGTGCAGCCTTGATATACATATTTGTAGTGAATATTAGATTACACCTGTCCCGTCCCTTCTCAAGCAGGTGATTTGTGGGTACCTCTCTACTCCTTCTTCCTTTCGTCTCCCCCTGGATGCAAATTTCGGCTACGTTGCCTGTCATAAGCGGGATATGAGTGGAATTATTTACCCCTTACCCCCCCAAATGTTGGGTTTCTTTCCTTCCCCCTTAAACAATTTAGCGTGTTGGCTATCCAAATACAGCAACTCACGGGAATTGTTCTAAACGCCCACCCCAATTTGGTTGTTCAGCTGGTTTCCTTTTTAGTGAATCGGTTGGTTCATTTTGCACGATGGGCAAATGGGATCATTCGGAAGTCAAATTGGATCCCGGCCGGATGGTCCGACCGACACCCCCCACCCCTCATATTAAGGGTGGCATTTGTTAAAAATGGTTGTTGTTGTTGTTTTGTTTTGTCTGCAGTGTGTGTGACAAGGTGTAATCTAAATTCCCCACCCACCCCCCTAAAAACAAAGAGAACAGCAATGCAAAAAGGGATAATAAGACAAAAGCAGGCAGAGGATTTCGAAATCACGAATAGCACAGTGTTCCTGCAGCAAGTAATTTGGTCTTAAGGCATATACTCCCCTGAAACTCTTGAGAAATCCTTCTGCAGAAACAGAGTGTTAATTTAACTGATTCTCGTTAAAGTTTTGTTCAGTATCTTTTCGGCTCAGATCATACAAATTTTAAAAGTAGCAGGCTTTCCAAAAATAGCAGGGGGCATTCCACTTACCCCGTGACCAATTCTCTTTCTTTCTTTCATTCTCTCTCTCTTTCTTTCTCTCTCTCTCTCTCTCTTTCAATGCAAATGTAGAGATGACTGAATTTTAATAAATAATACCGCAAGAGACAGATCTCTCACCCTGAGTTCCAGAGATCAGGGAAGAAAGCTGGAGGGATGGCTTGCACCCAACTAAATCCTACTCAAGAGTAGACCTACTACAGTTAATGGTTAGCTGTGTCCTTTAATTTCAGCAGCTCTGCTCTGAGTAGGAGTGACACTGAAGACAACCCACAACTGGCAAAGTTTTCCCTTACTTTCTGTATTCTAGATACCTCCCTGGTATCCCTTGTTTGCAGGTGAGGTGGGAGTGGGTAATTCCTCAGTGGGGTGTGTGTGTGTGGGGGTGTTTAAAGAGATGCACCCTGCAAAAAAACCCCAACCTAACACTCCCTTAAAAAAAAAAAGAAAAAAGGTAAAGGACCCCTGACAGTTAAGTCCAGTCGTAGACGACTCTGGGGTTGCGGCACTCATCTCGCTTTACTGGCCGAGGGAGCCGGCGCTTGTCCGTAGTTTTTCCGGGTCAGGTGGCCAGCATGACTAAACCGCTTCTGGCAAAACCAGAGCAGCGCACGGAAACACCGTTTACCTTCCCGCTGCAGTGGTACCTATTTATCTACTTGCACTTTGACGTGCTTTCGAACTGCTAGGTTGGCAGGAGCTGGGACCGGGCAACGGGAGCTCACCCCGTCGTGGGGATTCGAACCGCTGACCTTCTGATCGGCAAGCCCAAGAGGCTCAGTGGTTTAGACCACAGCGCCACCCATGTCCCTTCAACCCACCCTACACCAAAGCAATAATACTGAGAACTTGGGGGGGGGGGGGAGAGAGCAAAAGGTGTCATGCCAAAAAGGTAAATAAATTCAAGGGACTAAATCTGGAACATAGGTATGGGGGGGGGAAATCCAATAACTTTACAAAGAGGAAGCCTATTGATGAGAGAATTGCAGTAATAACCAAGCAACCTCTTAATGTAGCTTCGCAACACTGAATGCTAATGTCACATCAATGTGTTCTGAAATGTCCAGCTGTGCTGACTGGATACCGCCTCCAAATGCACCACAGCAGTGAAATACTGAGATATGGTCACCCCCAAAGCCTTGATATCCTGAAGACGGTTTGGTTATTACTGCAAGAGCCCTAAGATGATCACAGCTGGATCAGGGCCCGAATAGTCCAGCATCTCGGTCTCACAGTGGCCACCCAGACATAGGCAAACTCGGCCCTCCAGATGTTTTGGGACTACAACTCCCATCATCCCAAGCTAACAGGACCGGTGGTCAGGGATGATGGGAATTGTAGTCCCAAAACATCTGGAGGGCCAAGTTTGTTCTACTCACTGTAGGCCATGGACTATGATTTTTCATAGGCATGTTACAGAACATACGTGTTATTTTTTCCGTAACGGGCCTGGCTGGCTTATACCCCACCGGAATTGAAGATGCCCAAGGTTTTCAAGTACACCTGTCCTACTACAAGGGGCAGGTTATCCTTGAATGGTCCTTCCTCCACAGGTGTTTTTCAAAACTTTCTACCCTCAAGAGACCTCCCCAATGATGTTATATGAAGATGCTTGACTCCCCCCTGAAGGACCAGGGCAAGTTAATGAGTGGTATCTTTGAAGACGAGCTTAAAAACTGAGGACCTCTGATAACTCTCCGAGGACTTTTATGTGGGGCAGACTAAAAAAAACCCCAAACAAGCCACACTACTCTGTGGGAAGAAATCCCAGGGGAGGAATCCATAGGGCAGGGAAGTTCCCAGGCTGCAAAATTCATGTTCCTGCTTTTTTTTTATTTTTTAGGAGTGGGAGATGTTGACATTCCAACAAAATAATCTTCATGCAGGTTTGGCCTTCTCAAATTCCGGCCCTCACTTGGTCAGCACTGTAGCCTTAACCCGTTACTCTAGCACAAGGTGTAAGTCAGCCCCTCGCCTCAAAATATTTTACACTGCAGGCTCCATCCATCTGTTGGATTCGGAACAAGTCAGCTGTGCTTAAGTTCCCACCAAAATAAGTGGGGGCTTAAACATCAAGGGTTTCATCCAACTAAGTTCTACTCAGAGTAGACTCAATGGAGTTAGTTGTCCTACGTTACTTAGGTCATTAATTAGCCGGGGTCTGCTCCACGAAGGACCAACCCCAAGCCATGACTACTCTTGCCCCATAGCTTTTGACAAGACCCAATTTCAACTAAGCCTGGGATCTGGCCCTATGTATTTCATTTATTTTCCAAATTTCTAGAACGTTTGCAGAAGACTAACTCTGGGGGGTTACTGCTGCGTTGAACCCCTACGGCAGCCGTCGCCAGATTGGTGCCCTGCAGAGATTTTGGACTACAACTGAGGCTTGCGACATGCCTGAAAGGTAGCTCACATTGCCATGCAAGCGCACTTCACCCATCACCCTGTCCTCTAGCTGCGGCAATCATTTGCAAAACCTAGTCAAGAAGACACTGAGTGAAGCCTTGCTAATTAATCTCCGGAGGAAACGGCAAGTGGGGTCAAGGATGCCTTGGTGCAAGGAAGAAATCTCTATCGTTTCATGAGAACATTGGATGAGCTGCGCTGGTCCAGATCAAATGTCTGTCTAGGGACTCTTCTAGGAAGATTGTGGATACCCAGAAACTGGAGGTCAGATCCATACTCTGGATCCCCTGCTTCTGGGCGTTCTGGGGTGAGGCACACGCCCTCCCCCCCGAACCCCAGAAGCGAGGGGAGCATCTGTGAAAGGATGAAGTGTGTGCATGTAAAAAGCACCAGCATAGAAATACCAGCATCTTGAGAGATAGACAGACAGAGAGAGAAAGAGAGAGAGAGAGAAAGAAGGAAAGAGAGAGGAAGAGAAAGCGAAAGCAGAAGAGAGAGGAAATAATAATGAGACAGATAACTGTCAAAGCTGCACCGGATTTCTCAATAAATAAATACACAAACAGATCGACCACACAGCTTTAATACCTGTACATTAGGAACTTGCCCACTGGGTTTTAGAAGGCTGTCATCTTTGTCATAATTAAGGAAATAGGAGTATATAGAAGTGGGGTGGGGTTTTGGGGGGTGGGTGGGGGGAGATTTGGGAATACCGGAAAACATTTGTGTGTGTGTGTGTGTGTGTGTGTGTGTGTGTGTGTCAGTCAGAGAGAGAGCCATTTATTAGGAGCAGCAGCCCCTTCAAAAGTTTGCAATGCGGAGTCTTATCAAACTGATGCTGTCTGAAGTGTGTATGGAGTGGTGCATTTTATTTGTTTGTTTGTTTATTAATTAAATTTGTATACTGCCCTATACCTGCATGTCTCAGGGCAGTTCACAAGATAAAATCATGATATTAAAAAGACGTAAAGGTAAAGGGACCCCTGACCATTAGGTCCAGTCGTGGCCGACTCTGGGGTTGTGGCGCTCATCTCGCTTTATTGGCCAAGGAAGCCGGCGTACAGCTTCCAGGTCATGTGGCTAGCATGACTAAGCCGCTTCTGGCGAACCAGAGCAGCGCACGGAAATGCCGTTTACCTTCCCGCCGGAGTGGTACCTATGTATCTACTTGCACTTGACGTGCTTTCGAACTGCTAGGTTGGCAGGACAGGGACCGAGCAATGGGAGCTCACCCCATCGCGGGGATTCGAACCGCCGACCTTCTGATCGGCAAGCCCTAGGGTCAGTGGTTTAGACCACAGTGCCACCCGTGCCCCCCCCAAAGACATACTACATAATAATAACAACGAAAAAACAAATAAGAAAATCTCAGTAACCTCCTCCCAACACATTTTAAAAGGGCATTGAATGTCAGTCAGTCCAAGGCCTGGTTGAAGATGAGTGTTTTTGCCTGGCGCCGAAAGGTGTCTAATGAAGGCGAACTTCCATGGGGAGAGCATTCCACAAACGGGGAGCCACTGCAGAGAAGGCCCTGTTCTCGAGGAGGAGGCCCATGAAGAAGGGCCTCAGAAGATGATCTCAGGGTCCAGTTCGGTTCATATTGAAAGAGGCGCTCCTTGAAGTATTGTGGTCCTGAGACTTTTAAGGCTTTATAGGTCAATACCAGCACTTTGAATTGGGCCCAGAAACTAACCAGTGCAGTCGGACCAGGATCGGTGTAATATGCTCAAACCGTCTTGCTCTGGTGATCAACTGGGCCGCTGAATTCTGCACTAGCCGATTTCAAAGTTTAGCTTTAAAAATATCCAAAATGCAGATGGTTTCCAGGGGTATTCATGTGCCACTCATTTCAGTCACATAAGAAAGTCCATCAGGGTGGATTACTCTCTGGAACTCTCTGCTACTTGATATTACACAAAGGCCTTCGTGCTTGTTCTTTCTTGGTGCCTGTTGAAAACTTTGCTCAGGCATGCCTACTGAGACATGTAATTTGAATGTTGCTTTGAATTGGTTTACTCTGAGCAGCACATTGTCTCCATCTGCACTGTATATTTTAAGTTGGAAGGAGACCCTCCTATTCTTGATTGATTGCTAAACCGCTCTGGGAACTATAGCGCTTTGAGGGGGGTCTCCAAACAACTTGCAGCACCCTCAACAAACTGCACTTCCCAGATTTCTGGTTCTCACCCAGGGAGGCGAAGTTAATTTTGTCAAATAAATAATGTGATTTTAATCTGTTTCGCTGTTGATCTTAATCCAATTCTGGGCTGCATCAATAGGAGTATAGAATCTAGATCAAGGGAAGTAATAGTGCCACTGTATTCTGCTCTGGTCAGAACTCACCTGGAGTACTGTGTCCAGTTCTGGGCACCACAGTTCAAGAAGGACACTGACAAACTGGAACGTGTCCAGAGGAGGGCAACCAAAATGGTCAAAGGCCTGGAAACGATGCCTTATGAGGAACGGCTAAGGGAGCTGGGCATGTTTAGCCTGGAGAAGAGGAGGTTAAGGGGTGATATGATAGCCATGTTCAAATATATAAAAGGATGTCACATAGAGGAGGGAGAAAGGTTGTTTTCTGCTGCTCCAGAGAAGCGGACACGGAGCAATGGATCCAAACTACAAGAAAGAAGATTCCACCTAAACATTAGGAAGAACTTCCTGACAGTAAGAGCTGTTCGACAGTGGAATTTGCTGCCAAGGAGTGTGGTGGAGTCTCCTTCTTTGGAGGTCTTTAAGCAGAGGCTGGACAACCATATGTCAGGAGTGCTCTGATGGTGTTTCCTGCTTGGCAGGGGGTTGGACTCGATGGCCCTTGTGGTCTCTTCCAACTCTATGATTCTATGATTCTATGATCCCTTTGGAAGCTTTCGACAGTTTTCACTGATCCTTTAAACATTTATTGTAAACCGAGTGGCATATAAATTCTAAATAGGAAAAAGAGCCCAGGGTGACAGGTAACCCAGCCCTGAACTAAAAATGGCATTATTAAGTGGTCCTTATTAGATGCCGCCTGCCTCAGCCAACATGGCCAATGGTCAGAGATGATGGGCATTGTAGTCCACCAATATTTTGGAGGGCCACTCAGCTTCTCCATCCCTGGTGCAAAGTCTCAGAAGGCCGTAAGTCTCAACGGGTGTGATTTTGTTCTGTGTGGAAGCCCAGGCACTTTGTGGGGGATCTTGAGAATAACCAGCGGTTTAGCTGAAGCTTTAAAAAAGAATTCTTTAATCCTCCTGCTGCGATGTGCTTTCAAACAGGGCGCTGAAAGAGACGTTTATCAGCTTATTTTAAACGTTCGCAACCATTGCGGACAAGAGTCATCATTAGATGACACAGGTGGGGGGCGGCTATGGTCTGTTGGCGTCACAGAACTGGAAGCCCAACCCTCTGCAATGTAGTCTTGACCATGGGTAGGCAAACTAAGGCCCAGGGGCCGGATCCGGCCCAATCGCCTGCCAAATCCGGCCTGCGGACGGTCCGGGAATCAGCATGTTTTTACATGAGCAGAAGGTGTGCTTTTATTTAAAATGCACCTCTGGGTTATTTGTGGGGCCTGCCTGGTGTTTTTACATGAGCAGAATGTGTGCTTTTATTTAAAACGCACCTCTGGGTTATTTGTGGGGCACAGGAATTCGTTCATTATTATTTTTTCCCAAAATCTAGTCTGGCCCCCCACAAGGTCTGAGGGACAGTGGAACCGGCCCCCTGCTGAAAAAGTTTGCAAAAGTTTGCAAGAGCATCATGATTTGCAAGTGTGTTTTTCTGGGTGATTAAAACCACTTTGGTGCAATGGTTATCCGGAAGCGATTAAATTTAAGGAAAGTAAACTTCTGGTTGTGTAATGGGAGTCCAGGGTTGTTCTGAGAACTTGAGGGCAACGTTTAAGTTCCCTTTTTAGCAGCCCATGAAATGTAAAGTTCAACTTCCTTTTGGGACCGTCTAGCTAAGACCCCCCCTCCCCTCGACCCAGGAGGCCGTTCCTCCGACAGGCATTAGAGCTGTGTGGCTGCAATATTTTCGGGCTGGAGGTTGTTAAATCGTCAGAGGGGTGTGGGTTGGGGGGGGTAGATTTTGAGGAGGGGGTGGAAAAAAGGGAAGCAGGAACACTGGCTTTTTTCCACAATGCAATCGGAATAAAATTACAGCACAGCATAACCGATCGAAACCAACCGACTTGACAAACCGACAAAGGAAGGTTTTTTTAAAAAAAGAAAAAAAGAGAGAAACGAAAAAAAAAGCAAAAAACCAAAAATCAAAATGTTTAAAAAGAAATAAATTTGCGGGTGGGGGGAAAGGGGGGGAAAATTCCACTGATAACGTAAAAATAAAAAAAAAAGTTCCTTTGAAATTATATGTATATATGTATATATGTATATATATATACACGCACGCACACTCACGCACACAATTTGAAAGAACAATAAAAATTTAAAGGGGGGCGGGAGAAACGAAATAATATTAATTTAATAAAAATAAAACAAAACGGAAAAGGACCGGCATGCAAAAGATCGTTGCCTCGTAAACATTCTCCTGTCATGCAGATCAGGCCCAAAATGTCCATACAGCAAGGTAACCATGACGACAGAAAAAAGTGCACACAGAAATGCAACCAACGGATGCAGAAGAGAGAGCTCACACGTCCCACAATGCAACTCAACTCATCTCCAACGAGACCCGAGAACGAAGAGGGGGGGGGGTCTCGCTTTGTCAACTTTTTTTTTAAAATATATAAAATATATATATAGATATATATATAAATGCAGAGATTTTCTTTCTTTTTCTCTCATTGTTTTTTAAAAAAGAATATTCAATCATATATATATATATATTTGCCGTTTTATTTTTATGTTATTTATTATTAAATTTTTTTTAAAAAAAGATATATCGCAATAATAAGATATAGGATTATTTATATATTTCTCTCTTTTTTAATTTTTTTAATAATTTTTTTTAATTTTTTTAATTAAGAAATGTAAAAATATGTGGGTAAAGAAAGTAAAAAAGGAAAAAAAAAAACCACACCAACCTTCTCGTAGCTCTGAGGGATGTTTTAAAGGGGTTTGATGCAGAACACAATGACATGAGAAGAGGAGAGAAGAAAAATAAGGGAAACACAGAGAGAGTAAAAAAAGGCCTTCACGGCTGGCAACTGCAATTTCAATTGCTTTCCTTTCCTTTCGTATTTCCGCCTTTTAACTTAAAAAAATAAAAATATCGAGCTAAAAAAAGTAATATATATCATCTCAAAATGTCCATTTTTTTTTCCAGCGACCGTCTTCCCCCACCACATTTAGCCACGTGACCCCCCTCCCTGTGTTAGCACGGCCCTTCCTTGCCAATTCGGCAGTAATGACCCCCCCCTGCACCCCATCAGACCCTCCCCCAAACCCCCCAACCCCCGGTGGATTCTACCCTGCATCCATAAATCTGGCAAAAAGCCCCTGCAGCTCAAAGAAAGGGAGGTTAAACAACATTTACAGCACGGCAACCCAACGAAACAAAAAAAATGAAGTCTTCTCCTCCGTTTCCACCTTGGCACTGTCGGTCGTCATCCAGGAAGTTTCAGCCGCCCGCCCGAATATTTTGAGGTGCCCTCGAAAACCCCTCCAAGGCATGTCTTCATGGGAACTGCAGGGGAACGAAGCTGGTGCAATCCTGTCCCCGCAACCCTGTGCCAGCCCAGGTGAGTTGCACCTGGATAGAAGCATCGCATCTGTCTCCCTGGGCCCATTCACCAGGTAAGAGAATGGCGGCTCGCCATTCGAATATTTGGAATATTTGGGGGCTTTTTTTTTCTTATTAAAAAAGGGTGCTATTTCCCATGCTTCTGGCTTACCGTGAAGCTGCCAAGCCCATTTCCCGGCGCCCATTCAGACATGCCTTAAAAGCCCCGCCCCTTCCAACACAGGCCCCTCCCCTCCCCATCCAAACTCATTCAGACATGAAAGGGGTGGGGGTGGACAGAAGTTCCCTATGGTTAAAATTACTAACGACAACAGGAAAAGGGCAGAAATGGGGAGGAACACAAAACAGTGAAAACACCCTACTCTGTGCACCTGAAATCCCTTTTTTGGGAGGGGACAAAAGCATATTATGGGAGAAACAGTTTGAAAAATCGGTAGGAGGGGGAAACAACAACCATACACCCAGCAATCATGTTCAAGGCTCTTTGGAAATAATGACAGAAAAGGAAAATAATGCTATAAGGCCCCAGTCATACAATCCAAACCATTCCTCCCTTTAGCAGGATTATCGTAAAACACAATAAGGAATCAGAAGTTATCAGAGAGAGCACTCCGTTGTCCAGGCGAACTTCCAAGGTGAGCTTCTTTTGCCCCATCTACGATGCGAGGTGCTGCCTGACTCTATGGAAGATCTTACGTTTTGAACCCAAACAGATGTCTCCATAAACGCATGCGCCACACCTGTGGCTTTCCAAAGCTGGGTTTGAAACAGTAAGCAGCTCCGGAGGGAGCCTGCGCAACCTGCGTCATTCAGTGATTATTCTGCACTTGGAAAGAGCTCATTTTTCAAATCATTTCTTTTCTGGATTCCTAGGTGGTGAGGGACAGGTTGGGTGGGTGTCGTAATATTGTGCAATGCTGGTATTACCCCACCAGGTGTCGCTACTGCGTAGTGCTGAGCAAACAACAACACAAAGCATTGATATTGGGGAGAAAGAGCTGTCTAGATTTCAGGACAAAGAGCAAATTGTAAATTTGGCGCACTTTTCCGACACTTTGGCCAGTCCCCACAAAAGGTATCGGGTTCTGGATTGCTTTTTTTGGATGGACTGACATGGTTACCATCGCTCATTGCACCAACGTTTTCCGTGACTGAGTGGGCCAAACCATCCCAGCTTTGTAGGGGAAGAATGAAACATTTTTACACAAAATTAAGCAACCAAATTGAACAAATGGGGCGAGAGAAAGCTCCCAATTTCTGAACTGTGGCAGGTTAAAATTCTCACCCCACAGAAGACCCACGACGGAAGGGACAAACCCACATGAGTCTTGGATCATGTGAGCTCGGCCCTCGAGGCCTGAGATTTTACCCATGGCACAAAAACTCTGAGAAACATTTCCTTCAGCACAACACCAGATGTTACGCTCTACGTTGCTGGTTGCATCAACAATGGAGGCAGCGGACATCATTTCTCATTTTTTTGTCATTGGGCCACAACATCAACAACATCAACAATAACAGCAGCAAACAAAGACAAAAGCCTCCTTAAAAAATTTAGCTTGGGTGTAAAACACACACACACACACACACACACACACACAAAACCCAGAAAATAAGCAGTGTTATCAGGCATGTGGCCCCAAGCAGACTGGAAAAGGAGGTCACTTTACTGTAGTGTTAGACATTGAAATTTCTAAAGGCCTATGTAGCTTTCGATCTACTGTGGTGCATGAAGCTCACCAGCCATGGACTGGTCCATAGCAGAGACGCCAACAACCTCATTGTCCCAGGTAGTGAAAACAAGGAGGTTTATTGGGTATCTAGTGGGAGGCTGGGGAAACCTATGCTTAGGAGATGACGGAAGTGTACTCCTAGGAGACATCTAGGGCGGCCACAGTTTCCAGAATCCATAGTTTGAAAGGGATGCTTGGTTTGGCAAGTCATTGATACAGAAAGTTATTTTAATTTTTGTGCACCTGACATCAGACTGGAAAGAGGAAGAAAAAGTGTGGCAGCCTATCTCTTCACAATAACTCCAAGAGGGGCCTCCCCATTGACGAGAGTGCCCTTCTGATCAGAGACGATGAGGACCCATTTTGTGTGTGCCCAGGCTTCCAAAAACATTCCCCAAAAGGGGAGTTTGTCAAGCCTTCACGGAACGGCATGAGCCTATAAGGGCTGGGGCTTGGGAGACCCCTGGCTGGACCGTGAGACTCTATACTCTGGTGAACAGGTTCAAAGTCACTTCTGGCCATTTGGGGCAGGGGCCTTCGAAGAACCCCAATGCCACCTGATTCGTGCAGCCGTTTGAACCTCACTCAGACCACAGCTCTCCGACCTTGGGCCCTCAGGTGCTGTTGCACCACAATTCCCCATTATCCTTGACCACTGACCCAACTGGCTGCAGTTGGTGTGTCTGTAGCACAACAGCAACTGGAAACCCAAGGAACACTGATGTAGACTCTGAAACACGTCTTTTAGAGGGGTTCAGCATCCCTTCGCACATGGTGGTGTGTTTCTGCACGATTTTGTCTAAGCACCTGGCAGGGTCAGATCCTGGGCTTTTGCTAGGTGGCTCATGGAATCACATACGAAAAGGGGTTCCCCTCCCCCCTTTTTTTAAAAAAAGTGGGGTGCTGTTGTTGGGACAGCTTGAAAGGTCAGGTGTTTGATCATAATTCTGTGGCGGGACTGCACAGCTCTCCTTAAAACATTCCTTTACAGCATCCACCACCAACTTGGTGCCCTCCAGACATTACTGTTTACTGTAGTCTAGAAGCGGTTCTCAACCTGTGGGTCCCCAGATGTGGTTGGACTACAACTCCCATCATCCCTAAGCTCTGGCCTTGCTAGCTAGGGGTGATGGGAGTTGTAGTCCAACAACATCTGGGGACCCACAGGTTGAGAAAGGCTGGTCTAGAGGAACCAGGTTGGCAAAGGTGATGTAAAGGTAAAGGTAAAGGGACCCCTGACAGTTAGGTCCAGTCGTGGCCGACTCTGGGGTTGCGGCGCTCATCTCGCTTTATTGGCCGAGGGAGCCAGTGTACAGCTTCCGGGTCATGTGGCCAGCATGACTAAGCCGCTTCTGGCAAACCAGAGCAGCGCACGAAAACGGCGTTTACCTTCCCGCCGGAGTGGTACCTATTTATCTACTTGCACTTTGATGTGCTTTCGAACTGCTAGGTTGCCAGGCGCAGGGACCGAGCAACGGGAGCTCACCCCGTCGCGGGGATTCGAACCGCCAACCTTCCGATCGGCAAGTCCTAGGCTCTGTGGTTTAACCCACAGCGCCACTCGCGTCCCTTAAAGGTGATGTACAGGAATAAATAAATAAATAAGGATGTACCTCCGACCTCAAGGGAGGAAGAAAGGAGGATGGCCGCATTACGAACCAAATCCGAATTATCAGGGAAATCCTGACCCACACTGCAAACATGGACCAGCTTTAACAACTGGTTTACATCTTGGCGGGTGAGGATTTGTGGGAATTCCAGTACTTTTGGCACCCCTGCCCCCCCCTTCTGGGTAGAGTACAATTCCCAGAATCCCGAGAGGAAGGGTCCAGGAAGGTGTGAGTGTCTTAAAAAGATGGCCTTGAGAGACTTGCCTCTCTCATTTCTTGCAGTCCCATGCCAGTTTGGCTGAGCCAATCGGCCCAGAAATAATGTCTAAATGGCAGAGAGGCTCAGGACCACCCCATAAGTATTGGCTACCACAATGGTGGTAGGGAAAAAAACTTTTATTTGTCAAGGGGAACAGAAAGAGCAAGGTATATTTTTAGGCGGGCTAGGGAGAAAAACACAAGAGTTTAGAAATAAGGGCATGGTGACAGCTCCTTGCTTGGGGCACTTGCACACCCAAACACTCCCTCCACTGGTGTAGTCCATGCAAACTCACAAGAGTCGGGACCTAAAGGGTCATCCATCCCTACCCGCTGCAAAGCAGGAATGACATATGTAGATCGGGTTGGTGTGGGATATTTACAGGGGCAGCTCCAGGTTCGAGCCACCCCTTGGCATGCCCTAGCGGTGGTTGGAAAAAGCGGGGGAAACTGAGCCAGGTGTTAGCCGGAGGCCTCTTGCAGTGTAGGCGCAGACCCATTTATTAGACATTTCCTCCTGCTCCCCAATGCATATTCCCACACAGTTGGGTCTCTCCAATGTCCAGCCAGGCTCTGGGTCACCCATTTGCCTCGGACTTTGCAACCCACCCCAAACACCTTCTGGATCTTGAGAAAAAGGGAAACGCAGTGAAAAACAAAAGCCTTCAGTGGTGTGTGCGTGTCTGTGCGCACGTGTAGGCTGGGGGGGGGGAGAGGAGTTTGGAGAGGACGGCATTTGCCACTCTTGCGAGTCACGGCGTTCCCTACCTCTCACATATAGGTTTGCGGGTGAGGAGTAGCGCACGCCGGCGCTGTTGCTGGCCACGCACTCGTACTTCCCCTGGTCGGTCTCTTCGCTGCTTTCGATCTGAAGGCCACCTGGAAATGGGAGGAGGGTCCGGGAGCGGGGAGAGGAAGGGAAACGTGTTAGTTCAGAGGACCAGCAGCCCAGGAGGGAAAGGGCAACTTCTTCCCCGCTTCCCTCTCCATCGCAGCTCAACGCTTCCGGCGCTCACTCGGTGCTTCTTCGTCTTACCCGAAAGCGGCGCCCTGCTGCAATCCCGAGGAGGCTTACTCACCAGCTGGGCTCCTATCTATCTATCTATCTATCTATCTATCTATCTATCTAGGATCTTACATTACGGCTCTCCCCAGCCAGCGTACGATTCTCAAGCTCCCTCTCCTCCTCTGGCGCAGCTGCATGTTTCGATTGTTGGGCCTGAGAAAAGTTGTTAATGCTAACTATGGTTTATCTGCTCTGAACACCAGACCTGGAAACTGTGGTTAATGTTAACCATGGTTTATCCACTCCAGAGTTTGGATCCAGGAAGTGTGGTTAGTGTTAACCATGGTTTACGTGTTCCATAGTTTAGACCTAGGAACTGTGGTTAGTGTTAACCATGGTTTATGTGTTCCAAAGTTTGGACCTGGGAAGTGTGGTTAGTGTTAACCATGGTCTACGTGTTCTATTGTTTAGACCTGGGAAGTGTGGTTAGTGTTAACCATGGTTTATGTGTTCCATAGTTTAGACCTGGGAACTGTGGTTAGTGTTAACCATGGTTTACATTTTCCAAAGGTCAGGCCTGGGAAGTGTGGCTAGTTTAGCAGCAACCATGGTTTATCTGGGCAAGCCAGGGACACCAACCAGTGCCTAAAGTTGATTTGTTTCAACAAACCATCGTTAAAATGAACGCTTGCCACACTCTGCCCTGGCTCAGACATCTTGCCAACTAACTGTGCAGTGAGTTCAAACTGGAAACAGATGTTTCCAGTCTCCTCTGGGAAAGACAGTCGTGCAAACCAGACAGTCATGCGCACCGTGCTAACCCTGGCTTAGTGCTATGTGCATGCCAGACTGCAGCCTGATGCAGGAATTTGCATAAACCGAGCTCTCCATCTAGAAAAATGCGAGCCAGCAGACTAAGAGGTGTCACACAGCTTCAAAGGCTTATAATGCGCTCTCTCGGCTCAGGCTAACCCTCTAACTTCACCATAAAATCAGCAGAGGTGGCAGAGAAAGCAGGTGGTGCGGGCCACTCCTGGAGAGGAAGAGGATGAATATCCCCTTTGTCCATATTCTTCACCCTCTATTCCCTAGCTTTACAGACCTCTGTCCAAGACCCCACAAAAGGATAAGTCTATCTATGGTGAAACAGACCCTCCATGCTCAGAGGCACTGTTGCTAGAGACCAACAGTGGGAGAGGAACACTGTAGGCTTTCCAAAGGTATTTCCAGAGGTAAATTATTATCCTTGGTCTGATCCAGCAGAGCTTCTCTTAAGACATTTAAGATATATTTTCCTCCCCCCCTCCATTTTTACCAGAAAATACAAATACAATTGCATTAATTTCCCAATTCAGAACCGTTTCGGGTTCAAATTAAACCTTACCACTTTTGTGGACTGTGAAGGAGAAATGATTTAATAACGGGAGTGATTTTATAATAGTTAAAAGGAACCACAAGGAAAACCAGAAATACACCTTCGGTGCTTCTTGGCGCTATGTTTGAGCCCACATCATAAATTGCAAGTGTGGCGGGGAGCTTGGGAAGTCTTCCTCCCCTGGCCCCAGAGGACCTTGGGAAATCTTCCTCCCTTGGCCCCCGACAGACACAGCGGCCACTTCCATCCATCCAGCCAAGGAAGAAAGAGAATTATACACGTATTGAAAATAAATGCAGAATTGAGGGGAGGAAATAAATGGGTGGGGGGTGGGGGGGAAGTCACAGAAGACAGGACAAGAGGCAGGACAGTAAATAAACACCCACAACAGTGAAACGTTGACAAAACTCCAAGATTGTTATTAATATATATATATTAAAAAAAAAATCACACAACTAACACGGAACAAGAACTGGTTATAATCGAGAGGTTGAGGTGGCAAATAGGCTAAGCAGGGAAAGTGAGCGCCGTGTGGGGCAGGTGTTTTGTGTGAGTGTGCGCAGGGTGTTTTCTTACCTCGGATCGGAGTACCTTCTGCAAGGAAAAACGAAAGAAAAAAGAAGAACAAAACAGAAGTGAAAACGAGCGGGGAGGAAAATAGTGGGAGTTTTTTTGTTTTTGTTTTTCGTTTCCCTGGACGTGCCAGTGGGAGAAAGGACCCTGAGGAGAAGGAAGGTTTGGATCCTCCTGGTTGGAGAATCTCTAACGCTGTCCTATTTTGAGTGGGCTGAGAGATGTAGAAGTACCGTATTTTTTGCTCTATAAGACTCACTTTTCTCCTCCTAAAAAGTAAGGGGAAATGTGTGTGCGTCTTATGGAGCGAATGCAGGCTGCGCAGCTATCCCAGAAGCCAGAACAGCAAGAGGGATTGCTGCTTTCACTGCGCAGCGATCCCTCTTGCTGTTCTGGCTTCTGAGATTCAGAATATTTTTTTCTTGTTTTCCTCCTCCAAAAACTAGGTGCGGCTTGTGGTCTGGTGCGTCTTATAGAGCGAAAAATACAGTACTTATAATTCTGAATGGATGATTTCATGTTCACTTCGGCCAATCAGGAAGGCAACAGCTGCGGACGCCATTGGTCGCCCAAGAAAGCATCAAGGGGGAGGAGCCAACACCTGATGGTCTAGTGCGGCTGCTTGGCAGGTAGAACGTCCCAGGTTCCATACCGGTCATCTCACCGGTCAACAGCTACGGGTCAGGAAGCAGTTAAATAGGAAAGGCCTCTGCCAATCAGACAATTCTGGGCAATGTTATAAAACGGCAGCTTTTCGTCACAGGACACGTGCTTTGACTGCAGAAGGTCCCAGGTCCAATCTCTGCTTAAAAGGAACCCTTTGCTGCACTAAACTCTGAGCTGCTGCCAGTCCGAGCAGAGAACAATGGCCCGGGTGGGTAAGCAGACTGACTTGGAAAGAGGCAGCTTCCTACGAACCATGGGACAACAAGGTGAGCCACTCTCGACGTGCTCAGAGGCGCTATTATCCTCCGAGGATGGGTCGAAATGGACATCCAGCATTGAACCCAACACCCCAGTCCAAATAGCTTCATGGGCGTTCACCTCAAGGTTTGGGTTCAAAAAGCCTTCCTCATAAAATTGCAGGATCCTTCGCCCGCTCCCAGCCCCCACTGGCTTTCCAAGAGATTGCTGCACATCTCAGTCAAGAAATGTATTATCGTAAGAAGATCTCTAGGGTTTTACTCCGATCCTGAAAACAGAGCAGGTTTTGCAAAGCACGGCCCATTCTTTCAAGTCCAAAAAACTCCCCCTTTGCAGAATCTCCAAATATTGGCATTCCCTGGTCTTGCCAAACATCATCAATGTCTGCAGCAGAGGCATTTTGCTGGAACCTCTACGTCCGCCCTGAAATAACCGGCTTTCTTTTTTAAGAGTTCAAATGTCTCTAATACTCTCTCCCCCCAAACTTTCTAGATGAATCTGCCCTGTTTTCAGGATAGGGGTAAAATAAACCACCTAGTTATTATGATTAGTTAGTGTCAGCTGGGTGAGGATAGGGCGAGGTGTTATTTGGTTAAAGCTGGTTAAGGTTCTAGTTAGAAAATCAGCTTCTGGCTGGACAACAGGTTACAAAAAACGGGAATCTACAGAAAGGCGTTAGTTAGCGTCTAGTTAAGGTTACTAGCTAGTTAATGTTAATCGAAGCAAGGTATGCTCGCTGGAGGAAACAGTTTGGAAAGAAAAGAAAAGGAGTAAGGAAAGGGAGGGGGCGTTAATTTGGGCAAATCTCTGCAGAGAAACAGCTGGGTGGTTTTAAAAAAGGCAGCGAGAGAGAGAGAGAGAGAGAAAGCGAGGGAGAGACGAGGGGAAAATTAGCAAAGGGTTGTGGATTTATTCAGTGGAAATAGAACAGCCTTGAACTCATCTTTCCGTCTCAGAAAATCAGGCCTGGAAACACATGCAAAAATCTGCCATCTGTGACAACAATCTGGAGCAATGCGGGGACAGGACCAGTGGGGAGAGGGGGGGGGCGGTGCTGGTCTATGGGGGTCTGACTCACTTGAAAGGCATCATTGCTGCATCACTGGTGTGATAGCGCACAACAATTATTTCCAATAGGAACAAATTATTTGGAGCCTACGAGGGCATGGGGGGGGCGAACATCAAACTTGGGTCTGGGGGGGAGAGGAAAGAGGGCCCCCCAGTCCCAAAATGGCGGTGTCCATATGGCATGGCCAGAAACCATCACCTCTGCAAACCAGTGCAACCCCAGTGACGGCTTGTGTTGATAATCTTTGTGAATATCCAGGTTGCCACCCCCTTGCCCTGCCTTCAGGTCAGAAAACCGGGGTCTATAAAGGTAAAGGGACCCCTGACCATTAGGTCCAGTAGCGACCGACTCTGGGGTTGTGGCGCTCATCTCGCTTTATTGGCCGAGGGAGCCAGCATACAGCTTCCGGGTCATGTGGCCAGCAGGACTAAGCCGCTTCTGGCGAACCAGAGCAGCTCACGGAAATGCCGTTTACCTTCCCGCCGGAGCGGTGCCTATTTATCTACTTGCACTTTGATGTGCTTTCGAACTGCTAGGTTGGCAGAAGCAGGGACCGAGCAATGGGAACTCACCCAGTCGCGGGCATTTGAACCGCCAACCTTCTGATTGGCAAGCCCTAGGCTCTGTGGTTTAACCCACAGTGCCACCCGTGTCCCAACTGGGGTCTATACCTGCATCCTAATTGCCTGTGATAGGGATTTGCTCCCAGATTTGCTGCTCCTGGTGAAATTTTACATGTAACGCCATGGGAAGGCAACCTAAGGCCCGGGGGCCAGATCCGGCCCAATCGCCTTCTAAAGCCGGCCCGCGGACGGTCCGGGAATCAGCGTGTTTTTACCTGAGTAGAATGTGTCCTTTAATTTAAAATGCATCTCTGGGTTATTTGTGTGGTATAGGAATTTGTTCATTTATTCCCCCCCCCCCAAAAAAAAATATAGTCGTCCCCCCCACAAGGTCCAAGGGAGAGTGGACCAGCCCCTGGCTGAAGAAGTTTGCTGACCCCTGTGTAACGCTGATGAACACTTTTTAGAAAAACCTTTCTCCCCCTCGAGATTTCATTCCAGTAAGGCCGGCCCTACCATTAGGGGAAATGACCCAGCCATCTTTAGGCAGCAGATGCTAGCATCAGCAGCGGCTGTTCCTCCTGACTGTCTTTCTCACTGGAGGGAAGAGCTCTGTGAGTCACAGAAGCCTGCCTTGCACCCCCTAAACTCGCATTCTTCCCCCTCAGGGGTTTGCATGCGGAGGGGATGTTTCACCAACACCTAAACGGTGTTGCACAAGGAACGGGAGACAGGGATCTCGTCCGTCGCATCAGGCAGCAGTTGCCACGCGCTAGCCCTGAATTGCAGTAACGCCAGGCGGAAGTTCTAACGGGCATGGCTTTGCTTGGCTCATGAAGAGTTATTTAAACTACTGGGGTGGGGGCAGAAAGAAAATTTATGAGGGGGGGGGAATAAACCAGGACTACAGGGCACAGGTGGCAGATTTTTATTTTTTTAAAAACCTGTTGGAGTTTCACATCTAAGAAGCTGGAGAATATTTGCAAGGTGGGGAAGGAGACAAAGCTGTAGACCGACCCCCTCCAGTACAGGAATAAATTGATTTTAAGAAGAGTTCCTACTTTCCCCAAATACTCATGAACAGTAAAGGTAAAGGGACCCCTGACCATTAGGTCCAGTCGCGGCCGACTCTGAGGTTGCGGCACTCATCTCACTTTATTGGCCGAGGGAGCCGGCGTACAGCTTCCGGGTCATGTGGCCAGCAGGACTAAGCCGCTTCTGGCGAACCAGAGCAGCGCACGGAAACGCCGTTTACCTTCCCGCCGGAGCGGTACCTATTTATCTACTTGCACTTTGACGTGCTTTTGAACTGCTAGGTGGGCAGGAGCTGGGACTGAGCAACGGGGGCTCACCCCGTCACGGGGATTCGAACCGCCGACCTTCTGATCGGTAAGTCCTAACCCACAGCGCCACCCGCGTCCCTCCTGAATAGTATACTGTGGCAATTGCCCAGAACTTTGTTTCTGGGGCAGTAGACTGGAGATTTTTATTTGGTGGGCGGGCAGTTGTGGCATCTGGCAAGTAAACAAGGTCCATAATTTAAAGGGAGACTTTGTGAACCGAGACCGGGCCGAGAGCTCCCGAAGCAGGAAAGCAAGGAAGGAGCTTGTTTTACTCCTGGACCCCTTCTTAAAAGGCTGAGCCAGTTATAAGGCAATTGTAGAATCAGAGAGCTGTGCAGCTGGATGGGACCCCGAGGGTCATCCAGTCCAACCCCTGCCCCCCTGCATTCATCAGGAATCAGCAGTCACACTGGACTCTATGGCGGGGATGGATTTTCAACTCCCTGGCGGGGGGCTCTTCCTTTAGCCCATCCATTAATAAGCAAAAGGGGCAGGCTGGAGTACAACAGGTGCTTTAGCTTGTTTATTTGAAACCATAGCGGACCCTGCTTAGCTTCGCAAATAGGCTAGCTAATTAAACACCCTGCTACTCGGCCAAAAAGGAAGACCCCCAGAGTGGCTTACTTAAAGAAAAGCCAGCCGCTTCCTTCAGGGTCGGAATCTTCAAAAAAACAACAACACACAACCCACCACAACACCAAAGGAAAATGCATTGGGAGGGAGGAGGAGATAAGCAAACTCAAGTATTTTATTGCAAATCGTATATGTCTGAGCTGATAAAATGTTATATGTCTGATATAAAAAATGTAGACTACCTTGAGACTACCCGCCAGAAGTCCTTGGAGTTGTAAGTCCTTAGACCAGGGGTCGGCAAACTACGGCCCCCGGGCCAAATCTGGCCCGAGCAGGTCCTGAATCCAGCCCGAGCGGCCATTTAAGAACCTGCCGCGTGGGCAGAGACTACCAGCGATGGCGACAGGAGGAGGATGCTGAACAGCGGCAGCTCTGCCGATCAGACGCCGCGCCTGATTTACCTCAGTGACGTCTGATTGGCAGAGACGTCGCCGCGCCACGCTGAGGTAAACCAGGTGCGGCGTCTGATCGGCAGAGCCGCCGCCGCTCGGCCTCTTCCTACTGCCGCCGCCGGGTTCTTAAATGGCCGCACGAGCCGAGACTTCCGGTGACAGTGACGGGAGGAAGAGGCCGAGTGGTGGAGGCTCTGCCGATCAGACGCCATGCTTGGTTTACCTCAGTGTGGCACGGGGACGTCTCTGCCAATCAGATGCCTCTGCCTCCTGTTGCCAATCAAACGATGCACCTGGTTTACCTGCGCAGAGGGGAGGGCTGCGCGTTCCCGTGCAGTGATGGCGGCACGTAGATGCGCGACAGTGGTAGCAGCAGCAGCAGCAGCAATGGCTGCTGTGGACCAGTGGTTGCCGAATCTCAATGACTTCACGGGGCAGAGCTGGAGCACCTGGGTGGAGAGGTCCAGGCTGGCCGCTGCCGAGACAGGTGAGCGCACCTGCCCTTCCCACGGGTTCGGAGGCGGGACATGCCTGGTTTACCCCCGGCCAGCTCCCTCTAGCTCCCCGCTCTCTGCCAATTGCCAGTGTGTGTGTGCGCGTGTGGTCTGGCCCTCCAAAAGATTTAAGGGACCGTGAACCGGCCCACTGGGAAAAAAGTTTGCTGACCCCTGCCTCAGACTCTCCACCGTAGCAAACGGGGAAAGCAAAATTAGGAAGCTGTCTCGTTGCCTCGTCTGGACAGACCACAACTTTTAATTTTATTTCAGGGATTCCTGCCTCCCCAAACACCAGGAAATTTCTAACACACAGTTGTTAAATGTGAAACTCCAAGCCCCAAATCAGTTTGTGGGTGGGGGCAAAATGAGACACAATGCAGTTTTAAGGTAGCTCACCATATTGTGTTAGTGGGGATTCCAGGACGACTTTATTTTATAACTACCGAATTTACCTAATTTTGGAAGAGTTTGCATTTTCTTCTTTTCCTTGTAAACAGCCATGAGGTTTGAGACGCCGGTAATTTTTGCTTTTAGGTGCCTACGACAACCTCCCAGGTCACAAAGGTTTTGTTAAAAATGGCAGAATATCCCTACTGAAATAAAGGCGTTAGTAGAAGAGTCAAGCCGCATGCCTACTTTGTAAGGGTGTGGGAAGCTGTTAAAAGAAGGAATTAGTTTTAGGGGTGGGAAGAGGGTGGGGCAGGCAACAGGTTTGGGGTTGACTGGTTGTCAATTTTTAAAAAAGAACTATTAATATTTAAGAAAATGAAGAATTGACTTGATTTATGTGGAAAGCACACTTACCAAAGGTGTCTGAGTGAAATAAAATTAAAAAGGAAACAGAAAAGGGAAAAAAAATTAAAAGTGTGGTTATAAGCCAGTTACTTTTAAAAGAAATCTTTCCAAAAAAAACAAAACCAACGAACCCAACACAGGACAGGACATAGATAAGACAGAGGTTATCACATACAGAAGTTTAGACATTGATTCCCAGACATGACAGCTGATGTTCCCCACCGCCTCCCAAACGAGTAGAGGAGACACATTTCATCCTTACCTTCTGAAAAGGTTTACTTTGAGAGTTATAGGAGGGGAGAAACTGCCGCACTCTCACCGCCGTGTCTTTGTATGAGCCATTGATTGGGGGAATGGCATACTCAAAAGAGGAAGGCACCAGGCCAGGGACTCGCACAGAGAAGCAACATGGAGTATTCACCATGTTGGCCATTTTGGGGGGTGGTCGGAGGGCCACTCTCCCTCCAATCATGCTATCAGGCCCCCTTTGGGAACGCCTGGTGTTTGCGCGATGCAAACGTCCAGTCTGCGCGAGGTCTTCTGCTCTTCCTCACGAGTCGCCCGTGGCGAGCACAAGCTTTGAGGCTTGCAACCGGCAAACACCACAGAGCACCCCTCTCCCCCTCCTGAAGCGCAAATAGTCATCTCTGCACCGGCACAACGAACACATGCACAAAAACCGACCTTCCCAGGCCTGTCAAAATTAAGTCTGGCGTCTTTCCTCCGTTTTGAGAAGACTCCCACCAAAGCTTTCTCAAGTTCAAGGGACAAAAGACATTGGAGAGGAGGGGGCTTTTCTGCTGTCGGAGGGTCCTGGCTGGGCTTTGTTTGGGCAACACAATGACCACATACATACGTCATAGACAATCTTTATAGAATTCTTTCAAACAATAACAAGTTCAAAATGAAATCTTAGACTCAAAGTCTCTGAAAGTCCATGGCCAAATGGGCCTTTTCTGACAAGGACTCTGAGGACATTCTCTGCGATGTACCTGCACTGGATTTTGAGACAGGTCCTTCGAATGTGGATTTTCTACAACTTCTTAATGCACAGAAGTGCAAGATTCACTATGAATTTCGTGCCTCTCCAATTATCTCAAATCTAGCCACAAACCCAGGGGGTTGAGATTGCAGAAAGCGCCAACCTTATTTGTTAATGACATTGAGTTGAAACAGAAATGGGTAGCCATTCTTAACAAATGTTCCTTTGATTTAATGCTACTGTTAGTTCGCAGGACGCGGGTGGCGCTGTGGGTTAAACCACAGAGCCTAGGACTTGCCGATGAGAAGGTCGGTGATTCGAATCCCCGAGACGGGGTGAGCTCCCGTTGCTCGGTCCCTGCTCCTGCCAACCTAGCCGTTCGAAAGCACATGGAAGTGCAAGTAGATAAATAGGTACCACTCCGGCGGGAAGGTAAACGGCATTTCCGTGCGCTGTTCTGGTTCACCAGAAGCGGCTTAGTCGTGCTGGCCACATGACCCGGAAGCTGTACGCCGGCTCCCTCGGCCAATAAAGCGAGATGAGCGCCACAGCGCCAGAATCGGTCATGACTGGACCTAATGGTCAGGAGTCCCTTTTATCTTTACCTTTGCTGTTAGTTCAGAGGTCTAAAGCGGAGGTTGCAGTGTTGGACATTATATTTGTTGAATACACAAAGCTTCACTGCTCATCTTTCATCGTACAAAGTTTGGTACCTCGCTTCATTTAAAGACTTTCGGAGACTTTGAGTGCAAGATTTCATTTTGAACTTGTTATTGTTTGAAAGACTTCTACAAAGATTGTCTATTACGTACGTATATGGTCACCGTTCTCTTTTGCAACCCAGGGGTTTGTTTGGATAACTGGTGGAAGGCATCAACTGGGGAACCCACCAAGGGAACCCCCAGGGGAAGAGTCGCTGTGACCACTAGGCCTGCGCTGCTTTGGTTTATTTGAACAGAGAGTTAACTTCACTGACACCGGGTATTTCATTGCTGGTCTATGCGTGACTCTGGCTTCTGAAAACATCCCTGCTGGATCGCTGTGGGGGAGTCACCTTTTGTAGCCCCCGCGGCTTGGATCCAACATGAGCTGCGTGCTCAGTACCACGGGCCCAACTCTGTGGACTCAAAACGGCCCCTTCCTTATTGAACTTTCAGCTTGTATTTATATTCCAGTAGGATTTCTTTTTTTGGGGGGGGGGGGGAGACAACATTCAGGGAGGGAAATCTCTTAAAATCCTAAGTGCCCTCTTGAAATCTCTTGATTTCTAATTGAGGGATGCTGAAGCTTGCCCCCGGGGTCTCAGGTGTGAGCCCTTGAAATCCCAGGGTCTGGGGCGCTGCTGACTCGGCACGCCTAGCTTTCGGCTCGTTTCCTGTCTCATTGCACCGGGGTCTCCCCCCGTGAAGAGACAGCTGCGAATGAGCTGCGCACAAAGGGCTGAAACAAATGTCAAAAATCAAAATAACCCCCTTTTCGATTCATCCCACGTCTGTGAATCAAAACACCCCTGTCTCGGGTCAGTGCCTGAGCTCAGTGGGGCACTTCTGTGCCCAAAGGATCAAAACCAGGCACAGAGCAGGGGGATGGGACTTTTTCATCCCTGGGGCCACATTCATTGGGGGGGGGAGACACATGGTGTCGGTGGGCAGGGCCAGAGAGAAAAGTGGGCGGAGTTATAAGGGTGACCGGTACCTTTTCTCTGTAGGGTACCCTTGCTTTCCACTTGCCCCCTCCCACTGCTGTTCTGCTTCCAGGCAACCAAGGCATCAAGTTGGCAGAAGGGAAGGTATTATTCTGGCTCAACCCTCTTTTGACGCTAGCGCCCCCCACCATTGGAGAAGGGGGTGTCGGTGGCTACTAGCCACAATGGCGACGCTCTTGCCTCCGCAGTCAGAGGCCCCGATGCATCTGAACGCCAGCTGCTGGAAGGGAGAAAAAGTGCTCTCGTGCTCAGGTCCCGTTTGCGGGTTCACCCCCGAGCTATGACCCTCCCTGTTTTTTAAAATACAGTCATACCTCGGGTTACAGATGCTTCAGGTTGCGTTTTTTCAGGTTACGGACTGCCGAAACCCGGAAGTGCCGGAAAGGGTTACTTCCGGGTTTTGGCGGTCACGCGTGCGCAGCTAAACTGTGCTTTGCACATAAGCGCCAAATCGCAACCTGTGCGTGTGCAGACGCGCCGCTGCAGGTTGAGAACGTGCATCCCGCACGGATCACGTTCGCAACCCGAGCGTCCACTTCCAGGATCAGAGACAGTTAAGTGCTTCTACGCATCAGTTTCTGGGACTCACAAATGGAGTTTTCTCGTTTGGGGAATCTGTTTGGCCTCTGTGAGAACAGGATGCTGGACTAGGCAACCCTTTCATGCATACACACATACACACACACACAGCTTTGGTCTGATCCAGATTCAGGCTTCTCCTGACGTTCTTAATTAAAACGGCATTCCTCAAAACGGAACGTTTTAACTTGCAGGGACTGGCAGCGTTTCAAAGCACTTTTTGCACAAAGCACTCATTTTAATGAAATCTTGGACCTGCCAGAATGCAAAATGCAGCGGTTCTCGCGAGGGCGGGGGCAGGAGAGAGAAAGAGAGAGAGGAGCAGAGTGGGAGGCAACGAAGGAATGAATCAACTCCGGCCACCCATTAAGCAAGACGGCTAACTCATGCCAGAAAGGAAAGCGAAAAGGGAGAGGACAAATTAGGCGGTTGTCAGGCTTCCAGAAATTCCAACGCAGGCCGCGTTTCCGACGGGAGGGGGCGGCGTGCCGCCTGGCAGGCTGGTTTGCAGAAGGGCTGTTTGTTTGCCGGGTGCTCGCCGCACGGGGGTCTGCTGCTCTGCAGAAACGGGCTTTTAAACGGGGCCTTGAGAGAGGTGCACAGGTTTTCCTCTCCAATCCTAAACGTTCCCACAGCGACGTCGGAACAAAGGGCAGGTTCATGCTGCCGCTGCGAGACAAGAGCTGGGTTTCAGGCCTTCGTGCCGATCTAACTGTGGCTCCTGCATGGCACAGGGTTGGGCTTGATGGCCCTTGGGTGTCTCGTCCAACAACTCTATAATGCTATGGTTCTGTGAAGCCCTAATCCACCTGGGTTCAGTGTAACTCAGGGACTGCCTGAGCCCTTACACCCCGGCTGGATCGCCGAGATCACCTGCAGGAGCAACACCGGAAATTCCCCTCAGTTGGCAAGGCTCCTCTGACAGCAGCAAGAAACTTTATTGCCATCGGTACAGTCTTGTGGAACTGCCTGCCACTGGAGAGCCAGCAGGCGGCCTGCGCCAAATGTCTTGGTTCCGTCAGGCTTACGCAGGGAACATGTCTTTCCGCAACGGCTAGCTGATTTCTGATTTTAACTTTTAATATGTTTTTTTTAATTGTATGGCTTCAAGGTACTATTGCGGCAAACCAATAGCTGTATATACCGTATTAGCCTGAATATAAGGTGCAGGTCAGGTCTGTGTCCAGGGCAGCTGTCAACCAGCCCCATCTGGTATGCAGGCTGAGACCCTCCCTGCCTGCGCACTGTTTCGCCAGAGTGGTGCATGCTTTAGTTATCTCCTGCTTGGACTACTGCAGTGCGCGCTACGTGGGTCTACCCTTGGAAGGTGACTTGGAAACTACAACTAATCCAGAATGCAGTTTTTTAAGGGTGCAGAGAAGTATAACTTTCTGAGAAGCTAAACTACAGTACTCAGGATTTTAGCAGAGTGGGGGAAGTTAAGTGCTTTAAATGTATGGGGTTCATCTCTGCTGACCACCTGTTCAGGATTTCTTTTTTGCAAGCAGAGCACTCGTGTTTGGAGATTGCAAGGTAAGGTAAAGGTAAAGGGACCCCTGACCATTAGGTCCAGTCGTGGCCGACTCTGGGGTTGCGGCGCTCATCTCGCTTCATTGGCCGAGGGAGCCGGCGTACAGCTTCCGGGTCATGTGGCCAGCATGACTAAGCCGCTTCTGGCGAACCAGAGCAGCACACGGAAACGCCGTTTACCTTCCCGCCGGAGCGGTACCTATTTATCTACTTGCACTCTGACGTGCTTTTGAACTGCTAGGTTGGCAGGAGCTGGGACCGAGCAACGGGAGCTCACCCCATTGTGGGGCTTCGAACCGCCGACCTTCTGATCGGCAAGTCCTAGGCTCTGTGGTTTAACCCACAGCGCCACCCGCGTCCCTTTTTGGACATTGCAACTGGGAAACAAAACTGTGCAGAATCACAGAATCATATATTTGAAGCGCCATCTCATCCAACCCCCTTCCATGCAGGAATCTCAACAAAAGCATCCATCAGAGATGGCTATCACAACTCGGCAAAGCGTGGCTTTCTTTAGCCGTGACAAAGGAGGTCTCCATGTTGGAACTAAGAGCGGCCAACACCTCAAAGCTAAACACACACAAACACAGTTACACAACACACAACCAGGGGAGGGAACGAGGAAACAACTCTGAACGCAAAGCCACATGGAAACACATCACAAGACACAAAACCGCAACTCAAAATTAGCTGAAGGGCAGGTAAACAAACGGACAGGTGGAAGCAGGGGCCTCACCTGCAGTGATTCCTGCACCTCAGAAGGGTTGAACTAGATGTCCTTTGGGGGCCCCCTTCCAACTCTACCGTTCTTTGATCTGTTTGGGCAGCACACCCTGTGCGTTGTGTAACGTGGCATGCCGCTTAGTGTGTTGGTTAGAGGGTTGGAGCAGGACCTGGGAGAAGCTGGGTTCGAATCCTCACTCGGCCATGAAGCTCTTTCTGTGTGACCTTGCACCAGTCACCACCGCTCAGCCTAACCTACCTCACAGGGTTATTGTGAGGATAAATTGGGTTTGGAGAACCTTTTGCACCACCTTGAGCTCTTTGGGGGGAAAGGCGGTATCTATAAATGCGATAAATAAATGAATGAAAAAATAAGCGTGGAGAACTGAATTTAAGGTTATAAGAAATGGAAACCGACACAGGTTAACCCGTCGCTTGATATAAGAGATATAAGCTTGATATAAGCAGTCCTGAAAAATGAGAGGATGGAAAAGACCCAACAAATGGAATTTCATGTGGTCGTTTCTACATCCGTTACTCCGGTCACAAAGCCCAGGTAGGGGCAGCAGAGTCCTGGGCCCACGACGTCCCTCGAAACATTGCACCAGCCGCCATCCTAGCTTCCAAACTGCCACAAACATTCACACAAGTGGGTTTGTAACACTTAACCCTGGCAAAGGCCATTTAAATGCAGCCGAGTTCTGGCAAAACTGCAAGTGTGCCCAGCTGGGTAAAGTGAACTTTTCCAGATACTTGCATGCTTAACATACAGCGTATGTTAAGCACTGTGTGTATGGAGGCGCAGGTAAATTCTGTGTCCAGCTCCATCTGGTACGCAGGCTGAGACCCTACCTGCCCGCAGACTGTCTCACCAGAGTGGTGCATGCTGTAGTTATCTCCTGCTTGGATTACTGCAATGCGCTCTACGTGGGGCTACCTTTGAAGGTGACCCGGAAACTACAACTAATCCAGAATGCAGCAGCTAGACTGGGGACTGGGAGCGGCCGCCGAGACCATATAACACCGGTCTTGAAAGAACTACACTGGCTCCCAGTACGTTTCCAAGCACAAATCAAAGTGTTGGTGCTGACCTTTAAAGCCCTAAACGGCCTCAAAGGCCCAGTATACCTGAAGGAGTGTCTCCACCCCCATCGTTCTGCCCGGACACTGAGGTCCAGCTCTGAGGGTCTTCTGGCGGTTCCCTCGCTGCGAGAAGCCAAGTTACAGGGAACCAGGCAGAGGGCCTTCTCGGTGGTGACACCCACCCTGTGGAACGCCCTCCCACCAGATGTCAAAGAGAAAAATAACTACCAAACTTTTAGAAGACATCTGAAGGCAGCCCTCTTTAGGGAAGCTTTTAATGTTTAATAGGTTATTGTATTTTAGTGTTTTATTGGAAGCCGCCCAGAGTGGCTGGGGAAACCCAGCCAGATGGGCGGGGTATAAATAATAAATTATTATTATTATTCCTGAAAGAGGCAGTGCTAGCATAGTGGTTAGAATGCCAGACCCGGACCTGGGAGATCAGGGTTCAAATCCCCACTAGGCCATGGCCCTGGGGGCCAGTCGCTGCCTCTCAGACAAGATGGGATGCCACCTTGACCTCACTGGAGAATATATGAATGCAATAAATAGATATATATAAGACCTTGTGATCCCCCAATCCTTTCCCAGAGGCAGCTTGGGGTTCCAAACAGGACTCTCTGGTACAGAGAGTGGTTTACTCTGCAGACAGCACACACGAACGTCTGAGCAGGATCTTGACCGAAGCGTCACCTGCCCCACCAAGCCGACCAGTTCGCCTCACCTGATCTCAGCTGCTTTATCCTTCCGTTGCTGGCGCTGGGGTCGACGGGCAGGAAATCTTTGAACCACGTGATCTCTGGATCTGGGTTCCCACTGGCCGCGCAGAGCATGGTGGCGGTCCTGGTGCGCTCCACCACTTTCAGCTGGGGTCCCATGTCGATGATGGGGAAGCCGGAGGGCAGCTGGTCCTCTGTTCGAAACGACACGGGCAAAAGGGGAAAGGGTTAGACTCTGCAGAGGCGGCAGGAGGTGGGATTCTCTGCAAAGGGCTCCGGGAGGCATGGGAAACTGCGACTCGGGGAGGCATGGGAAACTGTGACCCGGGGAGGCATGGGAAACGGCGACTCGAGGAAGCGTGGGAAACGGCGACCCGGGGAGGCATGGGAAAATGCGATCCGGGGAAGCGTGGGAAACTGCGACTCAGGGAAGCGTGGGAAACTGCGACTCGGGGAAGCATGGGAAATTGTGACTCGGGGAGGCATGGGAAACTGTGACTCGGGGAAGCGTGGGAAACTGCGACTCGAGGAAGCGTGGGATATTGCGACTCGGGGAGGCGTGGGAAATTCCGACTCGGGGGCGTGGGAAATTGCGACTCGGGGACGTGGGAAATTGTGACTCGGGGGCGTGGGAAATTGTGACTCGGGGGCGTGGGAAATTGTGACTCGGGGACGTGGGAAATTGTGACTCGGGGAAGCATGGGAAATTGCCACCCGGGGAGGCATGGGAAACTGTGACTCCCATGCACCCCGGTAGGAAATGCTCTCTTATAAGAACATTAGCAGCTGGATCAGGCTCATCTAGTCCAGCGTCCTGTTCTCACAGTGGCCGACCAGACGCCCCAATGGGAAGTCCACAAGCAAGATGGGAAGTCTACAGCTGCAGCTCCCTTCCCCTTGCAGTATTCAGAAGCATACTGCATCCGACAGTGGAGACAGAACATTGTGGCTAGGAGCCATCCTCTGTTAAAGAATCCCAGGTTGTGCCCATCACTGCCTCTTGTGGAAGGGAGTTCCACAGTTTAACTTTTAAAACGAGGCTGCATTTTAAATTCCATTTTAACCTGTATTTTAAATTGCTTTTTCCCCCTGTTACGTTTTTCCTGTAATTTTACTGGTGTCAGCTGCCCTGAGCCCGGCTCTGGCATGGGAGGGGCGGCATATAAATAAAATATTATTATTATTATTATCATTATTATTATTATTAACTGTACACTGTCGTGAAGAAGTACTCTTTTTTAGGCCTCTCCTCAGCTTTGCCGAATGCCCACGAGTCCTTGTGTTAGGAGACAGGGAAAAATACCGTATTTTTTGCTCTATAAGACTCACTTTTCCCCTCCTAAAAAGTAAGGGGAAATGTGTGTGCATCTTAAGGAGCAAATGCAGGCTGCGCAGCTATCCCAGAAGCCAGAACAGCAAGAGGGATTGCTGCTTTCACTGCGCAGTCATTCCTCTTGCTGTTCTGGCTTCTGAGATTCAGAATATTTTTTTCCTGTTTTCCTCCTCCAAAAACTAGGTGCGTCTTGTGGTCTGGTGCGTCTTATAGAGCAAAAAATACGGTACTTTCCCCTGCTCGCTTTCTCCATTCCCTGCGTCACCACCTCTGTCTCACACCATCAGAATTTGGTTTGGCATCCTCAAAGGAAGGAGCCACAACTCGTTCCTTTGCACAATGTAATCTCAGGCTTCTGGAGCACACAAAACACCCAGCGTCGCTGGCAGGCAGTGGGCATATATGGTGTGATCTCGTGGGTAAACTGGTCCCCAGTTGCTAAGGGCTTTAAGAGTAACACCTTGAACTTGGTCCAGCAGCAAACTGGCAACCGGTGCTGAGCACAGGCGCCATGCGCCATGCGCAGGCAAAGCCTCACTCCTGTCAGCGATTGCGCCGCAGCATTCTGCACTAACTGCAGCTTCCGAATCGTGAGGGAAGTGTGCATCGAATCAGATGGACCAAAGACCAATACCGTCGCACCTTGGAAGTCAAACGGAATCCATTCCAGAAATCTGTCAGAGTTCCAAAACGTTCCAAACCAAAGCACGGCTTCTGATTGGCTGCAGGAAACTTCTGCAGCCAATCGGAAGCCCCATTGGACGTTTGGTTTCCAAAAATAGTTCGCAAACCAGAACAGTCAAGGTTTGCAACGTTAACGACAACGGGGAGACTCACAAGGCCGACTGGGCATGTGCTTAGGGCACTAGCAAAGCAGGGAAGCATACACACAAATATATTATTATTATTTAGGAATTTGGACGTTTTATAGTTTAAAAAACCCCCAAAACTTAGGAGCCATCATGGGGGGAAAAAATCAGAATATAGGCTTCTTTGAACTCCACACTATTCCCCCATTTTTTCCTCTTCTCTTTTTATCACTTGTCCCCCAGCTAAACTGGATGGTGGAGAGACACTTCCTAGTAATGCAAACAAAACCAATGCAAGGACGTAATATCCCACCATGTGTTGCAGCAAATCTATGCTTTATTATTCTATCAATCATAAATATTGTTACGGATATAGTCTTCACGGTGGATTAGTTCTGATTCGTACTTGGTTGCCTATGGAGGCGGGCGCTGTAATATTTCCAGGTCTTGATCTGGGCCAGTGGTTGGAGTTCAGAATAGACAGATAATGTTTTAGCATGATATGAGGGAGGGGAAGGGAGGGAGAGAAAAGCTGCCTTTCTCCACACAGGCGCCAGCAAACTTTTTCAGCAGGGGGCCGGTCCACCGTCCCTCAGACCTTGTGGGGGGCCGGACTATATTGGGGGGGGGAATGAATGAATTCCTATACCCCACAAATAACCCAGAGATGCATTTTAAATACAGTGGTACCTCAGGTTAAGTACTTAATTCGTTCCGGAGGTCCGTACTTAACCTGAAACTGTTCTTAACCTGAAGCACCACTTTAGCTAATGGGGCCTCCCGCTGCCGCTGCGCCGCCGGAGCACGATTTCTGTTCTCATCCTGAAGCAAAGTTCTTAACCCGAAGCACTATTTCTGGGTTAGCGGTGTCTGTAACCTGAAGCGTATGTAACCCGAGGTACCACTGTACAGTCACACCTCAGGTTGAATATGCTTCATGTTGAGCTCGTTCGAGTTGCGCTCCGCGGCAACCCGGAAGTAACGGAGCGTGTTACTTCCGGGTTTCGCCGCTTGCGCATACGCTCAAAATGACATCGCGCGCATGCGCAGAAGCAGCAGAAAGAGATGCGTGCGTGCTCAGACTTGCAGTGGCTAGTTATGTTTGCTTCTGGATGTGAATGGGGCTCCGGAATGGATCCCGTTCGTATCCAGACGTACCGCTGTAAAAGCACATGTTCTACTCATGTAAAAACACCAGGCAGGCCCCACAAATAACCCAGAGATGCATTTTAAATAAAAGGACACTTTCTACTCATGTAAAAACACGCTGATTCCCGGACCACCTGCGGGCCGGATTGAGAAGGCGATTGGGCCGGATCTGGCCCCCCCCCCCCGGGCCTTAGTTTGCCTACCCATGCTCCACACCATTCAGAATTTCCTGTGCATTCATCCGAAGTGCACCCAGAAGCCGGTTTGTTTGCATCACTCCATGTGGAGCCGGGAACGTCTTGCACCTGATTGGCTGGATGTGACATCATGCTCTGAAGCTTCCAGCTCCTTCGCTCAGATGCCGCCCCTTCCCGAAGCTTGTTAATTCCACAAACTAATTAATCTGCCAAGAGATAGATCAGCGCCTCTTGACAAGCAGGAGGAGGGTGGGTGGATATTATATGAGCGGGGAGATCAGGGAGGGAGGGCGGCGAAGGGAGGGCGCTTGTGACAACTATTATTACGGAGTGTTTCTAATTAAACAAAAATGTTAATCTTGTGGCACATTGTGCAGAATTCCTCGGAGTTTAATTAAAACAACCGCGGCTGGAGGCGTGATCAGATTCGAGATGAGATCTGCGAAGGACGTGGTTCCCAGAGGCTAGCACATGCCACCAGCCGGGGGTGGGGGAATAGGGGGGAAGACGAGAGCCCCCCACCCACCTGAGAAGGGAGCTGCTGGCATGCAAAAACAGGGACCACCGGTGCGCATCTAAACACCCCAAAACGCCCGGGGTTCCCAACAAGCAATCGTTTAAGCCTTGCAGCTAGAATTTTGCTGGCCAAAAATTGGAAACTACAAGAAGTGCCAATAGTGGAGGAATCATAGAATCATAGAGTTGGAAGAGACCACAAGGGCCATCGAGTCCAACCCCCTGCCAAGCAGGAAACACCATCAGAGCACTCCTGACATATGGTTGTCAAGCCTCTGCTTAAAGACCTCCAAAGAAGGAGACTCCACCACACTCCTTGGCAGCAAATTCCACTGTCGAACAGCTCTTACTGTCAGGAAGTTCTTCCTAATGTTTAGGTGGAATCTTCTTTCTTGTAGTTTGGATCCATTGCTCCGTGTCCGCTTCTCTGGAGCAGCAGAAAACAACCTTTCTCCCTCCTCTATGTGACATCCTTTTATATATTTGAACATGGCTATCATATCACCCCTTAACCTCCTCTTCTCCAGGCTAAACATGCCCAGCTCCCTTAGCCGTTCCTCATAAGGCATCGTTTCCAGGCCTTTGACCATTTTGGTTGCCCTCCTCTGGACACGTTCCAGTTTGTCAGTGTCCTTCTTGAACTGTGGTGCCCAGAACTGGACACAGTACTCCAGGAGAGGTCTGACCAGAGCAGAATACAGTGGCACTATTACTTCCCTTGATCTAGATGCTATACTCCTATTGATGCAGCCCAGAATTGCATTGGCTTTTTTAGCTGCCGCGTCACACTGTTGGCTCATGTCAAGTTTGTGGTCAACCAAGACTCCTAGATCCTTTTCCCATGTACTGCTCTCAAGCCAGGTGTCACCCATCTTGTATTTGTGCCTCTCATTTTTTTTGCCCAAGTGCAATACTTTACATTTCTCCCTGTTAAAATTCATCTTGTTTGTTTTGGCCCAGTTCTCTAATCTGTCAAGGTCGTTTTGAAGTGTGATCCTGTCCTCTGGGGTGTTAGCCACCCCTCCCAGTTTGGTGTCATCTGCAAATTTGATCAGGATGCCCTTGAGTCCATCATCCAAGTCGTTGATAAAGATGTTGAATAAGACCGGGCCCAAGACAGAACCCTGTGGCACCCCACTAGTCACTCTTCTCCAGGATGAAGAGGAACCATTGATGAGCACCCTTTGGGTTCGATCAGTCAGCCAGTTACAAATCCACTGAGGAATGGCAGATGAAGATGATGGACTTTTTGGAGCTAGCCGACCTGACCGGAAGAGTCCGCGACCAGAAGGAGTATCAAGAGGAATGGAAGAAATTTAAAGATTATTTAGTTAAATATGTTAAGATAACTTAAACAGAAATACTTGGGAGTAACAGATTGCCCTATGATTTAAATATGTGATATTGTGAAGACAATGGAGAAAAGTCAAAATGAAAAGGAAGAAATCTGTTAATCGACCAAGTAAATTCTATGTGAAAATAGTTTTGGAAAACTGCTACAATGATCTATATGGAAACTCAGCCAGGGAGATTCAAGGAAGTCACCCAACATTGATAACAAAAGTGGATTTTTTTACAGCTTGGATATATGTTTGTTTGCTTGTTTTTTGATGTTTTCTTTTGTTTGTTTGTGGATATGTTTGTTATAAATTTGGAAAACTAATAAAATAAAAAATCGATCAAGCCTTGCGATCTGGTCCAGCGTCCTGTTCCACGCTGCTCTCAGTAGGTTCAGTGGCAGACTGGCATCTGAGGGCAAAGCTCTTGGCGCCTGCTCGCTGGCGAACTCAAGCTCAGGGCGTAGTTCCTGCCCAAACCTTTGATGATCAGATTGGGGCGATGAAGGAGCCAAAGGCACACAGGCAGACACCACGCAAGCAAAGGCGTTGAAGGAGGAGGTGTTAGTGCCTCCTCAGAGATGGATGCCTGTTGCTTTTGTCCATGGAGTTTTCTTGGCAGGGATACTGGAGTGGCTTGCCGGTTCCTGCTCCAGGTGGATCACGTTTGGTCAAAACTCTCCACTATGACCTGTCCATCTTGGGTGGCCCTGCACGGCATGGCTCATAGCTTCTCTGAGTTATTCAAGCCCCTTCGCCACGGCAAGGCAGTGATCCATGAAGAAACAACAAAGGTCAACAAATGCCAACAAAGGTCCGTATATTTAAAGCCATGGTTTTCCCAGTAGTGATGTACGGAAGTGAGAGCTGGACCATAAAGAAGGCTGATGGCCGAAGAATGGATGCTTTTGAATTCTGGTGCTAGAGGAGACTCTGGAGAGTCCCATGGACTGCAAGAAGATCAAACCTCTCCATTCTGAAGGAAATCAGCCCTGAGTGCTCACTGGAAGGACAGATCCTGAAGCTGAGGCTCCAAGACTTTGGCCACCTCATGAGAAGAGAAGACTCCCTGGAAAAGACCCTGATGTTGGGAAAGATGGAGGGCACAAGGAGAAGGGGATGACAGAGGACGAGATGGTGGGACAGTGTTCTCGAAGCTACCAGCATGAGTTTGACCAAGCTGCGGGAGGCAGTGGAAGACAGGAGGGCCTGGCGTGCTCTGGTCCAGGGGGTCACAAAGAGTCGGGCACAACTAAACAACAATAACAACAGAGATGGATGGGGATGGTTTTCGACAAGTTCAGAGGCAGCGTTGGTGGCCGAACAGGCGGTGTGGGTGACCCGGAACTAGCCTCCAACAGGGGAAGCCTGTGCCTTGAACTCCTTCACGCAACGCAGGGCTGAACTGCAAAGAGAGCAGCGGTGGGCTCTAACTTGCATGGCTTTGAAAGGGGGTTAGACAATTGCATGGGGGAGAATAAGGCTCCACTGTTGGGGGCTGTGATGCTCCAGAATACCAGTTGCCTGCAGGCGGAAAGAATTGCTCTTGTGCAGGAGTCAGCAAACTTTTTCAGCAGGGGGCCGGTCCACTGTCCCTCAGGCCTTGTGTGGGGGCCGGACCACACTTTGGAAAAAATAATAATGAACGGATTTCTATGCTCCACAAATAACCCAGAGATGTATTTTAAATAAAAGGACACATTCTACTTGTGTAAAACCACACTGATTCCTGGACCGCCTGCAGGCCAGATTTAGAAGGCAATTGGGACAGATCCGGCCCCCGGGCCTTAGTTTGCCTACCCATGCTCTTGTGCTCGGATCGCCTGGTTAGCCCCTGCGAGAACAGGATGTTGGAAAAGATGGACCCCCTCTGGCCTGATCCATTCTTATTTGGTGCATGCAAAGACTTGTGCAACACTGCATTCCCCGCTGTCACCAAACTTCAGTTGAAAGCACACATTGTGCCTTGGCAAAGTGAGGGGGCTGCTTTCAGGTCAGGCCTTTTGGGGGTCTACGTTTGTCTTGGAACAGGTACAACGCAGACGTCAGCCGCCTCTCCTTGGGATGATGTCACCCCTACACGGCCACATCTGCAGGGCTTGGTCTTCTCTGTTCGCAGCAGCCTTTCCCAGAGGGTTCTCCCCCTTGCTGTGCACCCCTTGTTGTCCGCCCGTCCGTCCCCGACTCTCCTTGCTGGAATCAGCCGCTTGTTAAGTGAAAGTGCAAAGGTCTCCAAGGGTTGCCGAAAGCTGCTGCATTGCAGCTCTTTTAATAGGGCGCATTGAGAAACAAACGGAAAAGGACGATCCCACGCTAAGGATCATTGAAAATAAAACTGCCGATATCATAGCGCTGCTAAGCAAATCTGGGGGCAGCCGCGCTTGGAATACCGTGAAGGGTTCTGGTCGCCTTGGTCCAAAAAGGGTATCATGGAGTTGGGAAAAGGTTCAGGAAAGGGAAACCAGACTCATAGAGTTGTAAAGTCGGAAGGGGCCATGAGGGTCTCATCCAGTAGCCCGACCCGTTGCAATGTAAGAATCTTTTGCCCAGTGTGCGGATCCAACCCACAACCCTGAGATTAAGAGTCTCGTGCTCCACCAACTGGAAATGATCAAGGGGATGGACCGATTCCCCTGCGAAGAGCGGTTGCTACCTCTCAGGGTTGTTGTCCGGGATAAATGAGAAAAGGGAGAACCAGGTACAAGCCACCTTGGGCTCCTTGGGGCAACAGGTGGGAAATAAATGCAATAATAATACAGTGGGACGCGGGTGGCGCTGTGGGTTAAACCACAGAGCCTAGGGCTTGCCGATCAGAAGGTCGGCGGTTCGAATCCCCGCGACGGGGTGAGCTCCCGTTGCTCGGTCCCTGCTCCTGCCAACCTAGCAGTTCGAAAGCACGTCAAAGTGCAAGTAGATAAATAGGTACCACTCCGGCGGGAAGGTAAACGGCGTTTCCGTGCACTGCTCTGGTTCGCCAGAAGTGGCTTAGTCATGCTGGCCACATGACCCAGAAGCTGTATGCTGACTCCCTTGGCCAATAATGCGAGATGAGCGCCGCAACCCCAGAGTCGGCCACGACTGGACCTAATGGTCAGGGGTCCCTTCATCCTTTACCTTTAATACAGTGGACGCTCGGGTTGAAAACGTGATCCATGCAGGATGCACGCTCGCAACTTGCAACATTCGCAACCCGCAGCGGCGCGTCTGTGCATGTGCAAAGCGCAATTTAGCACTTTTGCGCATGCGCGACTGCCGAAACCCGGAAGTAACCCGTTCCGGTCCTTCCGGGTTTCGGCGGTCCGTAACCCGAAAAAACGCAACCTGAAGTGTCTGTAACCAGAGGTATGACTGTACAAATAATAAGCGGCCCTGATTTAAGGCAGCGTCCAGTGTATTCCTGTTGGAAACCTTTGTTGAGCGGGCTACCCTAGGTAGTAGAGACGGCGGAGGTTTGGAGTAGGGAGAAGAGGGAAGAAAGAAAAGCATGAGGAGGGGGGGGAAGGGGGTTGGGGAGGCACAAAGAGTCAGGGAGGCTGTCCACACTCGCTCGCCTGCTCTTTGTGAAAAAGCAGAGGTTAATAGATTCAGTCGTTGTCCTTTTAACTCTCCCCAGCAGTTACAAATGAGTCCGGCACAAGGGGAAGGAGAAGTCGATCTTTGTGGCCCGAAATCCAAAGACAGGTCAAAAGGATAACTTTGTCTGAGAAAAGGAATTGGAGGGGGGGGGGAGAGAGAGAGTGTGGCTGCACAGAAGAATCTAGTGACACTTTCTGGACCCTCGATTCGATTGCAAACTGGCAACTCTGGGGTGAGCAATTAAAGCAGCCCCGGAGCTCTTACACCCCAGACTCGCTTCTTGAAAAAACTGGACTTCTGCGACAAGGAAAATGTGTGGTGAAGGGATTCGCTCATAGGTTCAGAGGATTGCAGAGTTGGGAGGGGCCCAGGGGGGGTCATCCAGCCCAACCCCTGCAAAGCAGGAATCTCAATGAAAGCATCTGTGGGTGATGGACATCCAACTTCCAAGGAATAAGTTTTATGCTTTCTTTCTTCTTTCAGATCAGGATGAACTCCTCTCTTCTAGGGCGGCAAGTATTGCACTGCATCGTGCAAAACTCTCTAGGGAGAGTTACAGGTAGGTGGCCGTGTTGGTCTGCTGTAGTGCAAAGTGCAAGTAGATAAATAGGTACCACTCCGGCGGAAAGGTAAACGGTGTTTCCGTGCGCTGCTCTGGTTCGCCAGAGATAACTAGAGCATGCACCACTCTGGCGAGACAGTCTGCGGGCAGGTAGGATGCTTCTGAATCCTAGTTGCTGAAGACTCCAGGAGGGGAGAGTTGCTTGTGGGCTTCCTCACTGGGGCATCTTGGTTGGCCACTGGGAGAAGAGGATGCTGGGCTAGGTGTGCCCCCCTTTGGGGCTGAGGCATATTTATCCTGATTTGTTGCCAGGCAGATTAGACATCAGTGGCTGGTTTAGTGAGCATGCATCGTTAATTTGTTTGCGTGGAGTTTAGAAGGTGGGTAGGCCAACTAAGGCCCAGGGGCCGGATCCGGCCCAATTGCCTTCTCATTCTGGCCCGCGGACGGTCCAGGAATCCGCGTCTTTTTACATGAGTAGAAAGTGTCCTGCTGGCCACATGACCCGGAAGCTGTACGCCGGCTCCCTTGGCCAATAAAGCGAGATGAGCGCCGCAACCCCAGAGTCGGCCACGACTGGACCTAATGGTCAGGGGTCCCTTTACCTTTACCTTAAGGGATCCCAAAGCATCATACAGTCCAGCCCTCTGTAATGCAGGATTCACAGCTTAAGAATCCCTGACGGGTGGCCAACCAACATTTGTTTAAAAACTTCCAGGAAACAAGAGTCCACCACCTTCTGAGAGAGTCTGTTTCACTGTGAACAGTGACCAGAAGGTTCGGTCGGATTCTCATTCTTTTGTAAAAAGAAGCCATGGGTTCGAATCCTACCCTCCAGAGCAGGAGAATACAAGCATGCTCCCTCTTCCATGGGACAGCCCTTGAGATATTTGAAGACGACTATCCTATCCTCCTGTCTGCCTCCACTTTTCCAAGCTAAACATCCCCAACTCCTTCAACCGCTCCTCACAAGGCTTGGTTTGCAGACCCTTCACCATCTTGGTCACCCTTGCTTTGACGCAGCATCTTCTAAACCAGGGGTCAGCAAACTTTTTCAGCAGGGGGCCGGTCCACTATCCCTCAGACCTTGTGAGGGGCCGGACTATATTTTGAAAAAATAAATGAACGAATTCCTATGCCCCACAAATAATGCAGAGATGCGTTTTAAATAAAAGGACACATTCTACTCATGTAAAAACACCAGGCAGGCCCCACAAATAACCCAGATGTGCATTTTAAATAAAAGGACACTTTCTACTCATGTAAAAACACGCAGATTCCTGGACCATCCGCGGGCCGGAATGAGGCGGCGATCGGGCCGGATCCGGCCCCCGGGCCTTAGTCGGCCTACCCACCTTCTAAACTCCACGCAAACAAATTAACGATGCATGCTCACTAAACCAGCCACTGATGTCTAATCTGCCTGGCAACAAATCAGGATAAATATGCTCAATTAACAGGTTGTCTAGAGGCGTCCGGCGTTGCAGCAGCTCACTCATCCCCCAACATTCCTGCTCAGCCACCCCAAGCTTGGGGTTCCTGCTGCCCCCACGCAGCGGCTCAAAGCTCCCAGGATGCAAATTCATGGAGGAGAAGACTTTCAATGGTCACCAGCCATGACAGCTAAGCTCTGCCTTCCCTGTTGGAGGCAGAAATGCTTGCGAATGCCAGCTCCTGGAAACTGCAGGAGGGGGGGACGGATCCTGTGTTCTGGTCCTGCTTTAAGGTTTCCCATTGGGCCACCTGGCTGGCCACTGTTAAATCAGTGTGGGAGTGTTAAGATCAGAAGGTGGAAAATATGAAAACAATGAGAAGAGGCAGGGCTGAAGATTTGGAGATATGCTTCAGAGGTCCAGACTATGAGGAGCCCCGAAAAATCAATAATTACAATTTGGTCTTTTTTATTATTTTAGTTTCTTGTTTTTAATTGGATTATGGTGTGGATATGTTGATTGGCTGTTTTTACTGGAAAATCAATAAAAATGATTTTTAAAAAAAGAGAATCAGTGTGGCATAGCAGTTGGGAGTGTCAGCCTAGGAGACCAGGGTTTGAATCCCTGTCCAGCCACGAAAATCACTAAATCCTAAATGCTCACAGACTGACTGTTGAATTATCTGTTCCCTGGTACCTTGCCTGGCATCAATGTCAATCTCACCGGTTGCTAGTTACCTGTGTCTTCCTTTTTCCCATTTTTGAAGATGGGGACAACCTTTGCCTGCCTCCAGTCTGTAGGGACCTCACCTGTTCTCCAATAACTCTCAAAGATCATAGGCAAAGGCTCTGAAATTACACTCGCAAGCTCCTTTCGTACCCCTGGATGCAGCTCACCAGGCCCCGGAGATTTGAATTCACTTAAAATAGCTAGGTGTTCCCTTGCTACCTCTTTTCCTATCTTGGGCTGCAGCTCTCTCCTTACACCATTTACATAGCTGTCAGCTTACAGATTTGAAAATAAGGGACCAGCAGCCTCGGAAATAAGGGATCAGCAGCCAAAATAAGGGATTTTCCAAGCACAGGTATGTTCAACTTCTGAGCCCCTCCGAGCCAAAGGCAGAAAGCCTCAAGCGCAGCAGCCAAATGAAGCCTCAAGCGGTGGTTCCCACAGCGCAGCAACCCGGCAAAGGGGATGCAGCAAGGAAAACCACCATCACCTCTCCGCTGGGAAGCGCTGAGCAAAGGCGAGTCCCCAGGCAACGCAGCCGATTTGATCGGCACAAGGCATGCAAGCTCCACCCCCAGTCGTCCTTAGACTCCTTATTGGGTGAGCAACCCAGCCAAGCAACACAGTTGGAGCCTCCCTCCTCCCTGGCCGGCAGGGAGGGAGGGAGAGGAGCTGCTTCCTTTGAAACCCGGGAAATTTAAGGGGCATCATCAATAAGGGACAGCAGCGGGAAACGGCGCTGGGATAAGGGAGTTTCCCGCCAAATAAGGGACGGTTGACAGCTATGACCATTTATCTTGTTACCACCAGGTTGGGCATCCCTTTCCTTTTGGGTGAAGACAGAGGCAAAGTCGGTGTTGAGTACTTCCAGCTTTTTCTCTGTCACCCAATAGCATTTCTCCATGTTCCCCATGCAGAGGACCTACCGCTTGCTTGTTCTTCCTCTTAATTCGGACATAGCCAAAGAAACCATTTTTTAAAATTATTTTTGACCTCTCTTGCAAGTCTGAGATCGTTTTGAGCTTTAGCCAGCCTGACTTGCCCCCTGCAAGAGTTGGCTACCTGTGTATACTCCTCCTTTGTGAGTTCCCATTTCTTCCATTTCTTATACATGCCCATCTTAACTCTCAGCTCATCTGTAAGCTCCTTATGCAGACACACCGGTTTCTTTAAATGCCTCCCACTCTCCTTTCTTGTTGGAATTGTCTGCATTTGGGCCTTCAATATTTCTCCTTTTAGAAGTTCCCATCCTTCTTGGACTCCCTTCTCTGAGTATTTCTTTTTTTTTTTTAAGAAATATTTATTAAGATTTTACAAAAACAAATATACGGAAACACATAATAATAAAAATAAAAATTAAAAAAAATAATTAAAAAAAATACAGAAAAAACAAGAAAAATTAAAAACAATTATTTTTCATAACTTAAAACTCATTTGCTTGTTTCATTGACTTCCTCACACCTCCCCTTCTTCTATTCCCATTTAAATAATAAAATCAGCAAATCCTTACCCTCTTTCATTTATCTTATCTCTATAACTTAACATTTTATAACTCAGTATTTTCATCCATTATCAATTCATTTTTCCATATTCTTAAAGCATTACAGCTGGAAACCACTTAATTTCTATCCAACATCATTCTAACATTCATTAATTTTGCAATATTTCTGTAGGTAGTCTTTAAATTTCTTCCAATCTTCTTCCACCGCCTCTTCTCCCTGGCTTCTCTGAGTATTTCTGACCATGGGGTCACACCCAGAAGCTCCTTAAGCTTTTTGAAACTGGCCTTCTTAAAGTCCAGACTTAGTTTTGCCTTTCCTCTGTATCACGAAACCCGGGAGATTATAATCACTCCTGGTAGAGGACAAGGATGCTGAGATCACCCTAAGGGTGGCCAAATTCTGTGCGACTGCCATAAAACTCAGGGAACAAGCTGTACTACCAAAATGACTAAGGTTTTAAATGACAATTTTAGGTTATATTTTAATGCTCAAGATTTAATATACAGTGGTACCTCGGGTTAAGTACTTAATTCGTTCCGGAGGTCCGTTCTTAACCTGAAACTGTTCTTAACCTGAAGCACCACTTTAGCTAATGGGGCCTCCCTCTGCCGCTGCGCGATTTCTGTTCTCATCCTGAAGCAAAGTTCTTAACCCGAGGTAATATTTCTGGGTTAGCGGAGTCTGTAACCTGAAGCGTATGTAATAATAATAATAATAATAATAATAATATTTTTTTATTTATACCCCGCCCTCCCCAGCCAAGGCCGGGCTCAGAGCGGCTTACAAGCAATAATAAAAACAAGATGAATGAATACAACTTAAAAACAAAAATAAAATACAACATTAAAATAATGGAACACTAAAATATTAAAATGTAGCCTCATCGCAGGAGGAGAAGGAAAAGAAAAAAGAAAGAGAGGGAGGGAGGGAATCAAATTGGCTCCAAGCCAAAGGCCAGGCGGAACAACTCTGTCTTACAGGCCCTGCAGAAAGAAATCAGATCCTGCAGGGCCCTGGTCTCATGAGACAGAGCGTTCCACCAAGTTGGGGCCAGTGCTGAAAAGGCCCTGGCTCTGGTTGAAGCTAATCTGACTTCCTTAGGGCCTGGGACCACTAGGGTGTTGCTATTTATGGACCCTGAGGCTCTCCGTGGGGCATACCGGGAGAGGCGGTCCCGTAGGTACGAGGGTAACCCAAGGTACCACTGTAGACAGTAGAACAGACTTCCCTCAGATGGTGATGGACTCTCCTTCCTTGGAGGATTTAAAGCAGAGCTTGGATGGCCACCAGTCCTGGACAATCTAGCTGAAATTCCTGCATTGCAGGGGGTTGGACTAGATGACCACTGGGTTCCTTCCAACGCTACAATTCTATGACTTGATGGGCTACTGGCCTGAACCAGCAGGGCTTTTATTAAGTCCACCCTTGTTGTGTGCTGAGATTTTATTCTTACTCCCTACTCTCCAGTTCTGGCAGCGGGGGGACGCAGACAACGTCTGCTTAAGGCCATCAGTGTTTTCCGGCTGGGTGGCCACCTCTTTTTGCTAGCCGGAGAGAGCCGCAGCAATTAGCACATCACCTAACGAAGCTCTTAGAGAGCCCAGCGAGGGGGTGTTGGCTGTGTTTCAACCAGGAAGCACTAGTCGGCCGCGTAATGAGCGTGCCAGCTGTTCGGTGGCAACCCCCCCTTGTCAGCCGGGTCCCTCCTCGGCTGACACTTTTGCCTGTTTGCCAGCCCCCAACGGAGGGGGAGACAAGGCAGGCTGCTTCGTGGGTCCCCACCCCAGACGAGCGACAGCTGCGGAGCTTGCAGAGGCCCAGAGCTTGAACAGCTGCAGTTGCGGGGCAATTCCAGCCTTGCGTAATATATTCCCCCCCCCCCGCTCTTTCCGCACATTTGTATTTGTCACCAAAGAGGGCTCCCCCACGACGGCACTAAGGATCCATTTAAAACAGTGCCCGCTATGTGATTTATTCGCTATCAGCGCGCCAGTACTTAATGTTCATTATTTGTGCTTGTTTGTTTTGCTACCTTGTTCTTTTCCCCAGTTGTCTTTTTTTGGGGGGGGGGGGGGAGACTGCCTTTTCCCCGTTTTTGTTGTTGTTGTTTTTTGCCATTGCTCACTCCTAGGAATGTGGGTAAAAAGGTAAAGGGACCCCTGACCATTAGGTCCAGTCGCAGCCGACTCTGGGGTTGCGGCGCTCATCTCGCTTTATTGGCCGAGGGAGCCAGCGTACAGCTTCCGGGTCATGTGGCCAGCAGGACTAAGCCGCTTCTGGCGAACCAGAGCAGCGCACGGAAACGCCGTTTACCTTCCCGCCGGAGCGGTACCTATTTATCTATTTGCACTTTGACGTGCTTTCGAACTGCTAGGTGGGCAGGAGCAGGGACCGAGCAACGGGAGCTCACCCCGTCGTGGGGATTCGAACCGCCGACCTTCCGATCGGCAAGCCCTAGGCTCTGTGGTTTAACCCACAGCGCCACCTGTGTCCCAGGAATGTGGGGAGCAGCCTTAAATAAGAGTCTAGGGTTGCATCTGGCGCAGCCATCCTGACTGCAGACCCGCAGATGTTAGCAGAGCTCTCTGTAGCGAATATGCAGACTGACAGCATGAAAGCTCGTTGGTTTGAAGAACTTTTGATGCTGATGTCGGCTGCAGGCAGGATTCTGGCAGCCGAGTGATGGAAATATTTGGGGGGGAAATATGCATTTGTGGTGGTGGTTTCGGAACCTACGGATTTGGGCTACTGAGGAAAACATGCACATTTCTGGTCCCTTCTCAATTCTATGATTTTATTTCCTTGGACTCAAGATGCCCAACGTTGATCATCCACGCTAGCTCAGGAAATACGGAAGTTGTGATTAATATTGGTGTTTCCCCATTTCTTCCCCTTATCATTTATTGTTTGTTTGCTTTGTATACAGTGGTACCTCAGGTTTAGTACTCTGCAGTATTTCTGAGAGGGGTCTTCTCTCAGACTTACTGGAATATGCTTGACCTTGGAGCCTTCTGCACTCCACATATGAGCTACAGCCCATCCCTTAAAGAGTCAGTGACTCTGAATAAAGGGCTTATTTAAACATCAATATAGGGAGCTACCTTATACGGCTTCAGACTTCTGGTCCACCTAGCCCAATATTGTCTACACTGACTGGCAGATGCTCTCCAAGATTTCAAACAGGGGTCTTTCTCAGCCCTACCTAGAGTTGCTGAGGAGTGAACCTGGGAAAATCTGCGGGGACGAAGCTTTATTGTGTGTGTGTGTGTGTGTGTGTGTGTGTGTAGGGGATTCCAAATCTAGACAGCATCTTAAAAAGCAGAGACATCACCTTCCCAACAAAGGTCCGTATAGTTAAAGTTATGGTTTTCCCAGTAGTGATGTATGGAAGTGAGAGCTGGACCATAAAGAAGGCTGATCGCCGAAGAATGGATGCTTTTGAATGATGGTGCTGGAGGAGACTCTTGAGAGTCCCATGGACTGCAAGAAGATCAAACCTCTCCATTCTGAAGGAAATCAGCCCTGAGTGCTCACTGGAAGGACAGATCCTGAAGCTGAGGCTCCAAGACTTTGGCCACCTCATGAGAAGAGAAGACTCCCTGGGAAAGACCCTGATGTTGGGAAAGATTTAGGGCACAAGGAGAAGGGGACGACAGAGGACGAGATGGTGGGACAGTGTTCTCGAAGCTACCAGCATGAGTTTGACCAAACTGCGGGAGGCAGTGGAAGACATTAGTGGCTGGTGTGGGGTCACGAAGAGTCGGACACGACTAAATGACTAAACAACAAGGGGATTCCAAAATTTGCAGAAAACCAGCAACATCTTAAGTGTGCGTGGAATCGAAACCTGCCACATAAGGACTGAGCAACTCCCAGGTAGCCACAGAACTGACTGCCCACAGAGGGGAAAGAAATGGGAAACTGAGCGGCAGAACATATGGAATGGCACATCTTGGAAAAGGAATGGCTGGCTGATGCTCTCAACAGACTGACGCACTCTACACGAACACATTTTGCAGCGTAGTAGCAAATCACTTTGGGGTGCAGCATGGGGAACAATTCGCCAATGAATGCGGGTGGCGCTGTGGTCTAAACCACTGAGCCTCTTGGGCTTGCTGATCAGAAGGTCGGCGGTTCGAATCCCTGCGACGGGGTGAGCTCCCGTTGCTCGGTCCCAGCTCCTGCCAACCTAGCAGTTCGAAAGCAAGTCAAAGTGCGAGTAGATAAATAGGTACCACTCCGGCGGGAAGGTAAACGGCGTTTCCGTGCGCTCTGGTTTCCGTTACGGTGTCTCGTTGCGCCAGAAGCAGTTTAGTCCTGCTGGCCACATGACTCAGAAAGCTGTCTGTGGACAAACGCCGGCTCCCTCAGCCTGAAAGCGAGATGAGCGCCGCAACCCCATAGTCGCCTTTGACTGAACTTAAACGTGCAGGGGTCCTTTACCTTTTATGAGGCTTTTGAAATTTCTGACAGCTGAAGCACTTTTTTTCTGACTTGAAAGAAGAGGGTCCGCTTCATTCGTATGAACCTTCTGAAAAAGTTTCGACTTTGAAAGTGTCTAGACACGGGTAGGCAAACTAAGGCCCGGGGGCCGGATATGGCCCAATCACCATCTAAATTCGGCCCACGGACAGACCAGGAATCAGTGTGTTTTTACATGAGTAGAATGTGTCTTTTTATTTAAAATGCATCTCTTGGTTATTTGTGGGGCCTGCCTGGTGTTTTTTACATGAGAAGAATGTGTGGTTTTATTTAAAATGCATCTCTGGGTTCTTTGTGGGGCATAGGAATTCGTCCCCCCCCCCCAAAAAAAAACATAGTCCGCCCCCCCACAATGTCTGAGGGACAGTGAACCGGCCCCCTGCTGAAAAAGCTTGCTGACCCCTGGTCTAAGGTATACAAACTTGCTCTCTCGTCATCACTGCACCAGGCGGAATTGACTGAGCCCAACAGCAGAGATGCGAGGGACAGATCCAGCCACTGGGCTGACTGGAAGAAGGCAAGTTCAGCGTGGCAGTCCATGCAAACAATCCATGGAAGGAAGTTCTGACCAAACGATCCTGCAACAACTTACAGAGAGGAGTGGCAAAGTTATGCGCCCTCAGCGGATGCTGGTGTTAAAGAAGGGAGCTTAGAATAATGAATTGTGCAGAGGGGGAAGGAGACTAAAGTTTTATTTTTTAAAAATAATAATAAAATGTCATGTTTTGGGGAAGAGAAGTTCAGTGGCTGGGCAACTGGCGTGCCGGCAGAAGGCCCCAGATCCAGTCCTGTTTAAAATGATGAGATGTTCAGTGATGGAGGGCGGGGGGGGGGGGAGAATCTCTCTCTCGGCCCAATACCCTAGAGACACGCTGTCAGTCAGAATTAAGAGCAATATCGGGGGAGACGGTCTATCGCAGTAAAAGAGCTTCCTGAGCTCCTAACAACAAGAAGGGTAATATTTCATTTTCCCAGAAACCATCACAAACAACTGGAAACGCAGCGAAGACATATCTGTTGCCCTCCAATCCCAGCCCCTTGAGACGCTGTTAAGATAAAGCGGTGCTTCGCCTGATACGGAAACTTCTCCCTGCTTAACTCCCGACAGCGTAGAATCTCGTCAAAGCGACACCTTGCCACTCACTGGGAGAGGCAGACGGCTAGGCAGCACAACGTGTTGGCATCGCAGAACAAGGACTTGGGGGCCTCTCGCTGAGCTCCAGGAATGCCCCCTGCTCCTTTGCAAGGCAGAGTGGCAGTTGGTTGAACGTACGAGAGCAACAGGGAACAGGGGTTGGCGCTGTGTTCTAAACCACTGAGCCTCTTGGGCTTGCCGATCAGAAGGTTGGCGGTTCGAATCCCCGTGATGGGGTGAGCTCCCGTTGCTCGTTCCCAGCTCCTGCCAACCTAGCAGTTCGAAAGCATGCCAGGGCAAGTAGATAAATAGGTACCGCTCCGGCAGGAAAGTAAACAGCGTTTCCGTGCGCTGCTATGGTTTCGCCAGAAGTGGCTTAGTCATGCTGGCCACATGACCCGGAAAAACTACGGACAAACGCCAGCTCCCTCGGCCTGTAAAGTGAGATGAGCGTCGCAACCCCAGAGTCGTCCGCGACTGGACTTAACTGTCAGGGGTCCCTTAAAGGTAAAGGGACCCCTGACCATTAGGTCCAGTCGTGGATGACTCTGGGGTTGTGGCGCTCATCTCACTTTATTGGCTGACGGAGCCGGCATACAGCTTCTGGGTCTTGTGGCCAGCAGGACTAAGCCGCTTCTGGTGAACCAGAGCAGCGCACGGAAACGCCGTTTACCTTCCTGCTGGAGCAGTACCTATTTATCTACTTGCACTTTGACGTGCTTTCGAACTGCTAGGTTGGCAGGAGCAGGGACCGAGCAATGGGAGCTCACCCCGTCGTGGGGATTCGAGCCACCGACCTTCTGATTGGCAAGTCCTAGGCTCTGTGGTTTAACCCACAGCGCCTTACCTTTACCTTTTTTTTATGGGAGCAAGAGAAAGTGCAAGGCGTTCCCTTGCTGAGAAAACAAGGAGGAGATGCAGAACTTCCTGCAGGAACTATCTGCTGCCATTATTATTATTATTATTATTATTATTATTATTATTATTATTTGACATGGACTTAAGGCAGTTTTCAGCTAAAAATAAGAACAGCTGGCGACATAGGGGGAAATCATTAAAAAACAATTAAACATGGATAGAGTTAAGTCTACCTGTTAAAAGCATACAGACAATTGCATTAAAATAGTCACAGCACCAGCCCTTGCCTTAAAAGAACTCAGTCGGCTGGAATTTTCTACTGGCAAATCCAACGCACATTCAACTTGCCCTGCAGAGCTTTATCCCAGATAAGCAGCCTTGGCATATTGGACAGACGAGACACCAAGCAATGAAAGATCTGCCCCGCCGCAGGAATTTACCTCTCAGGACAGTCAGTTTGGCGTTGACGGTGATCTCGGCCACGGAATTCTGAGCAACGCATTCGTAAATGTTTTCGTCCCGGGGGGTGCGGAGGGGCTGGATCCTCAAGACAGCGCCGGCACCTTCGTCAAACTCAATCGTCTGAGACGGGGAGAGGAGGAGAAAGTAAGTGTTAAAACGCCAAGGAGTTTTCTTTTTCCTTTTTATAATAATTTTTATTTATTTTAAAACCTATTGTTTAACAAACATTTCACCAAATTTCACCTCTTATACAATCTTTTTGGACTTCCACCAGCGCCTCTGTAGATCTTCCATATTTATAATTTCTTCTGCATTTCCTAAATTCATATTGCCTTTAATTATCATAACTAATATTATCCTTTTTGTTCAATAGTGCAATAATACAAATTATTCCCCTCACAAAACTTCCTGCAAACCTACAAATGTAATCTGTTCATCACAATTACTTTTCATATAGTCCGTAAATTTACGCCAATCTTCCGTGAATCTCTGGTCCTGACGGTTTCGAATTCTTCCTGTTAGTTTATCTAATTTTGCGTAGTCCATCAGTTTCATCCTCCAATCTTCTTTCGTCGGTAGTTCTTCTTGCTTCCAATTTTGTGCCAATAATATTCTTGCTGCCGTCATTGCGTACAAAAACAGTTTACAGTCATTTCTATTTATATCCTCCCCTAAATGCCTGATAAAAATGATTCAGGTTTTTTAATAAATGTATATTTCAACATTTTTTTCATCTCATTATATATCATTTCCCAGAAGTTTTTCACTTCCTGCAGCCAATCAGAAGCCGCGCTTTGGTTTCTGAACGTTTTGGAAGTCGAATGGACTTCTGGAACAGATTCCGTTCGACTTCCAAGGTACGACTGTATTTTAAAACTGAGGGTACAATGATAACAGTCATGCAGAAGATGCAATTTTGAGTCAACCATTGTTCTCTCTCTGACATCCCCCTCTGACACCCCTTCTTTCTCTTTTTTATATATATATATATTATTTATGATTTTCAGTTTTATACATTTCAATAATTTTACAATCGTTTTAACATTTCAAAACTCGGCTTCCTTCCCCCTCTTTCTGCGGTTCCTTAAATTTATTTTTAATATTTTCTGCATATCCAAATGAACTTAAATTTGCTCATTTATTCACCTACTTTAAATATATACTCTTATAAAACTGCAGGTTATTGCAACAACCCCACCAACGTTCTTATCTGTTTACAGTTTGTTTGTAAATGTTCAATAAACCACTTCCATTATTTTATAAAAAGCTCGTTATCTTGATTTCTTATTCTTCAGTCAAGTTTCGCCATTTCTGCATTTTCCATGAGTTTTCACATCCATTCTTCTTTCGCTGGGGCTTCTTCTTCTTTCCATTTTTGGGTGAGTAACATTCTTGCAGCTGTGGTTGCATGCATGAATAAATTGCTATAGAGTTTGGGTAGTTCAGTCCCTATAATCCCCAAAAGGAAAGCTTCTGGGTTTTTTCTTTTACAAACGATATTTTAAACATCTTTTTCAATTCATTATATATCATTTCCCAGTATACCACATATGATAAAAAGAACTTTCTTTCTCTTTACATTTTCAAGACTCTCCTGGCTTCAGCAAAAGAAACCTGAAGCTTGCGGGAACTCGCGCTGCGCTCCAAAGGCTTCAGGCGGCTATCCCTGAAGCCTGGAGAGCGAGAGGGGTCGGTGCGCACCGACCCCTCTTGCTCTCCAGGCTTCAGCGAAAGCAACGCGAAGCCTCCGGAGCGCAGAGGGAGCGCTCCCTCCATGCTCCGCATTGCTTTCGCTGAAGCCAAGGAGCCTGCATTTGCTCCATAGGATGCACACACATTTCCCCTTATTTATTTATTTTAAAATAATTTTTATTGAATGTTTTTATGTTACAAAAAATAATACAGCCATACTACCACTAAATATAATTAAGAAATAAAAATTACATGCATCAATATTTAGTTTATTTGTTATTTACCGTCTTATTTCCTCCCAAACATTGCATACAACAACACACATATGTGCAGACACCAACACACCCACACCCACACAGAAAATGATAATAATGATAGTAAATATTTTTTCCCTTTTTATCTTCCAAAGTCTTTTCTTCAACTTTGACTTCCTGTCAAGTCCCTTTGCATATGTTTTATCTTACATTCGAATGGACACAAAACAATAAACCTTTCTATATAACTTTTCTAATACATCCTGAAAACATAATAAATCCTTAATTGTAGTCCACCTCCTTTTAGTTCCTTTATCACTCGAATGCTAGCACGGAGTCAAAACTATTATTGTATTTTTGAACATATTTTTTATAAACATCCCATTTTTCCGCTAATTTTTGCTTTGAGTTTCCTCTGAGATTACAAGTCAGTTGAGCCGTCTCCACCAATTCCTGTAATTTGATTTGCCAATCTGTTATTTTTGGAGCCTCGTGATCTTGCCATCCCTTGGCCACAAGTATACGAGCCGCTGTGGTTGCATACAAAAATACCTCTCTCAGATTTTTTGGGATCTCTTTATCTAAAATACTTAATAGAAATGCCTCCGGTTTTTTAGTAAAAGTTATCCCCATCATCTTTTTTAATTCATCGCATATTTCCCCCCAGAAAATCTTAATCTTTCCACACGTCCACCACATGTGGATCATGTCACCGTTATTCCCCCTTAATTTTTGGAGGGGGGAAAGTGCGTCCTATAGAGCAAAAAATGCGGTATACATTTTTTGCCAATTTCTTTCTTTCTCTGTCACCCCTTCTCCCCCCAATCTCCCTCCCCGCTCAGCAGCCTTCCAGAGGAAGAGCGACGCTTTCAAGATGTCTCAACGGACTGACTACAGAGAGCCTTTTGAAACCAGGCTGAGAGTTGCAGGTTGCGCTTAAAACGACGGGAGAGAAATCTGTTGCATGCGTACGTTGACAAAAACAGGGACTAAAATCACATCACTCTCACACACATACACACTTCACACTGCCCTTCCTCTGAGTCCATCAGACAGAAAAAACAACAACCTAGCGACAAATTTGCCATTTGGATTTCTTATTTCCTGCACCGCACGACAGCTATTTTGTGCAGGAGATGAAAACCCTTCTCCCTCCTGAGCTTGCGCATAGAGAAACATCTGAAGAGACGTAAAAGATTTTGCACTGGGGTGGGTGGGAGAGGGGCACAGAACAAAACACACTGGAGATGCTGAAAGGACGCTTAAAAAAATTTAAGCGCCATTTCCATCTCAAACAACACTTTGAGGGACTAAAGATTGCACATGCACGATTTTATCCTACCGGTCCTCTCAAAAGGACGCACTGCTGTTGCTCAACCCCCTTCCCACTTTACAGTCATACCTTGGGATAAATACGCTTCAGGTTGAGCGCTTTCGGGTTGCGCTCTGCGACGACCCGGAAGTAACGGAGCGTGTTACTTCCGGGTTTCGCCGCTCGCGCATGCGCAGGCGGTCAAAATGACGTCACGCGCATGCGCGGAAGTGGCGAAACACAACCCGTGCAGACGTGCTATTGCGTCTTACGTTCTGTTCAGGATGCGAATGGGGCTCCGGAACGGATCCCGTTCGCATCCTGAGGTACCACTGTATCTTCTCAGCGAGCCTGTGAGGTAGGCTGAGAGACAGCAACTGGCTGAAGGACACCCAGTTTGTTTCCCCGGGATTCGAACCTAGCTCCCAGTTCCTCTCCCGACAACCCGTCCCTCCCTCCTGCCCCCCTCCCCAACTGATGACGATCCATTAATTGCATTTATACCCCCATCTTCGCTCCGAGGAGCTCAATGTGATGTACGTGGTTCTCTCCCCCTCCTCATTTTATCCTCACAACAGCCCTGTGAGGTGGAGAGACTGTGGTCATCCTGTGAGCTTCACGTGGCCAAGCAGGGATTTCAGCCCTGGTTTCCCTGGTCCTCCTCCAACACACTAACCACTGATTTATAAATCACCTCCTAAACAAGTCCGTTTCGGGGGGCCTAATATCCAGCTTTTATCCGGCCCCTGTGGCAGTTGAAAAGCGGAACAACTTCAATCCTAAAAAAAGGTCAACAACTTCGGTTGGCCCTCACGCATAATAATAATAATAATAATATATTATTTATACCCCGCCCATCTAGCTGGGCTTCCCTGGCCACTCTGGGCGGCTTCCAACACAATATTAAAACACATTAATGCCTCAAACATTAAAAGCTTGCCTAAACAGGGCTGCCTTCAGATGTTGTCTAAAAGTCTGGTAGTTGTTGTTCATGTTCACTTCATCAAATCTCTTTGAAAAAAATTTGGGCACCCCTGATCTAAACTTAAGACCCTTGAGAACATTCTTAAAACAGATGTGTTTGAAGCAACACTAGAGCCCTAAATGCTCCCATGTCAATAATCTTTTTTTTTTTTTTTCCATCGCAGGGGTTGGACTAGATGACCCCGGGGTGCCTTCCGACTCCAGGATGCTATGATGCCCTTATTCTCTCCCCTGTAAAGGCAGGAGACGCTTACCTCAAACCTCTGGGAGTTCACTTTCTTCCCCTTCTTGTTCCAGGTGACACGGGGCTTGGGGTCTCCCCTGGCTTGGCAGACGAAAGACGCCACCCCTCCAGAGACCCCGATCTGGTCCACAGGATTCTTGATGAACTCGGGGGGACCTTTATGTGCAAGAAACAGAAAGGGGTGGGAGGGAGAGAATATTGAATAACTTGAAATATTTCACAAATGATGAATAAAGAAAGAGTCAAAATGTACGGATTTTAAAAACAAATTTGTGAGCTTTCAAAAACCAGCAAACCTAAGGTTTGTTGCTTCGCTCTTTAACTATCAGTTTGCCTTATTGCACACCTGTTTAAGCATTTTGCAGCATATATGTGTGCCGAGGAAGGCAACCAAGTTGTCGAGGGTCTGGAAATTAAGACACATGATGAATTGCGGAGGGAATCAGGTATGTTTAGACTGGAAAAGAGGAAACCGAGAGGAGATATGATAGCCATCTTCAGATATCTCTGTCATATGGAGGATGGAGAAGTCTTGTTTTCTCCTGCTCTGGAGGGTAGGACTCAAACTCAGGGCCTCACGTTACAAGGAATGAGATTCCGACTAAACATCAGGAAGAACTTTCTGACAGTAAGAGCTGCTAAGACTGTGGAACAGTCTCCCTCAGGAGGTTGTGGACTCTCCTTCCTTGGAGGTTTTTAAGCAGTGTTTGGATAATAACAACAATAATTTATTATTTATACCCCACCCATCTGGCTGGGCTTCCCCAGCCACTCTGGGCAGCTTCCAACAAAATATTAAAATACTGTCATACATCAAACATTAAAAGCTTCCCTAAACAGGGCTGCCTTCAGATGTCTTCTAAAAATCTGGTAGTTGTTGTTCTCTTTGACATCTGGTGGGAGGGCGTTCCACAGGGCGGGCGCCACCACCGAGAAGGCCCTCTGCCTGGTTCCCCGTAACTTGGCTTCTCGCAGCGAGGGAACCACCAGAAGGCCCTCTGTCATGGATGCTTTAGTTGAGATTCCTTCATTGTAGGGGGTTAGACTAGATGACTCGTGGGGTCCCTTCCAACTGTACGATTCTATGAAGATTGCAGAGCTATGTGGGTTTAACATCCTATTATTTATAACAGATACGGTGGGTGAAATGTGAAATTGATGCCCCTTTCCCTTACAATAGGGACGCGGGTGGCGCTGTGGTCTAAACCACTGAGCCTTGGGCTTGCCAGTTGGAAGGTTGGCAGTTCGACATGGTGCCTGCGAAGGGGATTTCTACACTGCATCGCCGTAACAGATGGAGGGAACGTGCGCACGGCTTGTTCTCGTCACCGACCAGGCACGGGAACCAGTGCGACGACGGAGACTCCCAGGTTTCGTACAGCGAGCTCCATGCTCACACCCACCTTTTCAACCTGTCATGGCAGCTCAGAAACGCCCAGGAAATGAAGAGTCAGCAGAAGAAGATTGGAAGAAATTTAAGGACTATTTACAGAAATACTACAAAATTAATGAACTCTGAAAAGATGTTGGATTGAATTTTTGTGGTCTCTAGCTGTTATGATAAAGATAATAGGGATTAAAATTGTTTAAGTCACTAAATTTAAAAAAAAGTTGAGTGGAAAATAAGGTGTTATTTTAAAAGGAATGTTAAGAGATTAGGATTTGCTGGATCAACAAGTTGAACTAGATAACAAGAAGGGGAGGTACAAGGAAGTCAAAGAAATATGTTATTGAAAAATTGTTATGGAAATTGACTTGTTTTTAATATTTTTCTTTTTCTTTTTCTTTTTGTGTTTATATAAAATTGGAAAATCTAATAAATATTTATAAAAAATAAATAAAAAAGAAACGCCCAGGAAATGCACCCAAAGGGATGCAGAAGAGGGGTGGTGAGGGGGTGTGGCCTCGGAAGAGGGGGTGTGGCCTGGGACAGGTGCAGGGCCTCGGAGAGGATTCCGGGGGCCAGATGCAGAGAAACCTGGCCCCGTGGCCTGAATTTCCCCATCCCTTATGGACCCTTTGTCACAGTCCGGTTCACAGGCAATCAAAGTCCCGGCTGGGGACATCGGCGCCGGGGGCAAGATGGTGGGGCGGGAGCAGGAACGGGGGTCCAGAAGCCGGAAGTCAAGAAGCCAAGGGTCTGAGGGTCAGGAAGCAAGGAGTCACGAAGTCAGGGGTCCGAGGATCAAGAAGCAGGGAGTCAAGAAGTCGAGGTTCAGGGATCAGGAAGCAAGAAGCCAAACACAGCAAGGCAGGGAACGTGTTGCTGTGGCAAAGAGCCGAAGGGAAATGCTGACCTTATATCCCTTCCTGGCTCTTGCCACCAGGTGCTGTGAATTACCAATCGGCCTCACCTGTGCGGCCGCGCCTTGCCTCTCCAGAACAAACTTAGGAAGTCCCCAATCCTGCAAAGCCCTACTGGTCACAGGGCCTGGCTCCTGCACGCACACCTGACACCCTTTCCATTAGTGTCAGAATACATTTATGGGATGGCGGGGGTGGCGTTCGCTGCAGCTGCATCACACCCAGCAGACATGTGCAATCTGCACTATGCAACATTTTGCAGCTGCACATAAACCCACTCCCTGTCCGCAAGAACGGCAGAAGGCAGCTTTATGATCAAGAGCGTTTGTGCGGGCTGGAGTTTTGTGTTTTTTTGGAAGGGGAGGAAATCACCCGAGCACAGCTGTGGCTCTGCCATTTCAATATTTCAGTAAATTTCAAACTAACGAGACAGGAAGAAGCAAGGATGGAAGTGAAATAAGGAGAGACAGATGCCACGCAGAGAGAAAGAGTTCCTCACATCGGGACCTGTCCCAAATCAGCTCTGGGTAACTTACAGTCGGAACCCAAACCAAGCAGAACCATAGTTGTCAACTGTCCCTTATTTGGCGGGAAACTCCCTTATCCCAGCACTGTGTCCCGCTGCTGTCCCTTATTGATGATGTCCCTTAAATTCCCGGGGTTTCAAAGGAAGAAGCTCCTCTCCCTCCCTCCCTGCTTGCCTGGGGACTCGCCTTTGCTCAGCGCTTCCCAGCAGAGACGTGACGGTGGTTTTCCTTGCTGCATCCCCTTTGCCGGGTTGCTGCGCTGTGGGAACCACCACTTGAGGCTTCGTTTGGCTGCTGGCTGGGCTTTCTGCCTTTGGCTCGGAGGGGCTCAGAAGTTGAACATACCTGTGTTCTGAAAATCCCTTATTTTGGCTGCTGATCCCTTATTTTCGAGGCTGCTGGTCCCTTATTTTCCAATCTGTAAGTTGACAGCTATGAGCTTAACCCCACCCCAAAACCGACCTCACAATTTATTTTTCTGGTGCAGAGGCCCAGTTGCACCATGCAATCGACGCATCACCAGTCCACTTTAAATGGTTAAAAGATTATGACTTAGGGAGAGTGTGTCTGAACTTAACAGCACTTAGCTGATTTTGGGGTCGCTGTTTAGATAATGTTGTTAATACTGTTTTATAGATTACAAATGTCGCATTGGTTTGTTAATCATATAATACGACTTTTGCTGTAGTTGTTTAGCTTATTATAAGCTGCTGTTTCGTTAACAGCATTTCATAGATCCACTGATCTATCCATTGTTCCACTGATGTGTTTATTTTTTTCATATGAGCATTTATTTGTGATGCTCTATTATGTTGTTCTTGTTTATTGTTTGTAAGCAACTTTGAGATTCATTTGAATGGAAAGATCAAAATCCTGGGAATTGTGTGGTTTGCTGTGGGCACCGAGAATTGTTAGGAGACCACCCCCATTCTGTTCACAGAACGGCAATTCCCTTTTAAAATATTTTTATTGAGACTTTTCAACATACAATATTATTATTATTATTATTATTATTATTATTATTATTATTATTTATACCTCGCCCTCCCTAGCCAAGGCCGGGCTCAGGGCGGCTAACAAGCAATAATAAAAACAAGTTGAATGAATACAACTTAAAAACAAGGTTAAAATACAACATTAAAATATTGAAACATTAAAGTATTAAAATGCAGCCTCATCACAGGAGGAGAAAGGAAAAGAAAAAAGAAAGAGAGGGAGGGAATCAACTTGGCTCCAAGCCAAAGGCCAGGCGGAACAACTCTGTCTTACAGGCCCTGCGGAAAGAAATCAGATCCTGCAGGGCCCTGGTCTCATGAGGCAGAGCGTTCCACCAGGCTGGAGCCAGTGCTGAAAAGGCCCTGGCTCTGGTTGAAGCTAATCTGACTTCTTTAGGGCCCAGGACCTCTAGGGTGTTGCTATTTATGGACCTTGAGGCTCTCCATGGGGTATACCGGGAGAGGCGGTCCCATAGGTACGAGGGTCCTAGGCCGTGAAGGGCTTTAAAGGTCAAAACCAGCACCTTAAACCTGACCCTGTACTCCACCGGGAGCCAGTGCAACTGGTAAAGCACTGGGTGAATATGCTCCCATGGCAGGGACCCCGTGAGGAGCCTCGCTGCAGCATTCTGCACCCGCCGGAGTTTCTGGGACAGCTTCAAGGGCAGCCCCGCGTAGAGCAAATTACAGTAGTCAAGCCTGGAGGTGACCGTCGCATGGATCACTGTGGCCAGGTCGGGGCGGGAAAGGGACTCTCAAGAGTTTCCTCCAGCACCATAATTCAAAAGCATCAATTCTTCGGCGATCAGCCTTCTTTATGGTCCAGCTCTCACTTCCATACATCACTACTGGGAAAACCATAGCTTTAACTATACAGACCTTTGTTGGCAAGGTGATGTCTCTGCTTTTTAAGATGCTGTCTAGGTTTGTCATTGCTTTTCTCCCAAGAAGCAGGTGTCTTTTAATTTCGTGGCTGCTGCCACCATCTGCAGTGATCATGGAGCCCAAGAAAGTAAAATCTTTCACGGCCTCCATTTCTTTCCCCTTCTATTTGCCAGGAGGTGATGGGCCCAGCGGCCATGATCTTCGTTTTTTTGATGTTGAGCTTCAGACCATATTTTGCGCTCTCCTCTTCCACCCTCATTAAAACGTTCTTTAATTCCTCCTCACTTTCTGCCATCAAGGTTGTGTCATCTGCATTCTCTCTCTAGCATCTAGATATAATTTCCCCACCCCAATTTCAACTTCTTTCCCTGAGTTGCCTCGTCTTCCCTGACTGAAAATGTATTTTTAGCCTTGTCTCATTGCGGGGAAGATTCTTGCAGGCAGGTAAGTGTCCAGTGAAACAGAAGCAGCAAGATTCGCGTACCCTCCCATAAAAAGAATACCAGCAGCTTCTTCCAGACTCGGCGATTACAAGGTACCCAAATGCCTTCTGCACCTTCCAGAGTGAACTCTGACCCGCTCGTGCCCTCAAGTGTGTTGTGTCCCTGTCACACCACTTGACATTGCTGCCACACGGAGCAGAGCATGAGCCGCTGACAAAAGGTGCGCAAGCTTTGTCTTTTGATGCGCACCAGGGGCACGATCTGCTTGGATTTAACTCAGCTCCAGCACGGAGCACTATTGGAGACGCTCCATGCAGGCGAAGGGGGATGCCAAACGGGGGTTGTCTGTGTGCATCTCAAAGCACCGTTTCTGAAGTTTCGTGGGATCCTAGAACTGTAGGTCTGGAAGGGACCTCAAGGGACATGTAGTCCCAAATCCCTGAATTGCAGGTTTGGACACAGCAGCAATTGCCAACAGTAGAAGAATGGCAACGGAAGGTAATGGAATATGCAGAAATAGCTAAATTAATTGGGGAAATCCGACAACAGGGCGAAGAAACATTTCAAAAAGAATGGGAAAAAGTTATGTCGTACATAGGGAAGATAAGGTGAAATAGTGAAACCGGTAGAATTGAAATAAACCTCATAATGTGAAATACGAAGAAAATTCTTGTTGTTGTTGTTAAGTCGTGTCCGCCTCTTCGTGACCCCCTGGACCAGAGCATGCCAGGCCCTCCTGTCTTCCACTGCCTCCGCAGTTTGGTCAAACTCATGCTGGTAGCTTCGAGAACACTGTCCAACCATCTCGTCCTCCATCGTCCCCTTCTCCTTGTGCCCTCCATCTTTCCCAACATCAGGGTCTTTTCCAGGGAGTGTTCTCCTCTCATGAGGTGGCCAAAGTCTTGGAGCCTCAGCTTCAGGATCTGTCCTTCCAGTGAGCACTCAGGGCTGATTTTATGCCAAGGTACACAGGGCAAAATAAACCTATTCTTTTATCTGGCATGAAGGTGGCTGAGAGGAGCCTTCTACCCACGGAAGTGAAGTATTTTTTTTTTTAAAAAACAACCCACCGGTAACAAGAGAGGGCCTGTTGGGTGGTTAATATATATGTGCATATCTTTAAAAGGAAATAGCGAAATAAACGTCCTATTCTTCCCGCCGCCTCTGTGGCATCTGTCATCGGCACAGGGACAAAAAGAACCCCCTTCACAATTCAAATTCTGCTGATGCAAGGAACCTGTGGGATGGGCATGCTGAAAATTTTGTGCATATCTACGTAGGCAAATGTAGATCTTTTGGGGTGGGGGTGGGAATGCAGCCCCCCGGGATCAGAGCAGGTCAAAAGATGGGAATCTAGGAGGTCCCAAATGCACTATGCCAGGGGTCAGCAAACTTTTTCACCAGGGGGCTGGCCCACTGTCCTGCAGACCTTGTGGGGGGCCAGACTATATTTTGGAAAAAAATAAATGAATGAATTCCTATGCCCCACAAATAACCCAGATATGCATTTTAAATAAAAGGACACATTCTACTCATGTAAAAACACACTGATTCCCAGACTGTCCGTGGGCCGAATTTAGATGGCTGTTGGGCCAGATCCCTCTGCCAAGAGGGAAGCATGGCTGTACGAACCCTTAAAAAACTACACCTCCCAGGATCCTTTGGGAGAAGCCATGTCTGCTTAAAGCAGGACGATACAGTGGTCCCTTGGTTCTCAAACTTTATCCGTTCCGGAAGTCTGTTCCAACACCAAAGCGTTCCAAAACCAAGGCGCGCTTTCCCATAGAAAGTAATGCGAAACCGATTAATCCATTCCAGACTTTTAAAAACAACCCCTAAAACGGCAATTTTACATGAATTTTACTATCTAACAAGACCATTGATCCATAAAATGAAAGCAATAAACAATCTACTGCAGTCACACAATCAATCCATCAGTAGCTGGACTGGGTTCCACACTGTCATAAAAACAAAACAAAAAAAAAGAGCCGCAAAAACAGAAGCGCAAAATAAATAGCAAAACCAGACAGACCTCAGTGTAACACTCAAATCAGAAGCGTAACACTCAAAATGGAGCACCATCGGCTTCTGAAAAAAGTTTGCAAACTGGAACACTTACTTCCGGGTTTGCAGCATTTAGGTTCCAAGTTGTTCAACTATTAAGTCGTTTGAGAACCAAGGTACCACTGTACTGCTTTTAATGCATAGGGCAGATGGGGCCTGGTTTTATCAGAGCAATCCCATGGGAATTAATGGACTTGAGTGAGTCCTGTTCATCAATTTCAATCAGTCTACTCTGAGCAGGACTTAGTAGGACACAAATCTCACGGAGCACGTCCTGGCTTGCACTTTGCACAGCTTCAAATCTGTGTTCTCTTTAAAGAAGAGAGAGAAAGGAAGAGTGGGGGTTTCTTTAGTTTTGGGTGGTGGGGTCCAAATGGGCCAGTTTTGCAATCCTTGGTCTCTATGGGAGACCTGTGGACCTCCAGATGTCGTCCTTTTTATTTATTCATTGGTTTAATAAAGTAAAAGAAAATTTAAATCCACATACACCTTGTGTTATCTGGCCGCAAATGGTAATTTTGATTATTGTTCTCACGCCTGGCTTTCTTTCTCTCTCTCTTCTTTTTACATCTTGAATTGTATCTTTTTTATAGTAATAATAATAAAAAATCCAGAATCGATGATCACAACAATAAACGAACAGGAAATTAAATTTATTACTCCTTGCGGCTGTAGGGGGAGAAAATTGAGGAGGCAGGGGGGGAAACCACCCATGCCCCCTTGAGGGAAGACGTGATATATTTATAAACTATGCACTGAGAGGTGACTTTCCCCCCTCTGGTGGTGGTCTTATTTGAACAATAGTATATTGCCTTAACAGGATGAGAAATGAAAAAGTATTCTGGGCCAGAGTCCTTTCTGTCGGGGATAATTCAGACTGAAATTCCCAGGTGTCAAAAAAGGTTATTTATGTACGCCACTACTGCGGCCTGTGTTTCGTTAGCCCCAAAATGGAAAACGAGCGAGGTCCAAACTAAAGAAGAATTGCAACTTAAATTGACAGAATACGCGCAGCTTGCAGGCTTAACGTATAGAATAAGAGAACAAGAAGAACAAACGTTTACAGAAGATTGGAAAACGTTTGATGGATATATGGGAAACAACTGTGTACAGCTGAAAATGCTGGCAGCATAAGATAAACAGTGTAAATAAGTTTTGATGGATGTAATAATGGTTTCGTTTTTTAAAAATATGCAGGGGTTTATGATACGCAAAATGAACCATGGAAAGAGAAGAAGTGATGTCACTGATATCTTAAGCATGCAAAAATGAGTACTTTATAAATTGGAAAACAGAACATTTAATAAAAATTACATACACAAGTTCATTTTTTTAAAAAATGAAAAAGTATTCTGGACTAGGATTACCAGGTCGGCAGTATCCCAGATCCTGAGATTTCAGGGCTCAAACCTGATACCTATATCTATTAGATTTATAGATAAAAAAGGTAAAGAGACCCCTGACCATTAGGTTCAGTCGTGGCCGACTCTGGGGTTGTGGCGCTCATCTCGCTTTACTGGCCAAGGGAGCCGGTGTACAGCTTCCGGGTCATGTGGCCAGCATGACTAAGTCGCTTCTGGCGAACCAGAGCAGCACACGGAAACGCCGTTTACCTTCCCGCCGGAGTGGTACCTATTTATCTACTTGTACTGGCGTGCTTTCGAACTGCTAGGTTGGCAGGAGCAGGGACCGAGCAACGGGAGCTCACCCCGTCACAGGGATTCAAACTGCCGACCTTCTGATCGGCAAGTCCTAGGCTCTGTGGTTTAACCCACAGCGCCACCCGCGTCCCTTAGATTTATAGATATATAGATATAAAACCCATAAAGAAGGCTGATCGCCGAAGAATTGATGCTTTTGAATTATGGTGCTGGAGGAGACTCTTGAGAGTCCCATGCACTGCAAGAAGATCAAACCTATCCATTCTTAAGGAAATCAGCCCTGAGTGATCACTGGAAGGACAGATCGTGAAGCTGAGGCTCCAAGACTTTGGCCACTTCATGAGAAGAGAAGACTCCCTGGAAAAGACCCTGATGTTGGGAAAGATGGAGGGCACAAGGAGAAGGGGACGACAGAGGACGAGATGGTGGGACAGTGTTCTCAAAGCTACCAGCATGAGTTTGACCAAACTGCGGGAGGCAGTGGAAGACAGGAGAGCCTGGTGTGCTCTGGTCCAGGGGGTCACGACTAAACGACTAAACAACAATAACAACAACAGATATAAAACAATAAAGGCCCAGATTCAGCTCCCTCCACCAGAAGGGACCCAGGCACACCTGTAGGAGTCAGGACAGGTGTGGCAACCCTATTTTGGAGGCAACCCCTTTGCTCTTTCGTCCCTTGGTGCAAAGACAGCAAACAAAAGAAGGAAGTTTTTGGTTAGCGATCGTTTCCCGTTTCCGTCCAAACTGGGGAGCTGTGGCAAATGTAGTCAGGATATGAGGCTACGCTTGGAAGTCAACTGTCTTCCTGCAGTCCTCAAACGGGAAGTTGTAATTAAGTGTAAAACTTCCTGGATTTGTTGGTTTGTCTGAAGAGAAGGGGGTGGCCTGTGTGGCTGAAACACTCGCTTATATCTTGCTAAGGAGACACCTCCTAGAACAGGGGTCAGCAAGCAGGGAGCCGGTCCACTATCCCTCAGACCTTGTGGGGTGTCGGACTATATTGGGGGGGGGGATGAACGAATTCCTATACCCCACAAATAACCCAGAGAAGCATTTTAAATAAAAGCACATGTTCTACTCATGTAAAAACACCAGGCAGGCCCCACAAATAACCCAGAGATGCATTTTAAGTAAAAGGACACATGCTACTCATGTAAAAACACGCTGATTCCCGGACCGTCTGTGGGCCGGATTGAGAAGGCGATTGGGCCGGATCCAGCCCCCGGGCCTTAGTTTGCCTACCCATGTCCTAGAACCAGAGAAGTGAGAGTTAGAAGGGACCTCAAGCATCATCTATTTCAATCCTCTGCAACGCAAAAATCTCTCTAAATTGAACATATGATGATATCCAAATGCGGGAAGTTTTTGCTTCACTGTGGTCCCCATTTGCATGACACGTTTGGGAGTAATGTTAAATAACCGATCGATCGGTCCTTTTATTTGTATGCCACCTTTCCAAAGTTAACACCAAGGCAACTTAGAACATACCGTATTTTTCGCTCTATAAGATGCACCAGACCACAAGACGCACCTAGTTTTTGGAGGAGGAAAACAAGAAGAAAAATATTCTGAATCTCAGAAGCCAGAACAGCAAGAGGGATCGCTGCGCAGTGAAAGCAGCAATCCCTCTTGCTGTTCTGGCTTCTGGGATAGCTGTGAAGCCTGCATTCGCTCCGTAAGACGTGCGCACATTTCCCCTTACTTTTTAGGAGAGAAAACGTGAGTATTATAGAGCAAAAAATATGGTATTTTAAGAACTGCATTGCTACGAATGTAATGGAAGTAGTCGTGAATGATTAGATTTGTTTGATAATTTAATTTATTAAATCAATCAACTGTGCATTTAATTACATATACTTAATTAAATATATTGTGCATATAGACCCCTGCCTATACGACACAAAGCAAAGTGCTGCTTGGCTCAAGAACCAAAATCTCTGCTAACAGATTCCACCCATCTTCCCCCCTCTTCCTCAGCCACCCCTCCTGCCTCATATGGAACAGGAAAAAAATGAGATTAATACCAGGCGACGATTCTCTCCCTTTTGTTGCATGTGGGGGAGAAGCAAGGGCTCCTCACCCCCCCCCCCCGCCATGAAAAAAAATTGTGAAAAAAAACAGCAAGCAGAAAATTATAATCATTTTCCTGTCGGTGTCCATCTGCCTTCAGCACATCGCCGCCTTGTCACAGAAAGTCCATTAAGAATATCCGGTGGGGAAGTACAGAGGGGGGAGGACAGAGCCTCACTTTAACCATCAAGACAAGATAATTACAGGCCACAGAGAGAGAGACAGAGAGAGAGTTCCTTTAACGGACTGCGCCTGTCAGTTTCCCCTCAAGTGAAAACAGAGGAAATGGCAGGATGAAGGAACGGAACTTTCTTTTTAGAAGTGACGGCTGTTATTTTTAAGCTCAATTCCCCATAGAACAGGGGTAGGCAACCTAAGGTCCGGGGGGCTGGATGCGGCCCAATTGCCTGCCAAATCCGGCCCGTGGACGGTCCGGGAATCAGTTTGTTTTTCCCTGAGTAGAATGTGTCCTTTTATTTAAAATGCACCTCTGGGTTATTTGTGGAGCCTGGCCGGTGTTTTTACATGAGTAGAATGTGTGCTTTTGCCGTATTTTTCGCTCTATAACACGCACTAGAACATAACACGCACATAGTTTTTAGAGGAGGAAAACAAGAAAAAGAAATTCTAAACGAAATAGTGGATATATGATTTTTGTGGTTCATGCTGTGGCCACAGACATGTGATCTGACAGTGAGTTTGGAGTAGCCCAATGCAAAAATCCTGAGGATCCATGTGGATCCATGCTTTGTAACCACGGAGGAGGGAAGGAAGGGGAACCATGGATCCTCTGTTCACGACTGCAGCAGATCCCCCCCGCCACCCGCAGGCATTCGCTCCATAACACGCACAGACATTTCCCCTTACTTTCTAGGAGGAAAAAAGTGAGTGTTATGGTGCAAAAAATACGGTATTTAAAATGCATCTCTGGGTTATTTGTGGGGCCTGCCTGGTGTTTTTACATGAGTAGAATGGTGCTGTGGGTTAAACCACAGAGCCTAGGACTTGCCGATCAGAAGGTCGGCGGTTCGAATCCCCACGACGGGGTGAGCTCCCGTTGCTCGGTCCCTGCTCCTGCCAACCTAGCAGTCCGAAAGCATGTCAAAGTGCAAGTAGATAAATATGTACCGCTCCGGCGGGAAGGTAAACGGCGTTTCCGTGCGCTGCTCTGGTTCGCCAGAAGCGGCTTAGTCATGTTGGCCACATGACCCGGAAGCTGTACACCGGCTCCCTCGGCCAATAAAGCGAGATGAGCGCTGCAACCCCAGAGTTGGTCACAACTGAACCTAATGGTCAGGGGTCACTTTACCTTTAGAATGTGTTTTATTTAAAATGCATCTCTGGGTTATTTGTGGGGCATAGGAATTTGTTCATTATTATTTTTTTCCAAAATATGGTCCAGCCCCTCACAAGGTCTGAGGGACGGTGGACTGGCCCACGGCTGGAAAAAGCTTGCTGACCCCTGCCATAGAATGTGATTGACCTTATGTCTGGGCACTCTACCACCACAGATAAGGGACAGGTTAGGTGATGGGGGCCCGAAATTGCCCTTATATTGCAAATTTGCACAGCAGAGAGATGGTAAGATGAGAAGAGCCTGCTGGATTGTCATGGATGCAGAGGTGTGAGGGGGGGGGGGGACCAGCCGAGGAAGAAGGTCAGAGAGACAGGAGGGAGAAAACTGGGAGGAAGAGGTGTCCAAAGCAGAAGAGGTAACAGGGCTTAGTGAGCGGGGAGAGTCTGTGGCAGAGAGCAGTTCAGAATCAGAGGCTGGGAGAAGGGAGAGAGGAGTCTGGCTGGTAAAGAGACACAGGTGTCTCCCCGTCCTGTTGCCCACCTGGTTTCGCAGAACCAGGAGAGGCATGACGTGAGAGGAGCCAAGACAGGTGCACAGGCGCAGTCTCAGAGCGCCTGGAGGAAGAAATCCTGGAGAGGAAGAGGTATAAGACAGCTCTGGGGAGGCGGGACCTTGAAGTCTTGGCAACCGCTTCACGGGGGCAAGATCTGATGGAGGTTGAGTTGCTGCGCTTGTGAGGCCCCGACACACTCCTGTGTAGACCCTGGTTTTGCTAATTCCAACTTGTTCCATGTGATTTACTGCTGGCTCGCTCCTGTCAGTGCCATAGCATGGGGACGGGGGGGGGTCTCCGGGTGCAGAATGGGGGGGGACCGGGTGCCCCCCGCAGAGGGCTGGGTGAATGCAGAGAATGAGAGCACCCTCTGCCCTCCACCCCCACCTGATCTTGGATTCCCTCCCCCAGAGCCTGATTGTGTGTGTTTTCTGAGCCTCATGGAGTGTGTTACTTTTCCCGAACCTGACTTGAGTGTGTACAGTGGTACCTCGGGTTACATATGCTTCGGGTTACAGACTCCGCTAACCCAGAAATAGTGCTTCAGGTTAAGAACTTTGCTTCAGGATGAGAACAGAAATCGTGCTCCGGCGGCGCAGAAGGCCCCATTAGCTAAAGTGGTGCTTCAGGTTAAGAACAGTTTCAGGTTAAGAACGGACCTCCGGAACGAATTAAGTACTTAACCCGAGGTGCCACTGTATAATAAGACTTTTAAGAAACCTGCCTGTCTTCTAAAAGCAGGGAGAGGAGAGGGTATTTCAACATAAACACTTGCGCTTGGTTTGAGGTTACTCCTGGAGAGATAGGAGAGCAGCAAAATTGATTTGCAAACATATGTCTGCAGTTAGGTACTCTGGGTATGAATTACCAATCCACCCCCTCCCTTTCGTTTCTGCTGGACGGATATTATAGCATAGCTGCTTGCAACGTTATAGTGAACACGGTGTCAGCACTTTGATTACAATTAAAGCTCTTCAACACCCCCTCTCTTCTTTGGCAAAAGGTTTATATAACTGTCTTAGAAGCAAAAGGTGTTGATGCCTCAAATTTCCCCAACCTATAAAAAAAGAAAAGAAACAAGAAGTGCCCCTGAAGGACCAGGTGCGCAGCCTGGGAGTCATTTTGGACTCACAGCTGTCTATGGAGGCGCAGGTCAATTCTGCGTCCAGGGCAGCTGTTTATCAGCTCCATCTGGTACACAGGCTGAGACCCTACCTGCCTGCGCATTGTCTCGACAGAGTGGTCCATACTCTGGTTTTTTCCTGCTTAGACTGCTTCAATGTGCCCTACGTGGGGCTACCTTTGAAGGTGACCCGGAAACTACAACTAATCCAGAATGCGGCAGCTAGACTGGTGACTGGGAGTGTCCGCCGAGACCACATAACACCGGTCCTGAAAGATCTACATTGGCTCCCAGGACGTTTCTGAGCGCAATTCAAAGTGTCGGTGCTGACTTTGAAAGCCCTAAACGGCCTCGGCCCAGTATACCTGAAGGAGCGTCTCCACCCCCATCGTTCTGCCCGGACACTGAGATCCAGCACCGAGGTCCTTCTGGCGGTTCCCTCACTGTGATAAGTGAAGTTACAGGGAACAAAGCAGAGGGCTTTCTCGGTGGTGGAGCCCTATCTGTGGAACACCCTCCCATCAGATGTCAACTACCACAACTACAGTGGTACCTTGCTACTCAAACAGCTTGGCTCCCGAACAAATTGGATCTCGAACGCCGCAAACCTGGAAATAAGTGTTCTGGTTTGTGAACGTTTTTCGGAAGCCAAACATCCGACACCGCTTCCAGTTGAGTGCAGGAAGCTCCTGGGTCCGGAAGGTCTTCAGCGCCATCGGCGCAACCCAGCACCAGCAGCAGGGCACCAGCGGAGGGGAGGCCGCTGGGCAGGCGACTGAGATGGTGGATTGGCTAGCACCACGGCTGCGTCCACCCAGAGCCAATGTGACTCTATCATGTCCAGCTAGGAAGAGGTGGGAGACCTGCCGCAGTGGATCACAAGGATTAATACCTGTGCAGCGGCGACGAGGAGGAAACGCCCCTGAGGGACTTGTCAGGAGCTTGTCCTACACTCGAGTAGGACCCTGGCAGAGACACATGCCCGACTGGCATGCTCTCTCCCTCCAGGTCTTTCGTTCGGGAGCTTCAAAAGCTTTCCTCTTCCCGAACATCAAAGTGACCGATGCCAACAGACACCGGCACACTTAGGGATCTGCAGTGTCTTCACAGTTGCGTAACAGACCTCAGCAACTCAGCATTTTGGCTAATCTACTTTCTTTACATACAAACACACACGGAGCACTGCAACATGGCTCCCTCTCTCTCTAGCATCAGACAGCAAAGAGAAAAAGAACAAAGGACAATACAGTGGTACCTCGGGTTACATACGCTTCAGGTTACAGACTCCGCTAACCCAGAAATAGTGCTTCAGGTTAAGAACTTTGCTTCAGGTTGAGAACAGAAATCGTGCTCCAGCGGCGTGGCAGCAGCAGGAGGCCCCATTAGCTAAAGTGGTGCTTCAGGTTAAGAACAGTTTCAGGTTAAGTACGGACCTCTGGAACGAATTAAGTACTTAACCCGAGGTACCACTGTAGTCCCACTTCATGGAACACAGTAACACAAACATCCTGTTTCCATCACTTCCCACTCTGTGGAGTCAAAACATATACCGTCATGTGAAAGACAACAATCCCATGACTGCAATCATGGAGCAGGAATTCTAACAGGACTCAGGCAGCTACTTCCCCTCTGGGTGCCCCCAGGACAAATACAGTGGGGGCCCCAGGCTGGGAAGGAAGAGTACCCCTCCCGCAAAGGGGCAGGGACCACATGGCAGCCCTCTGCCACCAAGGGGCTCAGAGAAGGAGCAGGCCACAGAACTGGCGCTGCAGGACCAGCCTCTCTGCCCCCCAGCCCAGAGGAGGGGGTGGGAGCGACAGCAAGGAGGCTGTCACTTCCCTCCCACACTTTTCTGGTTTGAGGGGCCTGCAAATGAACCCCCCCCCCACATGAAATAACACATGAGTGCTGAACTTCCAATATGCTCTGCTAGATTTCCGGAAGTGGCTTTTATGTGGTGCAAAAGCTCAGATATAACGTGGAATCGAATAGCAGAGAAATGAGTGATAAGCACGCAGTGTACTCCCTCGGTTTTGCAGAATGCGTCATGCTAAAGCTCACATTTGGTGCGGGAATTAGCCGTTAAGGAAACGAACTGCCGTGTGAAAGCAGCCTTTTAAAAAATAATATTTTTATTACATTTTGCTTTGCATACATCCATAGACATTTTCCATACATACCGTAATTCAAACTAACCCTAAAGATAAAAAAATGCATAAAAATACATAACAACTAAATATCTTTCCCAACCACCCGTTCCCCATAATTGCAATTCTAAATTATCAAACCTTAATATTCTAATCTTTTGGACTGACTTCCATCCACCATCTCAATTTGAGTCATTTTTCCTTTCCTTAACTGCCTTCTTTAGATGTTTTCCATTTCTTGGTATAATTAGGATCACTGTTTTGTCTTTTTGCAAAAGTTAGTCAAACCCTAACCCTAACCCAACATAGATGGCTTTAAAAGGAACCTTATGGCTTCTATCATGGGTAGGCAAACTAAGCCCCGGGGGCTGGATCCGGCCCAATCACCTTCTAAATCCAGACCGCAGATGGTTCAGGAACCAGCGTGTTTTTACATGAGTTGAATGGGTCCTTTTATTTAAAATCCATCTCTGGGTTATTTGTGGGGCCTGCCTGGTGTTTTTACATGAGAAGAATGTGTGTTTTTATTTAAAATGCATCTCTGGGTCTGAGGGAAAGCGGACCGGCTCCCTGCTGAAAAAGTTTGCTGACCCCTGGTCTGCCTATGGATCTATCTATGTGATCTAACCATCTCTAATGATTTCTATTAATTAAGAAGAAATCCCTTCCCCCACAACCATCTCCTCTCCTTTTCTAAGGTTTGTAAGAGACAGAAAAGGAAAAGAGAGAGAGAGAGAGAGAGAGAGAGAGAGGAGAGTGATGGCTTCATTAATTATGCAGAAAATGCAAAAAGGAGAGGGGGGAATCTACCCTACACACCACCCAAAACCACCATCCTCTAGATGAGTTTAAAAGGAGGAGAAAACCCTTTTAGAACGGGGAGAAATTACTCCCCAAGGCAGATGAAATTTCTCTTGCAACTTCAAAGGACAATAAATTATTCAAATAGCTCCTGCCTTTTCACTCCCCCCGCCCCTTTCTCTCTTCTCTTCCCCCTCTTCATGATGCTATGCTCTTGAGTCAATTAAAGGGGTTTTTTTTGGGGGGGTGGAGCTGATACTTTAGAGTATCTTAAACTAGGCTAGTGTATAAATAAAATTCATATTCATATTTCTGTGTGCCTACTGTATATGGAAATAAATCTCTTCCTGCTTCAATCCACCTGCCTTCAAACGAACTGACTAAAAGCTTGAAAAATCTGGGCAAATAGACCCTTTGACGTTCCTAACTAAAACCATGGAGAGAAAAGGGTTGGGAGAAACCACTTTGGGAAAAGCGATGACAAACCTAGACAGCATCTTAAAAAGCAGAGACACCACCTTGCCAACAAAGGTCCGTATGGTTTTCCCAGTAGTGATGTATGGAATTGAGAGCTGGACCATAAAGAAGGCTGATCGCTGAAGAATGGATGCTTTTGAATTCTGGTGCTGGAGGAGACCCTTGAGAGTCCCATGGACTGCAAGAAGATCAAACCTATCCATTCCGAAGGAAATCAGCCCTGAGTGCTCACTGGAAGGACAGATCCCAAAAGGGAATATAGAGAGGGTTCAACCTCCCAGGTTTGAGGAATATAGAGAAGGAGTATTTTTACTTTTTAAAATCCATTTATTAAATTTCTATACCACCCTTCATCCAAAAAATCACAGGGCTGCTTACAGGAAATGCATACCATAATAGTAACAAAAACCATACCCCCCCAAAAAAGCTGAAGGCCTGGGAAAAGAGGGATGTTTTAAGCCTGGTGCCTGAAGATATAGAATCATAGAATTGGAGAGTTAGAAGGGACCGTGAGAATCATCTAATCCAAGACCCCTGAAATGCAGGAATATGCAACTGTCCTATGGGGGGGGGGGTTTGAACCTGCAACCTTGGCGCCATCAGTGCTGGGGAGAGTGTCCCACAAACAGGGAGCCACTGCAGAAAAGGCCCTGTTCTCATGCTGCCACACCTCCGGACCTCTGGCAGAGGCGGCAGATGAAGAAGGGCATGGATGATGATCTCACGGTCCGGGTCAGTTCACATACAGAGAGGGGGTCCTTGAGCTTTTGCAGTCCTGGACCATTTAAGGCTTTGTAAGTTAAAACCAGCACTTTGGGACACGGGTGGCGCTGTGGGTTAAACCACAGAGCCTAGGACTTGCCGATCAGAAGGTCGGTGGTTTGAATCCCTGCGACGGGGTGAGCTCCCGTTGCTCGGTCCTTGCTCCTGCCAACCTAGCAGTTCGAAAGCACACCAGTGCAAGTAGATAAATAGGTACCGCTCTGGCGGGAAGGTAAACGGCGTTTCCGTGCGCTGCTCTGGTTCGCCAGAAGCGGCTTAGTCCTGCTGGCCACATGACCTGGAAGCTGTACGCCGGCTCCCTCGGCCAATAAAGTGAGATGAGCGCCGCAACCCCAGAGTCGGTCACGACTGGACCTAATGGTTAGGGGTCGCTTTACCTTTACCTTTACGTCAAAACCAGCGCTTTGATTTGGGCCAGAAACTAACCAGCAGCCGGTGCATTTGGGCCAGGATTGGCATGATATGATCAAACCATCTTGCCCCAAAATCTGCATCGGCTGAAGTTTCCAAACCGTCTTCGGAGGCAGTCCTACATACAATGCATTGCAGTAACCCGATTTATATAGACCTTTCCCTCAAAGGGGCGTCGCTCCATAATTTTCGTTGTCCTTTTCTAATCTAATTCATCTAATCTAAGCCCACCCAAGAGCCAATCTTAAACGTTCAGAGGAATCACGCGACTCCACTCAATTGCAGCGCTGTTTTTAATTCCAGCTGAAGAACCTGCCAAGGGTTCCCGTTGCTCACCTTGTCCTCTTGTTCCCCCCCCCGCCCCCGCCCCATCTGACTTATTTATATAGCACTAACAGAGGGATGGAAGTGTGGGAAGAGAAGATGACATCACTGTGACTTGATTTAATTTGATCAAGCAGTTAAACAAGGTGACACTTGAGTTTAATTCAGTGTCCTTGGATGCAAAAGAAACAGAGAGAGAGAGAGAGAGAGAGAGAGAGAGAAGGGGGGCAGAAAAAGAGGAACTGTCACAAATTCTCCCACCACAACAGCATGAAATACGAGAGAAGGAACCACCAACCAGAGATGGAAGATTTTGGGGAGACCCTCCCCAAAAAAGTAAGTGTATGACTGTTCCGTGGGGTTTTCTATTCCCAACTCAACTACAGTGGTAAAGTAAAGGTAAAGGGACCCCTGACACTTAGGTCCAGTCGTGGCCGACTCTGGGGTTGTGGCGCTCATCTCGCTTTATTGGCCGAAGGAGCCGGCGTACAGCTTCCGGGTCATGTGGCCAGCAGGACTAAGCCGCTTCTGGCGAACCAGAGCAGCGCACGGAAATGCCGTTTACCTTCCCGCCGGAGCAGTACCTATTTATGGGTACATTCTTTCAGGGCTGTCATGTTGGACTGAACATGTTTGAGGAAGGCAGGGCTGAGAGACCACTGACACAAGACTGCCTCGGCTATCTCAAGCTTTACGGCCGAGCTGGGATGAGTCTCCCTGCCTAAGCACAGGACCTGACATCTCCAGTTAAAATAGATTCCAGTAGCAAGGGATAAGAGACCCTGCTAAGCCACTGAGCCCTGCTGGATCAGGCCAACATTGGCTCACCTACATAGTCCAGCATCCTCAGAGAGACCAACCAGGTGCACTAAAAGGGTCTTGTCTTTCTCAGCTTGGGAGCAGCTGCAGAAAAGGCTCTGTCTCTTGTGTCACCACCAACCATTGCCTCTGCAGTAGATGGGACCTAGAGATGGTGCACATCTGAAGATCTTAGCACCCATTTGTAGAGAGAGACACATTCTTTCAGGGCTGTCATGTTGGACTGGCCATGTTGTTCAGATGCCTGACTATCGTCTTCCAAAGCAAGTACTACTCTATTCCGAACTTAAAAATGGAAAGCGTATTGCTGGTGGTCAACAAAAGAGATGTAAAGACTCTCTCAAGGCAAATCTTTAAAAATGTAGTATAAACACTGACAACTGGGAAACACTGGCCTGCATGCGATCCAGTTGGAGAACAGCCTTTACCAAAGGTGTCATGGGCTTTGAAGACACTCGAACTCAGAACGCAAGGGAGAAACGTGCTACGATTGGCAAATCCACACCGTGATCAACTCCCACCTGGAAACCAATGTCCCCACTGTGGAAGGATGTGTGGATCCAGAATTGGCCTCCACAGTCACTTATGGACTCATTGTTAAGACTGTGTTTACTTGGCTACAAGAGATCACCAAAGGCTCTATCAGCTCATCTACAAGGAGCTCTTAGATTTTAGGGACTCCTCTCCCCGATTCCCACACACCAACAGAGACCGGCTTCTTCAAATCCTTAGAGTAAAAAAACATGCAATAACAATGAGCACCTTGACAGCATGCAGAGAGCATCCTACTCATTCGCACCCAGACCTGAGGATATGTTTTAAACGAAGACTGTGCAATTTCAGAAAATGAGCACATGATACCAGAATAGATTGTGGGGTTTTTGGGGTGTGGGGTGTGTGTGCTTCACTTACTTTCAGCGGTGCAGCCCATCAGCAGCAAGTAGACGAGGTTGGCAAGGGGGAGCAGCAGTGTTAATCCCGAGGCAGGATTCATGCTGGTGGCGGGTGGAGGTCTCTGACCCCGGCCTGGCGGCCCCCCCAGTTTAGCAGAACTCACAGCGCCTCTGGAACGGCGTCAAGACCTGCGGAGGGAGTGAAAAACACATAAGTTTAGACTGTGAAAGATTTTCCAAGGTGGCTGCTGCAGACCTTTGCATGCAGCCAAGCACTCTGTTCTCCAAGAGTAAACTTTTTCAGCAGGGGGCCGGTCCACTGTCCCTCAGACCTTGTGGGGGGGGGGCGGACTATTTCGTATTTTTTTGCTCTATAAGACTCACTTTTTCCCTCCTAAAAAGTAAGGGGAAATGTGTGTGCGTCTTATGGAGGGAATGCAGGCTGCGCAGCTATCCCAGAAGCCAGAACAGCAAGAGGGATTGCTGCTTTCACTGCACAGCGATCCCTCTTGCTGTTCTGGCTTCTGAGATTCCGAATATTTGTTTTCTTGTTTTCCTCCTCCAAAAACTAGGTGCGTCTTGTGGTCTGGTGCGTCTTATAGAGTGAAAAATACGGGTAAATGAACAAATTCCTATGCCCCACAAATAACCCAGAGATGATTTTATTAAAAAGCACGCATTCTACTCATGTAAAAACTTGCTGATTCCTGGACCGTCTGTGGGCCAGATTTAGAAGGCGATTGGGCCACATCCGGCCCCCGGTACTTAGTTTGACTACCCATGTCCAAGAGCAACAGAAGATTCCCTCCCCTACACGAAATAATCTCACAAACAAGGCATGAAAGGTAGTAGCTTCAGAAGTGGAAACAAGAGGAACTACCGGCAAAGGAAGAATGGCAACTGAAGCTGATGGAGTCTGCGGAACTGGCCAAAATGACGGGAAGAATCTGAGAACAGCAGGACCAAAAGTCAATCAAGGACTGGGCCAAATTTGTACATTTGTATTAAATTTGTACACTTGTATTAAATCAAATACATGTTTGTAGGATCGCAAGAAGATTTGTAAGGAAAACCACTGCAGATAAGAATAAGAACGCATGATGTTTCAACGTTTTTGATTTTAAAGCAATGGTGAAATAGTGAAAATGCAGAAATCTGAAATGAAAGACAGAAAATCGTAAGGAAGGTTTGAAGGAAGCCTGGGCCCTGAAAAGCCAAAATGTATAATATGTGATATTGCAACGGAAAGTATTATTGTAAAACTAATAAAAATGATATGGAAAAAAGGAAAAAAAGAAAGATGGTAGCCTCTCTCTTCTCTTTCCCCGTGATCTACAGCCAAGAATGCACACAGTCTGCAGCCACCGGTCACTTCCAGGCTGGACTACTGCAATGCTCTGAGCATAGGGCTGCCCTTGGACCCAGAATGCTAACAAAAGTCGCAAGCGTTGCAACCTTTCCCCACAAGAGAGTTGCCCCTCCAGGGCAGCCAGGATAGCCCTGGGATATGTGGCTTCCCATGAAGACCCAACATAAAAAAAGATCAAGACTCGGGTACCCTGGGAAATCCACATTTCCCAAAGCCCCTTCCAGAGACACTCAAAACGGCCGATTACATTTCCTGTCTTAAGGTAAAGGGACCCCTGATCATTAGGTCCAGTCGTGACCGACTCTGGGGTTGCGGCGCTCATCTCGCTTTATTGGCCGAGGGAGCCGGCGTACAGCTTCCGGGTCATGTGGCCAGCAGGACTAAGCCGCTTCTGGCGAACCAGAGCAGCGCACGGAAACGCCGTTTACCTTCCCGCCGGAGTGGTACCTATTTATCTACTTGCACTGGAGTGCTTTCAAACTGCTAGGTTGGCAGGAGCAGGGACCGAGCAACAGCAGCTCACCCCGTTGTGGGGATTCGAACCGCCCACCTTCTGATCAGCAAGTCCTAGGCTCTGTGGTTTAGCCACGCAAATTTAAAAAAAACCCTCCGTACCTAATTTTGGGCTTTTCAGAACACATTAGGAGCAACCTAATGAGACAGCGAGCGAGAGAGAAAACAGCCTTCAGGGTTCCTATTGGGCACAATTTTGGCACTTTCCTTCAGCGCAGCTGGAGAAGTTGCTTGCAGGCCGCTAAGTCGCTCAGCATGCGATTTTAATAGGGCACTGGGTCAGAACGGGAAAAATATATATATATATATATATATATATATATATATATATATATATATATATACACACATACTTTGGAAGATTGGAAGGCATTCAAAAAACAATTAAATTTCCAAGCGTGAAAGATGCGCAGCCACCGCTGGCAGCCTGGATTGTTGTTTACATTGCATCCTCACTGCATACTTCAGTTTATGAAGAGGGGAGGTCCCTGCCTGGAGGAGCTTACAATCTGAAATCATAAGGGAGGCAGCAGAGGAAGGGAGGGCAGGAATAAAGAGGAGAAGAATAGAATCGCGGAATAGTAGATATGGAAGGAAACCCAAGGGCATCTAGTCCAACCCCTGCAGTGTGGGAATCTCAGCCAAATAACCCCCGGCAGATGGCCTTCTAACTTCTCTTTAAGAACAGCCATGCAGAGATTGTTTCGGTTCTGTGGTCTTACCTCAATGCAGGCCTAGGCAAACTCTGGCCCTCCAGATGTTGGGGACTACAATTCCCCTCACCCCTCACCACTGGTCCTGTTAGCTAGGGGTGATGGGAATTGTAGTCCCCAACATCTGGAGGGCCGGAGCTTGCCTATGCCTGCCCTGGAGCAATTTAACAAAGTTGTCCACCTCAGCTGCGGGCAAGCTGATCGACTCACACCCTGCAGGCGAAGGGAAAGAGACCCAGCACAAAATTGCGTCTCGGGTACTGGCCAATACACCCCAGTCGGTGGTTCTTCACTGCTTCCAGCAGCTACAGCAGGTGTGGGGAAGCCCTTTTCAGCCCAAGGGATCTCTCTAACTTCCCAAGGGACAAGGGCCAGGTCCGTGGTGGGCGGGGCTAGCAGGCAAAAGTGGGAAGGGCGCTGAATGATCAAGGGCACATTGCGGTCAGGAAAAGAAACACTCAATGAGGATATGATGTAGGGCTGGGGAGAGGGGTGAGGCCTGGAGAGAGCCCCGAGGGCCAGGCACAGAGCCTCGAAGGGTTGCATTCGGCCCCCAGGCCTAAGGTTAGAGCGGGTTTGCCCAAACTTGGGTCTTCAGCTGCTTTTGGACTACAATTCCCATCACCCCTGACCACTGGTACTGCTAGCTAGGGGTGATGGGAGTTGTAGTCCAAAAACAGCTGGAGACCCAAGTCTGGTGAAACCATGGGTTAGAGTGTCAGACTAGGGGCTTGGAGGTCCAGGTTCAAATCTCTCCACTCAGCAGTGGTGCTCAGTGGGTGACCTTGGACCAGTTGCCGCCTCCCTTAGCCTGGCCTACCTCACAGGGTTGGCGTGAGGAAAAGCAGGAAGAAAGAGGAAAACCACGTGTGTTTCCTTGAAGGAAAGGCGAGATGTGACTGTTAAAAAAGAAAGAGAAAAAAAAAAAAGACTTGGGGGAGAGAGACTCAAAGGGATCCTGACACGATGGAGCAGGCAAAAAAGGTGAACGCAGAAGAACAATTTATTTCTGCTTTTTCCATTTAAAAAGCTTCCCCGCTCCATTTCAAGCTAGCTCTTCTGTTTCAAGGGTAAGCCGAAAATGCATTCATATGCATTAATTGCTCCCACCCTCATTATATACATGAGCGCTTAATAATATGCAAGGCCAAGGAGTCTGTAGAATGCAAATACTTTATTAAAAAATGATTACTGCCTTCAGAACGCATTTCCTTTAAAATTTGAGCATCATAACTTAGGTTATTCTTACCTAAGCCTCCCACCCCCTTCTCCCTCCGCCCTCTTGCTTTGCGGGGTTGGGGTTGGGAACCATCAAGCACAATTCTCAGCGAGAAAAGAAAGCGTCACATTTCCCTCCCCAGAATCTCTTGCCCTTTAAGAAGCGCTCTGTTCCTTAGCTGAAAAGCATCGCCGTCCATAATTACCACTCCTTCATCTCTATGCAAGCTCGGCTCCCGAAAAAGCACAAGCAGCTCAAAATGTCTCGGCTGGTTTTCTAAATATAAAACGAGGTCTCCTACATCTACGGGAATTTTTAGAAGGTTTGTCTTCCGTTTGTTCTCTGTCCCCACCACCACCACGTTTTCTGGATCTGACGACCTTCAGGGGTGCTCTGGAGAACCTTGCCTAAACCCAGTGCTGGTCTGGGTGGACGCACTAATTCAGACCCCTTCAAGTTGACAGAATTACAAGCCTGGTAGATGAAGGGAACGCAGTGGATGTAGCCTACCTTGATTTCAGCAAGGCATTTGACAAGGTGCCCCATGATATTCTTGTAAAGAAGCTGGTAAAATGCGGTCTTGACTATGCTACCACTCAGTGGATTTGTAACTGGCTGACTGACCGAACCCAAAGGGTGCTCATCAATGGTTCCTCTTCATCCTGGAGAAGAGTGACTAGTGGGGTGCCACAGGGTTCTGTCTTGGGCCCGGTCTTATTCAACATCTTTATCAACGACTTGGATGATGGACTCAAGGGCATCCTGATCAAATTTGCAGGTGACACCAAACTGGGAGGGGTGGCTAACACCCCAGAGGACAGGATCACACTTCAAAACGACCTTGACAGATTAGAGAACTGGGCCAAAACAAACAAGATGAATTTTAACAGGGAGAAATGTAAAGTATTGCACTTGGGCAAAAAAAATGAGAGGCACAAATACAAGATGGGTGACACCTGGCTTGAGAGCAGTACACGTGAAAAGGATCTAGGAGTCTTGGTTGACCACAAACTTGACATGAGCCAACAGTGTGACGCGGCAGCTAAAAAAGCCAATGCAATTCTGGGCTGCATCAATAGGAGTATAGCATCTAGATCAAGGGAAGTAATAGTGCCACTGTATTCTGCTCTGGTCAGACCTCACCTGGAGTACTGTGTCCAGTTCTGGGCACCACAGTTCAAGAAGGACACTGACAAACTGGAACGTGTCCAGAGGAGGGCAACCAAAATGGTCAAAGGCCTGGAAACGATGCCTTATGAGGAACGGCTAAGAGAGCTGGGCATGTTTAGCCTGGAGAAGAGGGAGGTTAAGGGGTGATATGATAGCCATGTTCAAATATATAAAAGGATGTCACATAGAGGAGGGAGAAAGGTTGTTTTCTGCTGCTCCAGAGAAGCGGACACGGAGCAATGGATCCAAACTACAAGAAAGAAGATTCCACCTAAACATTAGGAAGAACTTCCTGACAGTAAGAGCTGTTCGACAGTGGCATTTGCTGCCAAGGAGTGTGGTGGAGTCTCCTTCTTTGGAGGTCTTTAAGCAGAGGCTTGACAACCATATGTCAGGAGTGCTCTGATGGTGTTTCCTGCTTGGCAGGGGGTTGGACTCGATGGCCCTTGTGGTCTCTTCCAACTCTATGATTCTATGATTCTATGATTCTATGAGTCAGCTGCTTGAGCTGGAACGAAAAGTTGGAGGCATAAACTCAGCATCAATGACCACCAAGCCTTCACGGGAGGCTCAGCGTGAGTGACAAAGCCACAGCCGAAAGCAGTCTACGTTTGCAGACTTGGACCCCTTTGAAGAGGCGCAGCGTGCAAGCTCAGGACTTAGGCCAGGCAAGCTGTGTCACCCAATGAGGCATTTTGTGTCACCCAATGAGGCATTTCCTGTTGCCAAAACCAGCACAATTCGTGGCAAAGATCTCGAAGGGCTCTTGCATCACCACCTCTGAATTCTTCAGCTGCACCTGATACTTTGGTTCTCGAACTTATTCCGTTCCAGAAGTCCGTTCGACTTCCGAAAACGTTCGGAAACCAGGGCACGGCTTCCGATTGGCTGCAGAAGCTTCCTGCACCCAATCGGAAGCCGCGTCGGACGTTCAGGTTCCAAAGAACGTTCGAAAACCGGAACACCCACTTCCGGGTTTGCGGCGTTCGGGAACCAAAACGTACGAGTACCAAAGCGTTCGAGAACCAAGGTACAACTGTACTGCATTCGTCTCTCACAAACTGAAGAACAGGCGAGTCAGGAAACACCTTCCAAATTCCAAGCTGTATCCAAATCTATCCTACAGATTTTAAGGCACCCTTGAGCAGAGATTTAGGAATAAGCTCAACCAAGCAGAGTTCCTCACGAATGCAGAAATTTGGCTCAGAATAATCACCCCTCTTTCTCACGCACGTGGAGCAGAGATCGCCTCAAGCCTGCTTTCCCCAAGCCGGCGCCGTAGATTTTGCTCCGTCAAATCCTCAAAGGCACAATCTTAACGGCAGACAGAGCAAAACTAGAACCTAGATGCACCAGCAAATGTTAACCTAAGCCAGGGGTGGAAGGAGCAGGTGTGGCCCTTCAGGCCTCGCTACCTGGCCCTCAACATCCTCCCGCAAGACATGCACAATCTCCCCTGAATGCCAACCCCCTCACTGCCCCTGCTTCCCACCCCCCACGTTTTCGCCGGCCGGGAATGTGTCCTTGAATTCTGAAGATGACTCTTGCTTGGGCAGGCAACATTTGCATGTGTTGCTCCGCCTCTTTTGCCTCTGGCCCCGCCCAACACTGGCATGCGGCTCTGCTCTCACTGACTGCCGTGAAGTGGACTAAGCAGCCAGCTGTCTGGCGATGGTTTGACCCCATATTTGAACCGACAACATCCCCTTGCAAAAGGCTTACAAGTGGTAAGCCTTACATTCACACCAGGAATGCTTTGAGAACCCTGGGGTTGTGGCGCTCATCTCGCTTTATTGGCCGAGGGAGCCGGCGTACAGCTTCCGGGTCATGTGGCCAGCATGACTGAGCCGTTTCTGGCGAACCAGAGCAGCGCACGGAAACGCCGTTAACCTTCCCACCGGAGAGGTACCTATTTATCTACTTGCACTTTGATGTACTTTCGAACTGCTAGGTTGGCAGGAGTAGGGACCGAGCAACGGGAGCTCACTCCATCGTGAGGATTCAAACCGCCGACCTCCTGATCGGCAAGCCCAAGAGGCTCAGTGGTTTAGACCGCAGCGCCACCCGCGTCCAAACTGTATAGGAAGGAAGCAGGAAATAGCTGATGGTTCCCACCCCAAAGGCTGCTTCAGGTCTGGGCGAATCATAAAAAGGTAAAAGGACCCCTGACCATTAGGTCCAGTCGTGGCCGACTCTGGGGTTGCGGCGCTCATCTCGCTTTACTGGCCAAGGGAGCCGGCGTACAGTTTCCGGGTCATGTGGCCAGCATGACAAAGCCACTTCTGGCGAACCAGAGCAATGCATGGAAACACCGTTTCCCTTCCCGCCGGAGTGGTACCTATTTATCTACTTGCACTGGTGTGCTTTCGAACTGCTAGGTAGGCAGGAACAGGGACCGAGCAACGGGAGCTCACCCCATCGCAGGGATTCGAACCGCCCACCTTCCGATCGGCAAGTCCTAGGCTCTGTGGTTTAACCCACAGCGCCACCCACGTCCCCTCGGCAGAAATCAGTGTTAGAAATTAGCCAGGCGCCAGGAGCATTTTGCAACTGGTAAGGGTCAAACTGCGACCATGTGGAGATCTCTGGGTGCCGGCCCCTCCAGCTTTCTCAAGCAAGTAAGCAGAAGAGCTTATTCATTGCCTTTATCTCCCATGGTTCACCCCCTCCTCAGTTAATCCCCACAACACCCCTGTGAGGTGGGCCAAGAGACTGTGACTGACTCCAAGGTCACCCAGAGACCTTCGTGACGGAGTGGGGATTTGAACCCTCATCTCCCAAGGTCCTAGTCCAACACTCTAATTCATGGGTATGCAAACTAAGGCCCGGGGGCCAGATCTGGCCCAATCGCCTTCTCAATCCAGCCCACGGACGGTCCAGGAATCAGTGTGTTTTTACAGGAGTAGAATGTGTGCTTTTATTTAAAATGCATCTTTGAGTTATTTGTGTTTTTACATGAGTAGAATGTGTCCTTTTATTTAAAATGCACCTCTGGGTTATTTGTGGGGCACAGGAATTCATTCTTTTTCTTTTTCCCCCAAACTATAGTCCGGCCCCCCACAAGGTCTGAGGGACAGTAGACCGGCCCCCTGCTGAAAAAGTTTGCTGACCCCTGCTCTAACCACTACACCACACTGCCTTCCTAGAGTCCTTCTGCTACAGGGCAGCTCTATAAACTAAGTAGGTAAATAAATTGGGGGAAAGCCAAATGTCCCTTATGAGAAGGATCTGGAATATTCTCCTTGAATTTTGTTTTATTGTTTGACTTGATGCTTTAACCTGCTTTGAGATTTTTTCCCCCTCTTTAAATTATAAAGGGGTACAGAAATGAAATGAGATGAATAATAAGCATGATAATAATAAATTCCGCTTCAAAAATTAAAAGGTGCCAAAAAAGGTGTGGTAACCATAACCTTGGTTGAAGTTGCCATTTAGCTTATCTGCAATTAGCTTATATATATCTGTGTTTCTACCACTGATGACAACTGAATTGCCCCCACACAGTTCTCACTAGAGCTTGACGGAGGAAAGTAAAATTGCTCAGGGGTCAAAGCATTTCGTACTTAGGTACAGACACATACATTCCTACACACACACCCCATTATTATTTGCTGAGAGAGAGAGAGCCAATTCTGAATCCAGCGATGGGGAACTAGCTTATCACTTAAGGCTCTGTCTAGATCTCATCACTGGGAAAACGGCTTGGATTAAAACAAAAAAACGCCACAGGAAGCATTTGGGGAAGCAAGTTCAAAAGGAGGAGGAAACAGAATGGGTATCGGTTCAGGGCGAGACGTTTAAACAATTCAGGTGTAAGATAAAATGCACTCCTGGTTTGGGAAACTGGTGTCTGCGGGCAAAGAGTTATAAGCGCCCTTTTGATCAATTGTGATCAAAGCCAGCTACGTGCGATGGCTGAGAGAGGCAGCAGCAAGCAGAAACGGAATCCAAAAGTGTGTGTGTGTTTTATTATTTTTTGGTGTTTTATATTAAAGGGGGGGGGGGGAACTCACACAAAAGCTTCCATTTTAAAGTCCTGGGAGAAGGAGAGTGATTATCCGTTCCCACCTCTGCTTTGCCGCTGACAAAAAGAGGATGCAGAAGAAGGAAAACGAGGAGGGGGGAAGAATTCAGGATGCTAAGATTTCTCCCGTCCGCGCAATATTTTGCCAACGAAGCTGGCTTAGCAGGGGGAAACGGAATCGCAGGGCAGTTCTTGGTCTGGGAGAATTCAGAATTAAACATGTCCATTTCCAGTGGTAAAGGGACCCCTGACCGTTAGGTCCAGTCGTGACCGATTCTCGCTTTATTGGCCGAGGGAGCCGGCGTACAGCTTCCGGGTCATGTGGCCAGCATGACTAAGCCGCTTCTGGCGAACCAGAGCAGCGCAGGGAAACACCGTTTACCTTCCCGCCAGAGTGGTTCCTATTTATCTACTTGCACTTTGACATGCTTTCGAACTGCTAGGTTGGCAGGAGCAGGGACCGAGCAACGGGAGCTCACCCTGTCGCGGGGATTCAAACTGCCAACCTTCTGATCGGCAAGTCCTAGGCTCAGTGGTTTAACCCACAGCGCCACCCGCATCCCATTTCCAGTGGTAATCGCAAGAGATTGCGGGGGAGGGGGGGCTTGAAATGGCACATTGCCTTTTCTCTGACTACCGAGAATGCCCTCTGCCTGGTTCCCTGTAACTTGGCTTCTCGCAGAGAGGGAACCGCCAGAAGGCCCTCGGCGCTGGACCTCAGTGTCCGGGTAGAACGATGGGGGTGGAGACGCTCTTTCAGGTATATTGGGCTGAGGCCGTTTAGGGCTTTAAAGGTCAGCACCAACACTTTGAATTGTGCTTGGAAATGTACCAGGAGCCAATGTAGGTCTTTCAAGACCGGTGTTATGTGGTCTCGGCGGCCGCTCCCAGTCCCCAGTCTAGCTGCCGCATTCTGGATTAATTGCAGTTTCCAGGTCACCTTCAAAGGTAGCCCCACGTAGAGCGCATTGCAGTAGTCCAAGCTGGAGATAACCAGAGTATGCACCACTCTGGCAAGACAGTCTGTGGGCAGGTGGGGTCTCATCCTGCGTATCAGATGGAGCTGGTTGACAGCCGCCCTGGATGCAGAACTGACCTGCACCTCCATGGACAGCTGTGAATCCAAAATGACTCCCAGGCTGCGCACCTGGTCCTTTCAGGGGCACAGTTACCCCATTCAGGACCAGGGAGTCCCCCTACCCCCGTCCGCCCCCTGTCCCCCAAGAACAGTACTTCGGTCTTGTCAGGATTCAACCTCAATCTGTTAGCCACCATCCATCCTCCAACCGCCTCCAGGCACTCACAGGACCTTCACCGCCTTCTGATTTGAAATAAACTATGGTGGTGCTGTGGGTTAAACCACAGAGCCTAGGACTTGCCAATCAGAAGGTCAGCGGTTCGAATCCCCGTGACGGGGTGAGCTCCCGTTGCTCGGTCCCTGCTCCTGCCAACCTAGCAGTTTGAAAGCACATCAAAGTGCAAGTAGATAAATAGGTACCGCTCCAGCAGGAAGGTAAACGGCGTTTCCGTGCGCTGCTCTGGTTCCCAGAAGCGGCTTAGTCATGCTGGCCACATGACCCAGAAGCTGTACGCCGGCTCTCTCAGCCAATAAAGCGAGATGAGCACCGTAACCCCAGAGTCGGTCATGACTGGACCTAATGGTCAGGGGTCCCTTTACCTTTACCTTATGGGACTCAGGCCCACAGGAGGTAGAGATGTGCTCTTGTGTGCTCAGGTCCTGATTGTGAGCATCTTCTGTTCTTGCAATAATCTGGAAAGCAACAACCCCTGTTTGGAAGCGAAGGGGGAAGGGGGAATCTCCTTCCCCGCTCCCCCCCCCATTCCATCTCTCTAAATCATGCCTCTTAGCTCTCTGCGGATCTACGGACATATGCCCAGTGTTTTCTCAGAGGCATCATTTTGATGTATCCGAACAATATTATGTTTCTGAGGGACAGCTGAAGCATGGAGGATTAATGCCTTGCGACGTGTGTCCAGCGCTCCTTTGACAGAAGTCGCTCATCTGATATGATATCTTATGATTTCATTAAGGGTTTCGCGGGATAATCCGGCAGACGGGGACTCTTGCTTGCCAACCTTCCCTCTGCGTTCCCCCAAAAAGAAAATGACATGGAGTGTCTCTGCGTAACTTGTAAGACAAACAATGGCCAAATACCCATAAGAACCTAGGGATCCAGGTAGACTGACTTGGGATGGAGAGGTTCCATAAAAACACAAAAAAAGAGCCTGGCTCCTGGGTCAGGCCGGTGACCCATCTAGTCCAGCATCCTGTTCTCACAGTGGCCAACCAAACGCCTGTGGGAAAATGGCGAGCAGGATCCGAGCACGAGAGCCCTCTCCCATCCTGCGGTTTCCAGCAATTGGTATTCAGAGGCCTTCAGAGTGCATAGCCAGCATGGCTATTAGCTGCTGATCCATCTATCTGTCGAATCCTCCTTTAAAGCCATTCAAGTTTCTGGCAGGAGCCGGCCTCCTGTGGCAGTGAGTTCCACGGTTTAAAAATGCGCTGCGTGAAGAAACATTTCAGCATCCACACTGACTGCCTCTTTCCGTATGAACCTGCCCGGACCCTGGGATCATCCTCTGAGGCCCCTCTTTGTATGCATCCTCCACGAGAGGTCTGGAGGGCGGCAACACGAGAACAGGGCCTTTTCTGCAGTGGCTCCCCAGTTCGCCTGGTGCCTTCATTGTACACCTTGAAGCGCCAAGTGAAAACGTTCCTTTTCAACCAGGCATTAGTCTGATTGACATCCGATGCCCTTTTAAAATGTGTTTAAAATTAGTTTTTTATTTTAATTGAAGTCTTACGATTGGATATTTAATTGGATGTTTTTTATTGGAAAATCAATAAAAACGATTAAAAGTGTTGTGGAAGTGGGGTGGGGTTATTGCTTTGTTTCTGTTCTTATTTTTATTATGTACAGTGGTAGCTCAGGTTACATACGCTTCATGTTACAGACTCCGCTAACCCAGAAATAGTGCTTCAGGTTCAGAACTTTGCTTCAGGATGAAAACAGAAATCGTGCTCCAGAAGGAGGCCCCCTTAGCTAAAGTGGTGCTTCAGGTTAAGAACAGTTTCAGGTTAAGTACGGACCTCCGGAACGAATTAAGTACTTAACCTGAGGTACCACTGTATTGTGTGTTTTTATATTGAAATCTTGTGGTGAGCTGCCCTGAGATCTATGGATATAGGGTGGTATACAAATTTATTTAATTAATAAATAATAATAATAATGACTCTTGACGTATTCGTGTGAAGATGCCAGCTGTAAACAGGTGACCCAGACAAAGTCTTTAATACGCACTGAATTAAGAGTACTTTAATGCTTTACTGCATGATGACATTACCAAGAAACAATTAAGATCCGTCTGCTTCTCTCTCCTTCACATTTCAGCAGAACCGGATCCAACGGCGACTGCCCAATGGGGGTAGGAAATGGTTGCTCATCAGACTTCATTACGGGGAACGCTTCATCCCCCAAAAGGACACAGATGAGCTCTCAGCAGCCCGTCTCTCGCCCAGGGAAGGGGACTTTCGGTTTAACAGCCTGCCGTCCTTCCAAGGTGGCAACGAGCCAGTTGGGAAGGAGGCCAAGCCGGCGAGGTCTCTCCCCAGGTCTCGCACGCAAGCCGCCATCTTGTCAACCGAAGCTGCTGTTCCTTCCCGTTGCCCATTGTGTTTCTCTCACAACATCAGCACACAATGTGAAGGGCGGCGACGCCTTGCATTTCAGTGAAGGAGCAACTGACTGCAATGCCAACTCACACAACTTGCAAGGCCTTAGGGAACTGGGTGGCGCTGGGGGTTAAACCACAGAGCCTAGGGCTTGCCAATCAGAAGGTTGGCGGTTTGAATCCCTGCGACGGGGTGAGCTCCCATTGTCCGGTCCCTGCTCCTGCCAAACTAGCAGTTCGAAAACACGCCAGCGCAAGTAGATAAATAGGTACCGCTCCAGTGGGAAGGTAAACGGCGTTTCCATGCACTCTGGTTTCTGTCACAGTGTCCCGCTGCACCAGAAGCGGTTTAGTCCTGCAGGCCACATGACCCAGAAAGCTGTCTGCAGACAAACGCCATCTCCCTCGGCCTAAAAGCGAGATGAGCGCCACAACCCCACAGTCGCCTTTGACTGGACTTAACCGTCCAGGGGTCCTTTACCTTTTCCACCTTTTTTATATGACATGTAAGGGAAGCGGGTGGCGCTATGGGTTAAACCACAGAGCCTAGGGCTTGCCGATCAGAAGGTTGGTGGTTCGAATCCCCGCGACGGGGTGAGCTCCCGTTGCTCGGTCCCTGCTCCTGCCCACCTAGCAGTTCGAAAACACATCAAAGTGCAACTAGATAAATAGGTACCACTCCGGTGGGAAGGTAAATGGTGTTTCCGTGCACTGCTCTGGTTCGCCAGAAGCGGCTTAGTCCTGCTGGCCACATGACCCAGAAGCTGTATGCCGGCTCCCTCGGCCAATAAAGCGAGATGAGCGCCGCAACCCCAGAGTCGGTCACGACTGGACCTAACGGTCAGGGGTCCCTTTACCTTTGTATGACATGTAAGAAATGGTCATTCAATGCAAGGTGGGAACCACAGGGGGAGAACCCTGAACTGCTCTCTCCACAAGCCTGGCCTCTTTATGTTATACCTGTTGTTCTCCTAATGAAGACCTCCAATTCCTTTAAAATGTTAATTACCAGTGATGGCAGCAGAAGGCGAGATTCAACCTGTTCCCAGCACGCTTTGTTGATCTCGGAGACTTAATTTAGCCGGTGTTTGTGTGTGTGTGTGGAGAGGAGGAGATCACTGAAAGGCCCATTTCTCATCATTAACAGCACAAGACAAGAGGCTCTCCCTCAACTGTACCTGCGTAAAGTGGAATGCAAGTGTCTGACTGACGTCTTTGGAGCCCACAAACGCATCCTTTTAGGTAAAGGGAAAGGGACCCCTGAACATTAGGTCCAGTCGTAGCCGACTCTGGGGTTGCGGCGCTCATCTCGCTTTATTGGCCGAGGGAGCCGGCGTACAGCTTCGGGTCATGTGGCCAGCAGGACTAAGCTGCTTCTGGCGAACCAGAGCAGCGCGCGGAAACGCCGTTTACCTTCCCACCAGAGCGGTGCCTATTTATCTACTTGCACTCTGACGTGCTTTCGAACTGCTAGGTTGGCAGGAGCAGGGACCGAGCAACGGGAGCTCACCCAGTCGCGGGGATTCGAACCGCTGACCTTCTGATCGGCAAGTTCTAGGCTCTGTGGTTTAACCCACAGTGCCACCAACGTCCCTCGTTTTAGGTATAGTATAAACATGGAGAACCTCAGGATTAGGGTCCAAGTGTGACCCTGCAGGGCTTCTCTATCTGGCCCTCCGAACTCTCCCTAAGCCACACCCACCTCCAGGCCACGCCCACTTAGGTTTCGCCTGGTCCCTCTTGGCAATGCAATGGGAGTGCCCTGGCACAGATGCCACACTGCTTCAGTGCCATGCAAAGCATATGGCGGAGGCAGGAAAATTCCAAACTAGCCCTCGGCCGAGGCAGCAGCAACGAGAAAACCCAACCTGGATTGCTAAACTCCCTGCCGTAAAAGGGACAGCACAACTGTTCGCACAGCAGTTGAGCACTTCTAAGGTTAAAACGCCCCCAAATTGCTGCGATCCTTTCTCAAAGGGTCTACGCGGCTCCAACCCTTTGATGGTGCTTTTTAGGTTGAACGGCATGCCGGATTTGAAGGTCTGGTTTGTGATTCTATCTCTCGATATCTTTGCAACGGGAGAAAACGTCATCGCACTATTGGTTGAAGGAGCTTCGAGGGGATGGGAGGTGTTGGAGCACAGCCGGGGTTGTTACTTAAAAATGTGTGTTTATAATACGCCCCGCTCCTCCTCCAGAGTTAGAAGAGCAACCCTTGGGTCTTTTCAAAGAGATAAAACTGGGAAAGGAGCTCTGATCGTCTGCAGCCCTCTGTTCCCGCTGGAAGGAAAAGCAGGAGGACACAATGGCAATAGCAGGAATAATAATAATAATAATAATAATAATAATAATAATAATAATAATAATAATAATTTTATTTATACCCCGCCCTCCCAGGCTAACACCAGTAAAATTAAAGTAAAAACATAATAGGAAAAAACCCAATTTAAAATACAGGTTAAAATGCAATTTAAAAATGCACTTAAAAGGGGAAATCTAAAAAGATGCTTGGGGGGGGGGAAGAAAAAGCATAAAACACCCCCCAAAAAAAAGGCCTGCAAGAGTGTGCAGCAACAATCAGAGCTCAAGCCAGATTTCTGAATAAATGTTGGTTTTGACAGAAGTCAGGATGAATGCAAAAGAAAACAAATGACGTGGGTTTGAAGCTGGGGAAGTTCCGTAGCCCAGTGGAGACGCCAGGGTTCGATCCGGTGACTTTATTCATCAGGGTTTGTTTGTTTTTTTTAAATGATATTTATTCAAAGTTTCAAAAATACATAGGTATGAAAAAAAAGAACAGAAAAATACAACAGAAAAATATATCAATAAGAAAGTACAAAAAGAAAAAACAAGAAAAAAAGAATAGGAATCCCATGTTGCATCTTTTCATTTGCTTGTTTCTTGGACCTCCTCACACCTCCCTTTTTGTATTCTAGCTTAATTCGTTGTTTCAGCAAATTCTTCCCATATTTCTCAATTTTTGTTTAAATAAATTATCTTAACAATCTATCTTATTTATTAACTCAACATATCCTTTCCATCTTTTACTATATTCTATTGTTCAATTTACAGTAATTTCTTTAACCTGATCTTGCCTTAAAAATCTTAAAATTCAAATTTTAAACCATATTTCTATATAACTCCTTAAATCCTTTTTACTAAAGCCAATTGGTTCCATTCTAGCATAATCCCTGATATTTCATTAGTGTTACACTAATTCCAAAAATAGAAAAAAAAAGATTTTTCTTTTTATAGACTTTTTCTTTTTCTCTAGTTTTTATCCAACGTCCCTTCTTCCTGGTCTCGGGTTATGTCAGTCCTTTCTAACCATTGCATCCAGTCCATCAATATGGTGATCTTATGTCCGAGGCCCTTAAGTCTCTTCTATGCCCCTTCTGCAGATTTTCTTGTTCTTGTTTGTGCTTACGTTCTTCTTTGTCTTTTGTTGGTTTCTTTGGTAGTTTCTTTCCTTTCTCCTTGGGGAGTGGGTCTCTGGGGAATTCCAGCCGGTAATAATCTCCATTTTCCTTCATCAAACTAGCCCATTCCCCGCAGCCCCACTTCCCGTCATCGTCACTGTAATCCAAAAAGTGGTTATCCAAAAGATAATTATCAACCTGTTTCATAGTCCCACCAGAATTAAGAGCTTCCTTGACTCCAGACGCTTCCAGCCACACTCCAAGTCCAATCTTCCAAAGCAGCGGCTTTTGCTCCTGCAGGACTTTAGGTCTCACCATTTGTGTTGCTTGGGGTACAGTCGCAGCCTCTTCCGTCTTCATCTGCCCTTGGACTTGCCCTGTCGAACCAGTTTCCTGAATTGGTCTCTGTATAGTTTCTTTATCCTTGTTTCCTGTTAAATCATATTCACTGGCTCCAGCAGTCATCAAGTCCAACTTTTCATTCATCAAGTTCATCTTCTCATGCAACTGCTCCAGCAATGCATTTGTCCTGCCAAGGGCAGACACCAAAACTTCCTCCCAGCACATTTCTGTTCAAGGTCAAACGACTGGTCCCACGATCTCTATCTTGCAGCTGTGAAGTCACCGAATAAACTGCAACAGCAAACTGACAGGCTCCCTCTAGGGGACACAATTTCTATTTGTATCCATCTTTAAAAACGTATCCAACAAAGGAAAATTACTTTCGATTTTGAAATACTTTGTTTCTTTAAAATGCAGAAAGCAGCGTTGAAGTTAGTTTGTTTCTCTTTTTTTTAACTATCTGTCAAAGTGCTCCACTTTTAATCAATGGACGTCTCCGACGATTTCTGTCCTGACACCCCGTTCCCAGGTTTGGGACGATGGAAACTTATATTCCTTTACTCTCTCTCCTGCAGGCTTAAACAGTCAAATTCCCCCCCCCCTTTTCTCCTGCTTCCAAGGGGGTTTTATTGGTAGTAGATGCAGGAAATTTCAATCTTTAAGACAACTTTCCAGGCTATTAGATTGCAAGGTTTTTGCTTCAGTCTGTTTACAAAAAGCGGAAGGCGGACTTCCTGTTTAAACCTTCCCGCTTCAGAGCCTAATTCACAAATTTCTTAATCCAATTTTCCATTTTTACTCACGGGTACTTTGTTTAGAGTCCAATTGTCATCAGGAAAAAGTCAGCACTCTCCGGCGATGGCTGTGCGGCTTCCCTCCGTGAAAGTAGCAATCGGTTCGCTGCACCGCACGCTTACCCCACTTCGCTCCGGAGCCCCAAAGAGGGGGTTTCCCTGCGAGTAGGGGAGGCGCTCTTGGTGCTCTGCTGAACCCCACGTTCCCAGGCTCCTCCGCCTGGGATTTCTAGCGGGTCCCTGCCTTCGCCGCGGCGGGAAGACCCAATTTCCACGGAGCCCGTTCCTCCAGTCGGAGGAACTCCGCCATTTGTCGATGGCGCTGACCCGGAAGTTCTATTCATCAGGGGTTTGAAGACATTTTGGCCCAGCGGGCCAGATATTTATCCACCCACCCACCCACCTGTCCCGTGGGCCAATAGTGCCGGCCGGCTGGTTTGTGGGAAATGGGCTCATCAACCAAACTGGACACACCGACAGGCCAATCTGAAGGTTTTATAGGCAAGGCAGATGGCATTACCAACTTCCCCTCAAGTTAAAGATTCTATCAAGTTAGCGAAAATGTATAAAGTCAGTAATAAATGTTGGAAATGTAAAGAAAAAGAGGGAACATTTTATCACATGTGGTGGGAATGTAAAAAAGGTGAAATGCTTCTGGGAGATGATATACAATGAGTTGAAAAAAATGTTGAAATATACATTTATAAAGAAACCAGAAGCATTTTTATTGGGCATTGTGGGGAGTAATATAAATAGAAAGGAATGTAAGCTCTTTTTATATGCAATAACAGCAGCAAGAATATTACTGGCCCAAAAATGGAAGCAAGAAGAATTACCGATGATTGAAGAATGGAGGATGGAGTTAATGGACTATGCAGAACTAGATAAACTAACAGGAAGGATTCGAAACTGGCGAGACCAGAAATTCAAGGAAGACTGGAGTAAATTTACGGACTATTTGAAAAGTATTTGTGAAGAACAGATGACGTTTGTAGGGTTGCAAGACGTTTTGTGCGGAGTATTATTAGAAGTATTGTAAAAATGGACAAGGGGGAGGATGATCTGTTAAGAGATGTAAAGGCAATATAAAGTTAAGAAATGCATAAGAAGTGGTTAAAACGGTGGATCATCAGAGGTGCTGATGGAAGTCCGAAAAGATTGTATAAGTGGTAAGTTTTGTGGTACATTTTATAATTTATATGTTAAAATCAATAAAAAATATTATAAAAAAATAAAGTTAGAGATTCTAGTCCTCATGGTGCTGAGTAAACTGGTGAATGGAAGAATGAACAGTTTTTAAATATTATATATTTTTTACACTGCCCTTCGTCTGCAGATTTCAGGGCGATTCACAACTGAAAAATACTTCAGGAAGGTGCCTTATGCAGGGTCAGAACATTGCTCAGTGCTTTCTGCGATTTCAGGCAGGGGACCTTCCCAAATTCTCCCACGCTTTTGAGAACAGAATCATAGAGTTGGAAGGGACCCCGATGGTCATCTAGTCCAACCCCCTGCAATGCAGGAATTTCAGCATGTGGGGCTCCCCTCCAATTTGAAACCGGGCCGGACCCTGCTTAGCTTTGCAAACGGGCTCGCAGTTTTATTGCTGCACCAGCAGGAGATGGGAGCATAAACGTGAGATATGAATAAATAAGTAGAGGGGCATGTTCTGAGGCAAACGGAAATGTCAAAAGTCTAGTCCTCTTTGAGGGACAGGGGCCTCACATGACTGAATGCTCTCCCATCAAACACAAGGAAGCTGGAGGCCTCCTAGTGGTGCAGCAATAGACTGCTGGCAGTTTTGCAAAGCTAAGCAGGGCCAGCTATGGTTTCAAACTGGAAGGGGGACTGAGTGTTGAAATTCCTGCACTGAGGTGGGTTGGACCCCCCCCCCCATTGTAGGGGGTTGGTCCGTCCAACACGATGATTCTATGAGTCTAAAATCCCTTCACATGGGGGTGGAGGGGGGAGACGTGTTGTTGTCAGCGATAAGGGAATTCTATCTGACATGTTATCTTGCAGTCTGAAGAGTTTGAAGGGATTAAGGATGCCGCTTCATCAGCAGCTAGGACAAAGGAGAGGTGATGCTTTAGAGCAGGGGTCGGCAACCTAAGGCCTGTGGACCGCTTGTGGGTCATTTAACTGGCCCCCAAACCACCCCCGAACCATAGCTGTCAACCTACAGACTTGAAAATAAGGGACCAGCAGCCTCGAAAATAAGGGATCAGCAGCCAAAATAAGGGATTTTCCAGGCACAGGTATGTTCAACTTCTGAGCCCCTCCGAGCCAAAGGCAGAAAGCCCAGCCAGCAGACAAACGAAGCCTCTAGCGGTGGTTCCCACAGCGCAGCAACCCAGCAAAGGGGATGCAGCAAGGAAAACCACCGTCACCTCTCTGCTGGGAAGCGCTGAGCAAAGGAGAGTCCCCAGGCAACGCGGCCGATTTGATCGGCACAAGGCATGCAAGCTCCACCCCCCAGTCGTTCTTAGACTCCTTATTGGGTGAGCAACGCAGCCAAGCAACACAGCTGGAGCCTCCCTCCTCCCTGGCCGGCAGGGAGGGAGGGAGAGGAGCTGCTTCCTTTGAAACCCAGGAAATTTAAGGGACATCATCAATAAGGGACAACAGCGGGAAACGGCGCTGGGATAAGGGACTTTCCTGCCAAATAAGGGACAGTTGACAGCTATGCCCCGAACCGAGCCACCCACTCAGTGAGTCCCCGCGCGCTGCGCTAAACCGGTGCAGCATGGCACGGGGACTCACTTCCGCAGTGCCGGAAATTGCGGGTGTGCGTGCTCACACACACACACACACGCAATCCAGCCCACAGAGGGATCTCCACTGGAGTAAACCAGCCCAGGCAAGGTAAACTTTGCCACCCGCCACTTTAGAGCATGGGTAGGCAAACTAAGGCCCGGGAGCTGAATCAGGCCCAATTGGCTTCTGGATCCAGCTCACGGACGGTCCGGGAATCGCCACGTGGATCGCCATGGGGATTCTGATAGTTTGGGCTGCACCATTTCCACACACACAAACCCCACACGCCACGGCAGCGCCTCCTCCCTCCCTCCTCCTAGATTCTTCCCGCCCTGCCTAGAGGAGGAAGGGAGCTGGGCTTTGCTGAGTCGCAGTTGGTTGAGTGCCACTTTAAGCAGCTCCTCTCCGGAGCCAGCCCTTTCGTGCCGCTCATCGTCCCCCCGCCACCACCAGCCCCTACCACTCGCAAGGCACAGGTAAGCAGCCACTGGGGCTCATCCGGTGCTGTGGAGAAGGGAGGGGAGAGTTGGTAGGGGGTTTTTTCTGCAAAGTATAGTCCGCCTCCCCACAAAGTCTGAGGGACAGTGGGCTGGCCCCCTGCGGAAAAAGTTTGCTGACCCCTGCTTTAGAAGAAGGCTAACAGGGGGGCAGAAGTTATTGGGGGGTACACCCACATTTCCAAGAGGCAAGAGCATCCCAACATCTTGCCGTGATCTCTGGCAGACTGTGAGTGGGAGACCTGTTCCCGGGATTTCGCGAGCACCGCTATTTTTGACAAGTTTAGCACCTCACTGCCTACCTGGGAACAGTTAGCAAGAACCGAACGGCAGCACGGGGAAAAAGTTCGCATTCCAAGTTTAGCATCGCCAAATTGCTATGACGACAGCATCTTGCATGCTTTACGTGCAGAGACCGGATCATGGTACTCGTGAACAGACGCAAACACACAACCGCACAAGCACAAAATCACTGATGCAACAAAAAAATGGACACCTCACTTTCTTCCCCAAGGTCCTTGCATCCAACTAAGACCACACCAATAGATTTAAAACAGTGCTTGAAGTTCCCCAGGGGCCAGGCACGTTTTGCAACAGGTCCGCTTGTGACCCCGTGGAGATCTCTGGATGCCCAGGCTGGGACATTCATCTCCACCTGGCTGGCCCCTCCAGCTTTCTTAAGCAGGGAAGCAGAAGAGGTTGTATACTGCTTTTAAGTAAAGGTAAAGGGACCCCTGACCATTAGGTCCAGTCGTGGCCGACTCTGGGGTTGCGGTGCTCATCTCGCTTTACTGGCCGAGGGAGCCGGTGTACAGCTTCCGGGTCATGTGGCCAGCATGACTAAGCCGCTTCTGGGGAACCAGAGCAGCGCATGAAAACGCCGTTTACCTTCCCGCCAGAGCGGTACCTATTTATCTACTTGCACTTTGACGTGCTTTCGAACTGCTAGGTGGGCAGGAGCTGGAACCATAGCTGTCAACCTTCCCTTTTTTTGAGGGAAATTCCCTTATTCCAGCGCCGTTTCCCGCTGCTATCCCGGATTGTTAGATATCCCATAGACTGTCCCCAGGACAGGTGAGGCTGCTGATCCCTTATTTGCAAATCTGAAAGTTGACAGCTATGGCTGGGACCGAACAACGGGAGCTCACCCTGTCGCGGGGATTCGAACTGCCGACCTTCTGATCAGCAAGCCCTAGTCTCAGTGGTTTAGACCACAGCACCACCTGCGTCCCCCTATAGCATCACAGAATTGCAGAGCTGGAAGGGAATCCTAGACTTCTATAGTCTAACCTCCTGCAATGCAGGAACCTCAACAAAAGCATCCAAGATTGAGCCAACCTCTGCTTAGAAACCTCCAGGGCCCACGAGCTCCCAAGGGAGTCTGTTCCACTGTCAATCAGCTCAGAAAGTTCTTCCTGATGGCGCGTGGACGGCTCTCAGATGCCACCCAAAGCCCACCTTGGAGGAGAAAGCAATAGAGAGTGAAAGCAAAGAAGTCCGGAGGGTCGTTGGTTAAACAGAACACCGAAAGACGCAACGCACGGATAACGGAATGAAGTGATTCAAAGCTAAGTGAGTAAGGAAACCTTGTCGTTTTTGCAAGGACCGGGGGAAGCCAGTCTGCGAGTGTGTGTGTGCGCGCACACACACAAGCAAAAACCAACAGAGCACCTCAAGCGGCAAATCTTTCTTTTATTCACTAGCCCATAAAGAAATAATCTCTTGCTGAAGGCGGCGAAATGGCTGGAACGAGACGGCAGGGTAGAGTTTGCAGTGGCTGAGCTGAACAATGCGAAGGCTGGGGGGTGGGGGGGTAGCATTTGGGGATGAATTCATCACTACAAATAAAGGGTAAGGGATGGAGAGAACCTGCGGGGGTCTCAACAAGACACAGATGGAAGATCCGCCGTCGTCCCCCGGACTGGAGGAGTAACAGCGACTCCTACCTCCTGTGCCAGACCCCACAATCGGAAAATACAAGGGTATATCTCCAAAGATATATGATGCTTTTGAATTATGGTGCTGGAGGAGATTCTTGAAAGTCCCATGGACTGCAAGAAAATCAAACCTATCCATTCTTAAGGAAATCAGCCCTGAGTGCTCACTGGAAGGACAGATCCTGAAGCTGAGGCTCCAATACTTTGGCCACCTCATGAGAAGAGAAGACTCCCTGGAAAAGACCCTGATGTTGGGAAAGATGGAGGGCACAAGGAGAAGGGGACGACAGAGGACGAGATGGTTGGATAGTGTCTTCGAAGCTACAAACATGAGTCTGACCAAACTGCGGGAGGCAGTGGAAGACAGGAGTGCCTGGCGTGCTCTGGTCCAGGGGGTCACGAAGAGTCGGACACGACTAAACGACTAAACAACAACAATCTCCAAAGAGGTTTCAGACAGACGTGAGGAGCTGTTGACCCTGGAAACACTGCTGTACTACAAATCCCAGGACCCCTGGCCATTGCAGGGGGTTGGACTAGATTCCCCCTGAGGGTCCCTTCCAACACTACAATTCTATGATTTCACCACCGCAGTCATCAAGGGAAGCTGACGTCTCGGATCGCAGTGTTCCCACGCAGCCCCATCTCTCCCCTCCTCCTCAAAAAAAATCCCTCTCACCTTTTATTATTATTATTATTATTTTCCGTGAGTGAATTAGCAGGTGAGCACCCAAGCTGAACATCCCCTTATCTGGGCACAGGACTCGCTGCTGAGGATTTGCATAATTTTAATCTTTCCCACCAATGAGCGTGGAAAAAGGGGAAAAAAGAAAAACTTTCCCCCTTTTTAAATCTTCTGTTTGTGCTCAACAAAACAGGCTCAGAGGCTTTCACACCTTGTATTTATGTAGTGTGGGGAAAGGAGGGGCAAAGAGAATTGGGGGTGGAAGTAACTGAGACATTACCCTCAAACTCAGTACTTCTGCATGCAAGGCAGGTGTTTGATCACTGACCTATGGGTTCGATCCTGCCCAGATCAGGGTACATGAGGGCAATATGCACAGAGTAATTTTCTGATGCCCTAGAGAGTGATCTAATTCAGCATGTTTCCTTCGCTCGTATTTAATAAACAAAGGCAGAAAGTTTGAAACTGTCAAGCCTTGCCTAATACGGTTTCCTTTTATTGCTATGAATGAAATTGCTATTATTTTTAATTGTTTTATTTCAACGGGTTGTATACTGCTTAATCACAGCCGCCTCTAAGGAGTTTACGGCCCGGAACAATAAAACAAAAACGAGTTAACCTATAAGATCAGAACTCAATTTAAAAAGTCTTCTGGGTTTTTCAAAAGTCTTCTGTAGGGAATGCTAATGTCGTGCTATGTGGCTACTTTTGGAGGTGAAGTTACTGGATTATTACTATTGTTATTTACTTAACCCTTATGCTTGCTGGCCTACGTTGAATGAACTGTTAATTGTTAATTCGGCTTTCTCGTAGAATTCGGTTGTAGCGATGTTATATGGTATACGCGGGTCACACACAACAAGGTAAACCCATTGGAATTACTTGACATGGGTTGACTTGGGGTCCATAAATTTTAAATGGGTGGTCTCCAGTTAAGTTTTATGCGGAGCCAACCCATTGGGACTAATGTGCCCGTTATCGTCATATTCATTCATTTCAATGGTTCTACTGTGATTCAACGGCTGTCTACTCTGATTAAAACTTAGTTGGATCCAACCTTGCACGTGTTTTATTGTACTACCCTAATTAGAGCATTGAATTATGGTGCTGGAGGAGACTCTTGAGAGTCCCATGGACTGCAAGAAGATCAAACCTATCCAATCTTAAGGAAACCAGCCCTGAGTGCTCACTGGAAGGACAGATCCTGAAGCTGAGGCTCCAATAGAGGCCGTGAGAAGAGAAGACTCCCTGGAAAAGGCCCTGATGTTGGGAAAGATGGAGGGCACAAGGAGAAGGGGACGACAGAGGACGAGATGGTGGGACAGTGTTCTCGAAGCCACTAACATGAGTTTGACCAAACTGCGGGAGGCAGTGGAAGACAGGAGTGCCTGGCGTGCTCTGGTCTAGGGGGTCACGAAGAGTCAGACACGACTAAACAACAACAACAATTAGAGCATTTGTTTTATTGCTTCGAACACAGGTGTGCTGGGGGAAAGGAGATCAATCAATCAAAGATACCGAAATCAGATTGTCTGTATGCTTCCACCTGGCTTTGCAAAACCACAAGCACCAGCCCGACTGTGAGGTGAAGCACCCACTGGCTGCCATCAGGTCTAGGGAGGTGAGCCTAACCATCTGCCGACTCTCTAGATCTGTCAGGTCTTCCTTGACATCAGCACACCCAGGCTACCCCCACATGGTGGTCTGAACCTCAGCACCACCACCGGAGGAAGGAATCAAAATTCAGAGATGCTAGCTTAGAAATCCTTCCATGTTGGGCATGTCGTGTGACGTCTTCTTTCTGGCCAGAAATTATTGTTCCCGTTAACTTTTGCTTTGGGGGGGGGAACCCCTTGGTATTTGTGGGTGTTCACACACTCTTAAATTATGTTTCACTTCATGGGACGACAGAACTGGAACCTGCAGAACATTAAGGTTGCAAAGACTCGTAATTTAAAGTCTGCAAGGATGAACACCCACTGTTTATGACTTGGCAAAGTGAAGATCTCTCACAGCCCTTCCTACAATTTTCAGGAAGTGGTTTGCCTGCCTGTCCGCTCTGCATTCGTACACCTCTTAGGTAAAGGTAAAGGGTAAAGGGAACCCTGACCATTAGGTCCAGTCATGGCCGACTCTGAGGTTGCAGCGCTCATCTTGCTTTATTGGCCGAGGGAGCCGGCGTACAGCTTCCGGGTCATGTGGCCAGCATGACTAAGCCGCTTCTGGTGAACCAGAGCAGCGCACGGAAACACCGTTTACCTTCCCGCCGGAGCGGTACCTATTTATCTACATGCACTTTGACATTCTTTCGAACTGCTAGGTTGGCAGGAGCAGGGACCGAGCAACGGGAGCTCACCCCGTCGTGGGGATTCGAACCGCCGACCTTTTGATCGGCAAGTCCTAGGCTCTGTGGTTTAACCCACAGCACCACCCGCGTCCCATGCACACCTCTTAGGAGATCATAAACAAGTTTTGCACTATGGACCGCGAGATCAAGGAGCAGGCTTTTCATTTGTTCAGATACAACCAGGCGCCATTTTGAACCAAGATGGCGGGCTGAACCTTTCAAAACCGCACTGATTTTTATCCGCATTTTGCATGAGATCGAGGGGCAGGTTTCCCTCTATGTTTGGATGCAACCAGACATCGCTCTGAACCAAGATGGAGTAACGAACATTCCAAAACTCTACGGATTTTATGCAACGATTGGAAAACTATACCGCCATTTGGCGTTCTCAGACCTCACGAGCGCTACCAGCGGATTCGAGGCTGCAATTGCTTCGAATCTCATTTGTGTGCCTGTTTGGAAACATGGTCCACCTGGATGGATGAATTTATGCGCTGACGTCAGGATCAATGGGACAGTTTTATTGCTAATGCCAGCAGACGGTGTTTCTTTTTTTTCCTCCTTCTCTATTAGAAGGAGGGTCTGACACCCTTTTGAGCCCAAACTTCGTCCCCTGAGCTCACACAGTGTCAACAAGGGGCAGGCCAGGGATGGCCCTGAGATGAGGAATCTGGCAACGGCGGGAGAAGCATTCCGTAAGGGCAAGGAAAACTGCCAAACAAGAGTGGTGCTTATTTTGAGCTTGCCTTGCTCCCGATCTCTCCTCTCCAGCCCTTCCCAGATTCCTCGCAGGCTGTGCAAACCAGCCTCCCTCCACTCCCTGCCCCCATTACCGGCTAATCTACACCCCGAGGTACAATTACCTTCCCATACGTTCCCTATTTACGCTCCAGAAACCATATAATTTTCCTAGCCCAGAAACTTAATTAAAAAGAGAAGAGGGTCTGTTCTTCCTGGAACAGAAAGCCTGCCATTCTCTCTCTCCGTCTTTCCCCACTCCACAAAAACCACCTCGGCCTTGCAATCTCCTTCTCCATCTTTGCTAAAAATACACCCTCGGCTGGCAGAACAGACGGGGCCCTGCATTCTCCTGCCAAGACAGGGAGACAAGAGAGCAGGGAAGGCAGGGGGCACCCACTGAGGGTGCCAGCCCCCAGAAAACGGCTCCAAAACAGGGTCCCCTTACGGGGAGCGTACTGGGCAATCTCTGAAGGGCGTGGGGCCAGGCGTTCCACAAAGAGTATCCAAACAGTGACTACATTATTACATGAGCCCTGCTCCACAGCATTTGATATTTTCATTCACATATATTCATTCGAAATAAGATGGGTTTATGAAACAATTCTATATTTTCCCACCACGCCGACGAAGATCTACGAAGCAGCAGTCAATATCCGGAATCTCTGTTCAGTGTTGGACATTATATTTGCTGAACACAAAAAGCTTCGCAGCTTATCTTTCATCGTACAAAGTTTGGTACCTCGCTTCATCATTTAAAGATTTTCAGAGACCTTGAGACTAAGATTTCATCTTGAACTTGTTACTGTTTGAAGGAATTCTATAAAGACTGTCTATTGCGTATGTATATGGTCATCGTGTTGCCTAAACATTGTTGACGTTCCGCAAAGAGTAAGGTAAAGGGACCCCTGACCATTAGGTCCAGTCGTGACCGACTCTGGGGTTGTGACGCTCATCTCGCTTTATCGGCCAAGGGAGCCGGCGTACAGCTTCCAGGTCATGTGGCCAGCAGGACTAAGCCGCTTCTGGCCAACCAGAGCAGCGCACGGAAACGCCGTTTACCTTCCTGCCGGAGTGGTACCTATTTATCTACTTGCACTTTGACGTGCTTTTGAACTGCTAGGTTGGCAGGAGCAGGGACTGAGCAACGGGAGCTCACCCCGTCGCGGGGATTCGAACCGCCGACCTTCTGATCGGCAAGTCCTAGGCTCTGTGGTTTAACCCACAGTGCCACCCGCGTATATACATATATATTAAAAAAGGAGGGGGGGTGTTTTCCCTACTGGACGTGTGAACGTGCAATTAAAAGCAACAGAGCAATCGGTGCGGAGGAAGAACAAACCAACACAGGACAGAAGACTGGGGCCACATCCGCACCATACATTTAAAGCAGCTGAGGCTTCGGGGGGGGGAGCATGTACACTGGGACGGTTTTGCTGTGTACCACATGCAAGCACATTACGATGCCTGACTCCCAGCCCACCTCTCTGCTGAGGCTGTTTATCGCCATCCGTCCCTCCCCCCGCCCCCCGGTCCTCTGTTGCCACACTGCTCTATCTACAGACGCATGATTCTCCTCCGGATCCAGCAGCTGTGCTGGGCTCTTTCCAGGCAATCCTCTAAGCTGGCGCTGGTTGGCGCGAGGCCCTGCCCGCTTCCCTTGCTGCTGTTGCTCCTTTCCAGGAGAGAGAGAGAGACCCAAGCTGTTCCCCAAAAGCTTTTCCGTGCAGCCTGCAGGCTGGGTCGACAAATTAAAACCCCTGACTGCTCCCATCTGGAGACTTTGCGCATGTGTTTGTGTGTGCGTACAAGAGAGAGAGAGAGATTGTGCGGAATAAAATGGGGCACAGGGAACAAAGCTGTCCTCCCCCCACTCCTTCGTAGGCAGATGCTCATAAACTCTCCCCAACTGTCCGTGTTTTACGAAGGATGTGTCTCTTTTTGGGAAAACGGCTTTTGGAGCTTTTACGCTGCCCCTTGTTGATGGCTGTGAACAGGGGCAGGTGAAACTGTCAATTTTGGTTTCTCCTGGCTCCCTCCCCCCCCCCCCCCGCAGTCTTGCATTCTGTTCTCCACACTGGTTTGCAATTTTTTAAAAGCCTAGCAGTGTGACTTTCTCCTAAGAGACGCGTTTTTGAATTTCGTAGAATCCTAGGAGTCAGAAGGGACCATGAGGGTCACCCAGTCTGCAAACACAGGATTCTTTTGCCCAGTGTGGGGCGTGAACCCACAACCCTGAGGTTAAGAGTCTCATGCTCTACCAACCGAGCTATCCCAGGGATAAATAAATTTATTTATTTACTTCGTTCATATCCCACCTTTTTCTCAAGGTGGCCAAATGGGGATTTGAACCCGTGTCTCTTCCAGCTCTGAGTCTGACACACTAACCACTACTCCAGAACAGACATTTTTGCAACATTATTTTCCCCAAGGAAAGGCATTATTGTACGTTGTTTTCCACTCATATATGTATTTCTACTCACATTCAGAGTAAAGGTCTGAGAATTGTAGGGCCACCTCTATTCTCCTTAAAGGTAAAGGGACCACTGACCATTAGGTCCAGTCGTGGCCGACTCTGGGGTTGTGGCACTCATCTCGCTTTACTGGCCGAAGGAGCCGGCGTACAGCTTCTGGGTCATGTGGCCAGCATGACTAAGCTGCTTCTGGCAAACCAGAGCAGCACACAGAAACGCCGTTTACCTTCCCGCCAGAGTGGTACCTATTTATCTACTTGCACTTTGACGTGCTTTCGAACTGCTAGGTTGGCAGGAGCAGGGACCGAGCAACGGGAGCTCACCCCGTCGTGGGGATTCGAACTGCCGACCTTCTGATCGGCAAGCCCTAGGCTCTGTGGTTTAACCCACAGCACCACGGAACTATAATTCCCAGAGTTTCCTGCGAAGAAGGGCTGGTTGTTAAACCACTCTGGGAACTGTAGCTTTGTGGGTGGGTGTGTGGGAATAGGACTAATCTAACCAACTCTCAGCAGCCTTAACAAACTACAGCTCCCAGGATTCTCTGGGGGAAGGTGCAAAAAGTGTCAGATATACAGTGGAACCTTGGTTCTCGAACTTAATCATCCGGGAGTCCGTTCAACTCCTGAAACTGTTCGAAAACCAAGGCACGGCTTCCAATTGGCTGCAGGGGCTTCCTGCTCTCGAGTAGAAGCCACGTCAGACGTTCGGCTTCCGAAAAATGTTCGCAAACCAGAACACTTACTTCTGGGTTTGCAGCGTTTGGGAGCCGATTTGTTCGACAACTAAGCCATTCAGGAACCAAGGTACCACTGTAATCTAATGACCAAAAGGCACCTTAAACCTAGGTTACAGTTCCCACAACAGAATATCTAGGCACCTTTCCCCTCCAATGAAACTTGTTGTTATTCTTGTTACACATTTCAACTCAAAGCAGTTGAGAACACATCAAATAAAAGCATCCAGAATAAAACAAATCTATAGAACATTTTTTTACAGATCCTTCACTAAGGGACATTTTGCATTCCCGAGTCGCCACCCTGGCACCCAGAGATCTCCACATGGTTGCAGTTTGACCCACACCAGGAGCAAAACGTGCCTGGCGCCTGGCTAATTTCTAATGCTGGGTGGAACTGTTTAAAGTTGTATGGTACTGCTTTCGATATATAGTGGAGATGGTGCCAAACATGACCAAGTGATTAAACTTCTGCATTTGAGAAAGTAATCTATTTTTGCCACGCTCCATACACTGCTTTCATGGCATCAATACACAAGTACGGATTTCACATACCCACGCACACATTTTTCTATCTGCTAAAATTGGCTTCTGTAATTTACAGGACTGCGCTACATAAGTGTAATGTATACAGAGGTTTTAGCATCACTGTTCACCGTTTTTTAATACTAAAAAATATTTGTTTACACCTGGGATAGCTCAGCACAAGACCTAATCTTAGGGCTGTGGGTTCGCACCCCACATTGTGTGAAAGATTCCTGCATTACAAGCAGGTTAGAGCATAGCTGCCAACTTTCCCCCCTTTTTTAAGGGAAATTCCCTTATTCCGAATAGGATTCCTCACAAGAAAAGGAAAAAGTTGACAGCCATGGGTTAGTGTCTGATGAACCTTGTGGTCCCTTCCAACTCTACAATTCTGTGATTCTAGGATTTTAGGACTCCCTGGACCTAATGGTCAGGGGTCCCTTTACCTTTACTCCCCTAGAGACTACCTTACACTGTGTTTAAAACCAAAATCGCATTTGGGTAGAAACTGTTTCTCAGGCGGCTAGTCCTAGTCTTTATAACCCTGTACCTTCTTCCAGAAGGCAGAAGCTGAAAGAGATCGTTTCCGGGGTGCGCACTATCCTGCGCTATCTCTGCAGCTTTCTTATGGCACCTGGAAGCGTAGATTTGATCCAAGGTGGGAAGAGTGCACCCAATTATTCTCTCCGCAGTCTTTACAACCCTGGACAGCATTGTTTCTTTCCCTGACCGTGCAACTCCCAAACCACACTGCACCTTGAATCGGGCCCAGATTCCAAGTGGAAATCAGAGGCTCAGAGAGAGAGAGAGAGAGAGAGAGAGAGAGAGAGCAGGAGAACGGACAGATCACGAAGGCTACCAATGAGGAACGAAAGCCGGGACCAGCCTGAACTTGCTGAAATTTAAACCAGCCTGCTTCTGAGCAACACGCCCCTCCGAAAAAACACACACACACACACACCAGCATTCAAGCCCTGACTTTCTGGGAATAATTTCTTTTAAGGCTTGTGTGGGTGGAGAATGTTTTAACAACACTTTAAAAAAAAAGAGAGAGAGGAGTTGGGGTGAGGAAGCAGACAGAAGAACATACCCTGGAGGTTTGAAAAACAAGTCGAGCTTAGAGGAACAAGCCGGAACAAGCAGAGCGTTTTCCATCGCTCCGGGGCAGCTGAGCGACTCGGAAGAGGTGCGGGCGGCAGCATGGGTGCCTTCTACGTGTGCCCACGCATCAGATCGTCCCAGTCCCCACCACCACCGCAACACACATAGAATCATGGAATTGAAAGGTTACCTCCAAAGGTCATGCAGTCCAACCCCAGCTGCAATGCAGGAATCTCAGCCAAAGCACCCGAGACAGATCCAGCCTCTGCGTAAAAACCTCCAAAGAAGGAGAGTCCACAATCTCCGGAGGGAATCCACTCCCCTGTCAAACAGCTGTCTGTCAAAAAGTTCTTCCTGGTGTTTGGATGGAATCTCCTTTCTTCTAAATTGAAGTGATTGGAGCGGGGCGGGGGGGAGAGTTTGCTCCATTTTCCATGTGACAACTTTGGGAAGTGGCTCTCCTATCTCCTCTCAGTCTCCTCTTTTCCAGGCTAAACATACCCGGCTCCTTCAACCGTTCCTCATAAGGCTTGGTTTCCAGACCCTTTGCCATCTTGGTCTCCCGTCCTCCTACTCATGACATACACCTTTTTATAGTGTTTTTTTTTTTGGGGGGGGGACCAAAGTAGATATGGGCATTAGAAACACACACACACACAGAGAGAGACACAAACGCAACTGATGGTGTCTCTTGGAATGACATTTCAAAGATGGCAGCTTCAAATACTTTTCGCTTACTCTCTCAGCCCCGATGGCGACGTTTAGGTGTGTAGAAATGTCTACAGTATGTTACCTGAAAGCATGAAAGCCACACCCACACCCCCAAAAATTTATCCTTTCTTTTGCTTTCTCCCTCTCGAGTAACCAATCTTTCTCTCAGGGGTGGTAATATAATAATAATAATAATAATAATAATAATAATAATAATAATAATAATTTATTTATACCCCGCCCTTCCCGGTTCAGAAAACCGGGCTCGGGGCAGCTAGCAACAAATTTAAAACGCTTAATTGATGCAACAAAAAACAGCATAAAATACGGTATAAAACGTGAATAACAATAAATTCAGAATTCAAAAATCAATTTAGGGGGGAAATCCATCCAATAAACATTAGATGATCACCATTAGATGATCACCACTATTTGGGCCAGACCAGGGGAGAATTAGCTGTGGGATCCCAGAGTGGGTAATCTTCATAAAAAGGCGGGTGAGAGGGAAGGAAGGGGAAGTCTACAAAAGGTTTCTGGAAGAGAAGACATCTTCTTTTGTCAAGAGGCTGCCACAGAAAGTTTTCCTGAGGGCCAAAAGTTGGGCAAGCCTCCTCTGCCTCTTGCACATCAAAAAGACCCAAGTCCCGTTCCAGCTTCCTCTGCTCCACAACCTCTGTGTTGACCTCCACATCACCAGACTCGTTCTCCTACCGCAAGATCTGCCTTGCCTACCTGGTTTCTGGGCTCGCTTCTCCCTCTGAAGCAGCAACAAGCCGAGTCTTGACCTTCCCTGGAGGCCGCCCAAGGCACAAACGCTGCACCCAAAACACAACAAAATTCACGGAAACTAACGGATGCAAGGGAGCTGCATCCTTTTCGCTGCAATGGGTCTCCTCCTCCAAAGATGACTGACTTGCACTCAGCCCCACGTCCTTGCATCAAACCTATATTTAAAAAATCTAGTTGGTCCCTTGAGATTGCTAATCATAGAAATGTAGAGTTGGAAGAGATCCTGAGGATCGAGCCCCAAGCAATGCAGGAATATGCAGCTGGCCCATACAGGGACTGAACTTTGGTGTTGTCTAAGCAACTGAGCTGGCCTCAAGGATTTTACCACTACAGCTGTTAAAACTGTGCTCTGGCTAGTTACTGAGCAACTGGTCTTAGACCAGGCATAGGCAAACTCGGCCCTCCAGCTGTTTTTGGGACTACAACTCCCATAATCCCCAGCTAACAGGACCAGCGGTCAGGGATGATGGGAGTTGTAGTCCCAAAATATCTGGAGGGCCGAGTCTGCCTGTGACTGTCTTCGACCCTGCCCTGACCTATGCAGAGAGGGTAGTTATCATCGGATGGATCTGGTGATGGAGAAAGGTCTTCTCCAGCCCAAGACCTTTCACAGTTCCTGCCACTCAGCTTAGACCAAGGGTGGAGAACCTCTAGCCCTCCAGACATTTCTGGACTTTGACTCCCATCACACACCAGCTGTGATTCTTGGACTGGGCAGGGGCTCGGCTAGATGACTCTTTGGGTCCCTTCCAGCTCTACCACTCTAGGATCACCGAAAGTCCAGTGGAGGCTGACTCACCTGCCTCCCATCTGGCTTACAACCGGTCCAGGAAATGGCAACACCTGTTGGTTTCCTCCTCCTTAGTCTCAGTGTTGCTCCTTATAGTACTCAACATGGAGGAGAAAACCAGAATCGGTTGGCTCCACCCATCACTGGCTGTGGCGCCACCTACAGTTCAGCTCCCTGCCTGCTGCCCCACCAGTCCCCATGTGCACCAGAGGTACCACTGCAGGGGTCCAAAATAACAGTAGAGTTCCACATGGCACACTGGATTTTATCAAGCTCCACCGATACAACTATCTAGGTCAAAGCAGCCAACACAGTGGAGTTCTGATGCTCAGCGAATCCAGACCATTGGGCATGCTGACTGTTACAGGAGTGTTCCAGCCAGTAAACACACAGCTCAAAGTTGGAGTAGTTTGGGTTTTTATTAGCAAAAACACGATCCCCCCAGACTTGTTTTGAATGTCAGGCCTAATGAGCACTTGGTAGGTCTTGCCCCATGGATCAGTTGCCTCCTCACAGCCATCTAAGTCCCCACCCCTCCAGGGTTTTTTCCAAGCAATCAGAGACTGTGCCTTAAGGAAGACAACCTCTGCTCTGCTCTTTTCATGCCTCTCCTGGTTCTGGGAGACCGGTGGGAAGGGCAGCTGGTTGCAGCAGAAGGCTTCCTCTCCAGCCTGTCTCATCTCTGTCTCCTGGCTGCCCTCCTCTCCTGCCGCTTGAGACTGGACTTCTCCCTGCTCACTAAGCCCTGTTACCTTCTCCACTTCCAACATCTCCTGCTCCTAGTCTGCTCCCTCCACAACACAGAGCTTCTTCAGAAGATGAACGGACGTGGGAAAAGGTTCCCCAGCTTTTGAACTTTCGCCGTAGACAAATAGCAAACGTCACACCACTGTCTCGAGTCGGGCTTCTTGGAAACCCATCATTACGGGTCTTTTCTCGCTGAGATCCCACCACTGATTCATCGTTTGGTTTGGGCTCCGGGCAGACCACTGTTGTCTTTTTTAAAATAGCAGGTCGGAAAACCCTTTGTTAGGATTTGAAAGGAGAAGCTTACAATTTTCGATTTGGGTTCAGCCAAAACACTGGTTCGTAGCCCACGGGACCCCGTCACGTCATAGGGCGGCCGTGTGGGCACAAGGAAAGAACGAACGTTTCAATTTAGTTGGAGCCAGTGCGGTGGGAAAAACATGACCAAGAACACAGGCATAACCAGGGAGCCCTCGCTGGTGAACATCATTTCTGAATGCCTCACGTTGTCAGGAAGGAGATTAAGAAGAAAGGCTGTGTTTGGACACTAATTTTGTGAGGACAGCTTTGGACCAGAAGCAGTCCCTGTGTCCCAACCCAGAACATTCCCCAGAATCCTCAGCAGCTCAGCAAAGGTTCCGCTGTGCTAGCAGAGCTTCCTCAGGAGTTGAGCTGATGGCGGGGGAAAGTTTCCCAGCTTTTGAAACACAGCAAACGCCACACCACTGTTTGAATTGATGCAGTGCAGAGTCCGTCTTACATCAGCTCCCAACCAAGTTTCCCTACAGGTGATAGAATCATAGAATTGTAGAGTTGCAAGGGAACCCCAAGAATCATCTAAGTCAGGGGTCGGCAAACGAAGGCCCACGGGCTGGATCGGGCCCAATTGCCTTCAGGATCCAGCCTGCGGACTGTCCGTGGATTGGCGTTGGGGTTCTGTTTGTTCGGGCTGTGCAATTTTTTTCTGTGCCACTCCATTCCCCCCATCTCTCTCACATACACCTCCCTCCCTCCTCCCAGCTTCTCCTTGCCCTGCCTAGAGAAGGAAGGGGGCTGGGCTGAGCGCCATTTTAAGAAACCCCTGTCCGGGGCCGCTCATCTTCCCTTCTCCTCCGCCGCCCTGGTGCTCCTGTGGACCAGAAAGCGGAGTGGACGAGCTCCTTCTGCCTACCCACGAGAAGCAACGGCAGCGGCAGTGGCGGCAGCCCCAGGGAAGGTAAGCGCAGCGGCTGGGGCTGGGGAGGAGGACTGCTTGTCCCCCCCTTCTTCCAGCTCTCCCCCGCCCCCAGCGCCGCTTCTCTGGCCTGCCACAAGGTCTGAGGGACAGTGGGCCAGCCCGCAGCTAAAAAACTTTGCCGACTACAGTGGTACCTCTGGTAACATACTTAATTCGTTCTGGAGGTTCATTCTTAACCTGAAACTGTTCTTAACCTGAAGCACCACTTTAGCTAATGGGGCCTCGCGCTGCTGCTGTGCCGCTGCACAATTTCTGTTCTCATCCTGAAGCAAGGTTCTTAACACGAGGTACTATTTCTGGGTTAGCGGAGTCTGTAACCTGAGGCATATGTAACCTGAAGCGTGTGTAACCTGAAGCGTATGTAATGAAGGATTGGGTAGCTTCCAACAGAACACTAAAATGCAATAACTATTAAACATTAAAAGCTTCCCTAAACAGGGCTGCCTTCAGATGTCTTCTAAAAGTCTAGTAGTTGTTGTTCTACTTTGACATCTGGTGGGAGGGCGTTCCACAGGGCGGGCGCCACCACCGAGAAGGCCCTCTGCCTGGTTCGCTGCAACTTGGCTTCTCATAGCGAGGGAACCGCCAGAAGGCCCTCAGCACTGGACCTCAGCGTCCGGGCAGAACGATGGGGGTGGAGACGCTCCTTCAGGGATACTGGACCGAGGCCGTTTAGGGTTACCCATTGCGCCACCTGAGGGCATGCGCTTGACTCCAGCTCACACACAGCTCTGCCTGCTCTGCACCCCTCATCACCGGCCACCTGCCTCACAGCACAGCCGGCCCCGAGCAGGCAAAAAAATCAAGGGCACGCGCTGCCCACAGACAACAAAACCGCAACGCTAGAAATAAGGTTTTTGGTGGCTACCTGGGTATAGTTGCTTCTTCTTCACCTCCTGAGAAAACAGAAGGGAAGAAGAATGCCACAGGGAGCAAGGTCAGTCCTCAAATGGGTCAGAAACAGAGCCCTCTGACACCCGAGTCTGCTGCTTACTCCAAGGAAGAGAGAAACTATTTTTGAAAGGAAGGCCGGGAGATTAGGAGAGGCATGGATGATTGCTTCTTCTAATCCAGCAAACTATCGTGAAAGAGGATGCCTGCTTCCTAAAAGCAGCTCAGTGACAGCCACACACACGAGACCATCTCAGCAGCCGTCTTTAATGCTTCCTCCCTGGCAGAGAGGAGATTTAAAGCACAAACCGCATTATCATCCGTTTGTCATGGAGGAAGGGTATTCTTACCCTACAGCCTGGTCTTGTGTGTGTGTGTGTGTTCCACATTTTGCTGCTTTGCGATGCGCCGGGCATGGGTCCAGACCGTTCCAACTTTCCGCTCCCAGAGACAAAGTCACGGGAGCATTCAATAACTTTAGCAGAGTTAAGGCTCTGGCAGAATTCGCACTGGCACCAGAGGCAGGCGAAGGTCACTAGCTTAAATGGCTTTGGAAGGGGAGGCCGACTCGTTGGTATAACAGCCAGAGGAAGTGGGATCTCCACGTTGAAAGTCACTTACAATTATTGATTGCATATATGTAGGTATGTAGGGATATGGGTGGCGCTGTGGGTTAAACCACAGAGCCTAGGGCTTGCCAATCAGAAGGTCGGCGGTTCGAATCCCCGTGACGGGATGAGCTCCCGTTGCTTGGTCCCTGCTCCTGCCAACCTAGTAGATCGAAAGCACACCAGCACAAGTAGATAAATAGGTACCGCTCCGGCAGGAAGGTAAACGGCGTTTCAGTGTGCTGCTCTGGTTTGCAAGAAGCGGCTTAGGCCTGCTGGCCACATGACCCGGAAGCTGTACGCCGGCTCCCTCGGCCAATAAAGCGAGATGAGCGCCGCAACCCCAGTCGGCCACGACTGGACCTAATGGTCAGGGGTCCCTGTACCTAGGTATGCATACCTACATATCACCTTGTTCCCCAAGGAGCTCAAGACAGTGCCCATGGCTCTGTCCCCCCCCCATATCAACCCTGTGAGGTAGGTCAGGCTGTGGGAAGGTGACTGGCCCAGCTCACCCAGCGTGAGCTTCCTTGTGGGTATGGATTTGAACCCTTATCTCCCAGGTCCTAGCCCAGGGATAGGCAACCTAAGGCCCGGGGGCTGGATCCGGCCCAATCACCTTCTAAATCCGGCCCACGGATGGTCCAGGAATCAGCGTGTTTGTTTATTCCTTCTTTGTTTGTTTTTTTGTTTTTGTTTTTATGTTCTCAAAATCTTGCTTAAATCTGGAGCTTGTCGGGTATTTTTATTTTACAATGTAAGCCTCCCCACCTGTAATTAAGAGCATGGCAGAAGACCTGACTGACCGTACAGGGTTGTAAACAAACTCACAATCACATCCAAGACAGATTATCAGGTCCCGTCATGAGGTGGGCAAGGGGGCTGTTAGAGGTTGTGGGTTTTTTGTTTGGAGTGGAGAGGATGTAAAGAAAAAGAAGGTACCTTTTATCATATGTGGTGGACCTGCCCCAAGGTGAAAGACTTCTGGGAGAAGATTTATAATGAATTGAAAAAAATGTTGAAATATACATTTATCAAGAAAACAAAGGCCTTTCTTCTTGGAATAATAGGTTTGGAATCGCCCAAGAAAGATGTTAGATTGTTTTTGAATGCCACAACGGCTGCTAGGATTTTGTTGGCCAAAAATTGGAAAACACAAGAAGTCCCAACAGTGGAGGAATGGCAGATGAAGATGATGGACTTTTGGGAGCTAGCCGACCTGACCGGAAGAGTCCACGACCAGGAGGAGGAGGAGTACCAGGAGACATGGATGAAATTTAAAGACTATTTAGCTAAATATGCTAAGATAACTTAAATAGAAATACTTGCAAATACCAGATTGGTTTAGGATTTAAATATGTGATGTTATGGAATAATATGTCTAAAGTTAATATGAAAAGAAAATTTTATGAGAAATTAGTTTTGGAAAACTATTACAACGATATACATTGAAACTCAGCCAGGGGGATTTGAGGAAGTCACCTAACAATGTTAATAATAGTGGAACAATTATAGGTAGGATATATGTTTGTTTGTTTATAAATTTGGAAAATCAATTAAAAAAATTTGGGGGAAAAAATGGATGGAGTGGGGAGGAAAGCAGGCGGTTCGCCACCCCCCCTGGTTGAAGCAACCGGAGGCTTTTAAGAGCACAGAAGTCGATGAGAAGCCCCGAGTCGCAGGGAGACATCAAGTCTGCTCAAGGAAAATCAATGCGGTATCAGATTTTACTCATCGCTTTGCTAAACTAAGGAGGAAGAAGAGGAGAAGATGCCAGAGGGATATTTCTGTGCGCTTGTGTCAAAAGGAGAGGGTGCATCTGTAGAAGGGTTTTGATGGAGAGAGCCAAGGCATGTGGCCAATTATTATTCTCTATCGTTGCTATCAATGTATGGAAGTGAGAGCTGGACCATCAAGAAGGCTGATCGCCGAAGAATGGATGCTTCTGAATTCTGGTGCTGGAGGAGACTCTTGAGAGTCCTGTGGACTGCAAGAAGATCAAACCTCTTCACTCTGAAGGAAATCAGCCCTGAGTGCTCACTGGAAGGACAGATCCTGAAGCTGAGGCTCCAAGACTTTGGCCACCTCATGAGAAGAGAAGACTCCCTGGAAAAGACCCTGATGCTGGGAAAGATGGAAGGCACAAGGAGAAGGGGACGACGGAGGACGAGATGGTTGGACAGTGTTCTTGAAGCTACAAACATGAGTTTGACCAAACTGTGGGAGGCAGTGGAAGACAGGAGTGCCTGGCGTGCTCTGGTCCAGGGGGTCACGAAGAGTCGGACACGACTAAACGACTAAACAACAACAAAATTTCTTGAGGGCCAAAATACACCTGTTCAGCTTGCATAAAGTCCCAGTTTCAATTTCCCGGTATCTTCAGGTACGGCTGGGCATATTTTTTTCATTTATTCATTTATATTTCATTTATAACTGCGGACAATGCCAACGCCAATGGCCCAACGTGGTACAAAGCTGCTTCACGCCTTCCTTTATCCAGAATCATGTGGACTGGAATCTTAACTTTGCTTTAGGAAAAAGGAGCACAGCTCGCTCCCCCAGTCCCCAGTGGTTTCTCCAGCTAGACTTGGTGGAGGCTCCCGACCCCTTCCTGAAAATCAGCCAATTCGGGGGGGGGGGGGGGACGATACTGAGCCCAACAGACCAGTGGCCTGATTCGGTGTAACAACAACAACAACAACAACAATAATAATAATAATAATAATAATTTATTTGTACCCTGCCCATCTGGCTGGGTTTCCCCAGCCACTCTGGGCGGCTTCCACAGAGACCAAAAATACACTAAAATATCACACATTAAAAACTTCCCTGAACAGGGCTGCCTTAAGATGTCTTCTGAATGTCAGGTAGTTGTTTTTCTCTTTGACATCTGATGGGAGGGCGTTCCACAGGGTGGGTGCCACCACCAAGAAGGCCCTCTGCCTGGTTCCCTGTAGCTTTGCTTCTCACAATGAGGGAACTGCCAGAAGACCCTTGGAGCTGGATCTCAGTGTCCGGGCAGAACGATGGGGGTGGAGACGCTCCTTCAGGTATACTGGACCGAGGCCGTTTAGGGCTTTAAAGGTCAGCACCAACACTTTGAATTGTGCTCGGAAACGTAAGGCAGTTTCTGAGGTCTGCTAATACCTAATGCTTTCAAACGTCCACTGAAGACACCCTCCTCCTTTCCTTCGCAACGGAGTTCGCATCCCAACATCTGGGCTGGGCTGTTATCGCGCAGCGCAGGCCCCCAAACACCCCTGGAGAACTGACACAGATCTGTGGGGCCACTGTTTCTAATTAAAGCCTATATATATATAGTATTATATTTATATTCATTCATTCCTTCCCTAGGAAATGGTTTATTCATTAGCCAGCTTTCCATTCAATCTCTCCATCCGAGGCCCGGCAGACGAGACAGGGCGACGCAGCCGGGGTCAGAGGACAGGGAATGTGCAGAGAGATAGGGGATTTTCAAAAGGGTGGGGTGGGATATCTCCTCCTTTCCCCATCTTTCACCACATCCCCCACCCCCTTTTCTCCCCCCACCGTGCATTTTGGATTACCGGCTGCCTCTGTTAATTCAATAACCTGCCATATAATTACTCCATAATAAACTGCTATTATCCTAACATTCGCTCAACAGCTGCGATCGCCTTAAAGTGCAGGGAGGAGGGTCCCGGGGGGGGGCCGGGGCGGGGATCTGGGGCAACCTTCTGTCGGCTGGCAGAGTGGGGCATCCCACTGAACCCGCCCTCCGCGTAGAGAATCGAAGAAGCAGCATGGAAATCAGTCAAGGGCTCACAGAACCCGCCTTTAATGCAGGCTTGTAAACCGTCTCGCGTGGCTCTTAGTTTGCGCCAAGGTTTTTGTTAAAAGCCTGAGAACAGTTCGTTTCTGTTCCTTCTTTGGAGCTTTAAAGGTAAAGGGACCCCTGACCGTTAGGTCCAGTCGTGGCCGACTCTGGGGTTGCAGCGCTCATCTCGCTTTATTGGCCGAGGGAGCCGGCGTACAGCTTCCGGGTCATGTGGCCAGCAGGACTGAGCCGCTTCTGGCGAACCAGAGCAGCACACGGAAACGCTGTTTACCTTCCCGCCAGAGCGGTACCTATTTATCTACTTGCACTTTGACGTGCTTTCGAACTGCTAGGTTGGCAGGAGCAGGGACTGAGCAACAGGAGCTCACCCTGTTGCGGGGATTCGAACTGCCAACCTTCTGATCAGCAAGCCCTAGGCTCTGTGGTTTAACCCACAGCGCCACCCGCGTCTTACTGCTCCACAAAGGACCTCAGGACGTGCTCATAGCCCCGGCAAAGATCTGCACCTGGGAGCATGGAGGATCAAAGCCCATGCTTTCAACTGCTGTGCTTGGCCTGCCACGCTGCTCAGTAATCCAAGCGCGTGGGTGGAAGTTTTTAAGTGCAAACAAGCAAGGAACCAGCTTCTTCCTGGACCTCAGTTTTCTCCATCTGTGAAATGGGAATATGGAAGAACCAGCGCTTTGGGAAGTGAACGTGTTAAGTTCCTGTGCAAACCTTAGCACAGAGATGTCCCCAAGAACCACCCAGTTTCTCTTTGGCTGCAGAATCACAGAGTTGGAAATGACCCTAAGGGTCATCTAGCCCAACCCCCTGCAATGCAGGAATCTCAGCTAAAGTGTCCCTGACAGATGGCCAGCCAACCTCTGCTTAAAAACCTCCAAGGAAGGAAAGTCCACAGTCTGTTCCACTGTCAAACAGCTCTTACTGTCAGAAAGTTTAGCCGGAATCTCATTTCTTGTAACGTGAAGCCATGGATTCGAGTCCTACCCTCCAGAGCTGGAGAAAACAAGCATGCTCCCTCTTCCATGTGACCGCCCTTAAGATGGCTCTCATATCTCCTCTCACTTTCCTCTTCCCCAGGCTAAACATACCCAGCTCCTTCGACCGTTCCTCATACGGCTTGCTTTCCAGACCCTTCATCATCTTGGTCTCCCCCCACCTTCCAGCTTGTCCATATCCTTCTTTAAATGGGGTGCCCAGAACTGGGCAAAGGATTCCAGGTGTAACACACGACCCTCAAGGTAGAATATGTGTAAAACCAAACACACCCTGCGTAATTTTTCCCATTTAAAGCTCCTCCAACTCACCTCTCAGAGCCTCGCCATCCTATTGTACCCACCTAGGCAGTACACACGTCTGAGTTTCATTTAGGCTGCGATTTGGGCTCCTCAACCTATTTATGGGGCTTCGGGGCTCGTTCAGAAACGAGGAGGAGAGCGTGCCTCGAAGATCTCGAACACACGCAGTTCTTGGCATGCCGTTAAGATTCAGGAAAATTCGGGGTGAGTCAACCAACCGCTTGACAACGGGTGGGGCAGAGATTAACGTCTGGTATTGCAAAACCGTTTTAAAAAAATAAAATAAAATTTAAAGTTTTGGGTTTTTTTTAAAGAATGGAGCCGCCTTTGGGGTGTTTTCGAGTTTGAATACGAAACATGGATCGGTCGGAAATCTCACGGCACGTTTGGCTGGGCGCGCACCAGACTCTTCAGCAATTAAGGAGGAATAATTGCTGCAGGAATCCATCGACTGCAAGTAATTTGTGCAGCCAACAAGCCCAGGAACAAGCTACCTGCTTAATAGGGATGCTTAAACTCCAACCTTGATTAGTGAGGGCGGGGGGGAGCAAGAAAGGGGAAAAAAACAAGGTTGAAGAGGTTTCTAAGCGCCGAAAGTGTCGGAAATGAAGAACGTGTCGCTGGCTTTGCAGAGAACCCAGGAGGCCAGGATCCGAAGATATAAAGAAAAGGCGGAGAATCTTTTACCTGTGTTCCAGACGCACCTTTTATCCCCCATCCAGGTAAGCAAGAAGCATTATCGGTGCTTCAAGGGGGTCAACCCCAGCCTAGCGAAAAGTGGACCAGGAAAGTGTGCAGAAGGGCGGCTCGGGAAGAGTTCCAAGGGCCAGGTAAAGAAGTCCAGGGGGCCACATTGGGTAATGTTTGCTGGCATTCTGGCCAGCTTTCTGGGTCTTGCTTCTCCCTAGGTGCATGAGAGCCGGATCGGGCCAAAGTCCCATCTGCCTCAACATCCTGTTCTCATCTGGACAACCAGACACCCAGAACGGGAAGCCGTGAAGCTGGAGTAGAGCACCAGAGACCTCTCCCTTCCTGCATTTGCCAGGTATTCAGAAGCACAGAAGCACAGAACTGCAGAGTCGGAGGGGACCTCAGGGGTCATCTAGCCCAGCCCCCTGCAATGCAGGAATCTGGGTTGAATAACTGGAGGCAGAGGATCCGCCTTTTCACCCAGGCAGACTGTTCGTCTTGATCAGTGCGGTTTTAAGTATTTCCAAGTATTTAAAGTTTTGTAGACTGGCAGAATTGACTGGCAGAATCCGTGACCAGGGAGAAGAATCGGCAGAAGAAGAATGGAAGAAATTCAAAGACTATTTGCAAAAATATTGTAACATTAAGGAATACTGAGTGATGTTGGATTGAAATTAAGGGGTTATCAGCTGTAATGGTACAAAAGAATATGAAAAAATAGTTCTTTTTTGTACATAAGTAAAAGTATAAGTTACAATAATTTAAGAAGATGGATAGAAAATAAGGTTTATAGCTGTAATGCTATGAGATAAGGATTTGCTGGATGAACAATTTGAACTGGAATACAAGAAGGGGAGGTATGAGGAGGTCAAGGAAATATGTTATTGGAAAATATGATATGAAATTTATGTGTTTTTAATATTTTTTCTTTTTAATTTTTCCCCTTTTTTCTTTTTCTTTTTGGTTTGTATAAAATGGAAAATCTTAATAAATATCTTCTTAAAAAAAAAGTTTTGTGTTGTAAGCAACCTGCAGTTCTGACCGATACACTGATATAATAATAATAATAATAATAATAATAATAATAATAATAGATTATTTATACCTTGCCCATTTGGCTGGGCCTCCCCAGCCACTCTGGGCGGCTTCCAACACAATATTAAAATACAGTAGTCTGTTAAACATTAAAAGCTTTCCTAAACAGGGCTGCCTTCAGAGGTCTTCTAAAAGTCAGGCAGTTGTGGGAGGGCGTTCCACAGGGAGGGAGCCACCACCGAGAAGGCCCTCTGCCTGGTTCGCTGCAACTTGGCTTCTCACAGAGAGGGAACTGCCAGAAGGCCCTCAGCGCTGGACCTCAGTGTCTGGGCAGAACGATGGGGGTGGAGATGCTCCTTCAGGTATACTGGGCCGAGGCCGTTTAGGGCTTTAAAGGTCAGAACCAACAATTTGAATTGTGCTCGGAAACGTACCGGGAGCCAATGTAGGTCTTTCAAGACCGGTGTTATGTGGTCTCGGCGGCCGCTCCCAGTCACCAGTCTAGCTGCCGCATTCTGGATTAGTTGTAGTTTCCGGGTCACCTTCAAAGGTAGCCCCACGTAAAGTGCATTGCAGTAGTCCAAGCGGGAGATAACCAGAGCATGCACTACTCTGGTGAGGCAGTCCGCGGGCAGATAGGGTCTGAGCTACATTAGTAGTGTTTGGAGTATTTTATTTTATTTTTTTTGCAATTGACTTGACACTCTCTCCAAAGATCAAGGCATCTCCCTGGATTTTTTCTGCTTTGTTTTTGTTAAACACTTACAGTATTGAACGAGTTCTGCTACCGTTGTAAACTACCGCAGTAAAAAAATAAAAAAGTTCGTTTACAATGGTCCATAAACTTTAGTGCAATACAGAAACATATCGAACAGGAAATTTTATTTCGTCGTGAATGGCGGATGAACCCCATCACGGGGGCAGCGAAGAAGCAATTTTCTTCAGGTCACCGGAAAATTAAACTCTCCCCCCCAAAAAAACTATTCAAGCTCACCTTGTAGAGAAAACAGCGATAAACACTGTTTCCTGCATTCTACCATGTACTAGTGTGACCTATGGCTAGAAAAAAAGAACAGAGACATGTAGAGAAACATGTAGCGTGGCTCCGTCACACTCTGGGGTGACCAAGAGACAGATGCAAGGGGTGGAGACATGGAAATAAATGGGTGGGGCTGCACAGGTAGAGAATCCTAGGGAAGAAAGTGTTGGTGGAGCAAAGTTAAAGTAAAGGTAAAGGGACCCCTGACCATTAGGTCCTGTTGTGGCCGACTCTGGGGTTGCGGCACTCATCTCACTTTATTGGCCGAGGGAGCCGGCGTACAGCTTCCGGGTCATGTGGCCAGCATAACTAAGCCGCTTCTGGCGAACCAGAGCAGCGCACGGAAACGCCGTTTACCTTCCCGCCGGAGTGGTATCCATTGATCTACTTGCACTTTGACGTGCTTTCGAACTGCTAGGTTGGCAGGAGCAGGGACCGAGCAACAGGAGCTCACCCCGTTGCGGGGATTCGAACCGCCGACCTTCTGATCGGCAAGCCCTAGACTCTGCGGTTTAACCCACAGCGTCACCCGCATCCCGCAAAGTTAATGATCGCTAACTGATAGTGATAGAGACTTTGGCCACCATGGCCAAGCTCAGCCTTTCACCTTTTGCTTCCACAGGGAGAGTAAAATGCTGAAACTTCGGAAGAGCATTTTCTCCGCCACGGCCAGTGACACGAAATTAGTGATGGTGGAGTGGGGGGGGGGGAGTTCATTAAACAAAGGCCCCATTCAATGTCCCAAGAAACTCCCACCCCAATTGCAAACTTGATGGCAATTGAGTAGCCCTGTGTCCCTGGTCTCCAGACCCGTCGCCGCCGGTTCAAATCCACCCATGGGACAAGGAAGGCTGCAACTTTTAATTTTTTAAAATATTTAGAAAGGTATGTAGCTCAGTGCAGAATCCTCCGTGGTTCTCCTCCCTCCTACTTTTATCCTCCCAACAACCCTGCGAGGTAGGATAAGCTGAGAGACAACCAGTGATTGGCCCCCAAGGTCTCACACTCAGTGAGCTTCACGGCTGAGTAGGATTCGAACCCTGGTCTCCCAGGTTGCAGTCTTTGACACTCTTAACCATGGTAGCAAACCTAGGTTTAAGGTTCCCCAATTAGCTTAATTATATCTTGAGTTTGTCCTGACCACGGGCGGGCAGCAGGTTCCGGGTTTCTCCATTTATTAAAGAGTGTAAGCTCCATTTATTAAGAGTGTAAAGGGACCCCTGACCATTAGGTCTAGTCGTGACCGACTCTGGGGTTGCGGCGCTCATCTCGCTTTACTGGCCGAGGGAGCCGGCGTACAGCTTCCTGGTCATGTGGCCAGCAGGACTAAGCCGCTTCTGGCGAACCAGAGCAGTGCACGGAAATGCCGTTTACCTTCCCGCCGGAGTGGTACGTATTTATCTACTTGCACTTTGACATGCTTTCAAACTGCTAGGTTGGCAGGAGCTGGGACCGAGCAACGGGAGCTCACCCCGTCGCGGGGATTCGAACCGCCGACCTTCTGATTGGCAAGTCCTAGGCTCTGTGGTTTAACCCACAGCGCCACCTGCATCCCGCTATTAAAGAGTGAAGCGATGAGAAAGATGTTTCTCTGGAGGAGTCCCTGAAGCAGCCTTCTTCAATCTCGTGCACTCCAGATGTTCTTGGACCCTCAACACCCAAGCCGGCATGGGCACAATAGGAGATAAAGGCCACTGAGATATGGAGGGCACAAGGCTGTTTCGGAGAGGCACTGCCAGCCAGAGTAGGCATCACTCAGCTAAAACTGCCTGTCTTAGTAGGAGGCAACTCTCATTTTACAGGATGTGGCACAGCTCAGGGGAAAAGCACCTCCTTTGTATGCAGAGGGTCCCAGGTTCAGATCCTGACACCTTCAGTTAAAAGGGGGCAGGGGAAAGAGGACTCTTCTCTGCTTGAGGTCCAGGGCAGCTGCTGGCGGCCAGAGATGACGACACTGGGTTAGGTGAGCAGGTGGTCTGGCCATGTATAAGACAGCTCCCCATGGGTCTGTTACCCATGCGCACACACACACACCCTACAACAGCACACACAAGACTTTTTTCATATCTGAAGAAGTGTGCATGCACACGAAAGCTCATACCAATAACAAACTTAGTTGGTCTCTAAGGTGCCAGTAGTGATGTATGGAAGTGAGAGCTGGACCATAAAGAAGGCTGATCGCTGAAGAATGGATGCTTTTGAATTCTGGTGCTGGAGGAGACTCTGGAGAATCCCATGGATTGCAAGAAGATCAAACCTCTCCATTCTGAAGGAAATCAGCCCTGAGTGCTCACTGGAAGGACAGATCCTGAAGCTGAGGCTCCAAGACTTTGGCCACCTCATGAGAAGAGAAGACTCCCTGGGAAAGACCCTGATGTTGGGAAAGATGGAGGGCACAAGGAGAAGGGGACGACAGAGGACAAGATGGTGGGACAGTGTTCTCAAAGCTACCAGCATGAGTTTGACCAAACTGTGGGAGGCAGTGGAAGACAGGAGTGCCTGGCGTGCTCTGGTCCAGGGGGTCACGAAGAGTCGGACACGACTAAATGACTAAACAACAACAAAAACAAGGTGCTACTGGAATAATTTTTTTTTTTGTTAAGACTTTCAGGGTTTGGTTTTATTGTATTTTATGCCAAAAACACTTAATAAAAAAAACTGTTCTTTTTTTTTTTTTTTTTAAAGACTTTTGGTGTTTGGAACAATGGGGCAGTTTGCAAGTCAGAAAACAAGGAGGCATACTCAGACTAAAGAGATGAGGAACCTGCCCTGTGCAAAAGGCTTTAGAAGCTGAAATAAATTTATTTCAAGCGCAAAGTCATTGTGGTTCAAAGGTACCGTATTTTTCGCTCTATAAGACGCACCAGACCACAAGATGCACCTAATTTTGGGAGGAGGAAAACAAGAAAAAAAAATATTCTGAATCTCAGAAGCCAGAACAGCAAGAGGGATCGCTGCGCAGTGAAAGCAGAAATCCCTCTTGCTGTTCTGGCTTCTGGGATAGCTGCGCAGCCTGCATTCGCTCCATAAAACGCACACACATTCCCCTTACTTTTTAGGAGGGGAAAAGTGAGTCTTATAGAGCAAAAAATATGGTATATCTCGCCTAACCAGTTTCAAGGTGGGCGGCTCCGAAAGCTCTTCGTGCAATGCAAGCTTTTCGTTTTAGGAACAACTTGCGGAACTCACTGCTGCAAGATTTTAATTTTTTAAAAATGAATTGGTTATTTTATGTTCCCTTAACCTGGAAAAGGTGGGTGCGGCCACAGTGCTCGTTCTCTCTTGCCGCCCCCGCAGGGAGAAAAGCCTCGGGGGGGGGGGGGGTGGAAGGTCCTTGGGAGCCAGCCGGCACTCTTGCAAATGAGCCACTCTTGCAGGGACAGCTATAAAAAGACTAGTAGGGGATACGGCTTTGGAGAATCGGATATCCTCTCTGCTCGATGGGAGGCATGCGTCCCACCCCCCACCGCCACCCCCCCTTCCAGGAGAGGGTTTAAAAGCTGTCTAGCCAGGCAGCATATGGAAAGGCTTACTCTGCCATTCACAACCCCTGCAGCGCTGGGCTCTCCCAGAGATCATGCAAATATCTTGCTCTGCTTGCTGCTGGCCGTCTAGAAACGTTCTGCTTCTACGAACACTCCCGAATTATTTTTGGCGATAACCGTGCAGAAATACTGCCCAAAGAATCTAGTCTTATATATATATACACACAATACGATCTTTATTCCAGTCCAGAGACCCAACAAATCATTACAAAGCAATACACAATTCAGACAGCCTACCTCCAGGTTAAACAAGCATTTTGTTCAGAATATAGGGATCATTGGTTCCTGCAACCACCGATAAAAACTTTGCCACTGCTAATGTTCTAGCACTTGTCTGGTCTTCCAGTAGCAACCTGACATAATGCGCCTCTGATTTTCCTGGGAAAGGTACCAGCAAGGGTAATATCAGTTCAGCCCTGGCTTGCTCATATTTTGCACAATGCAACAAAATATGTTTTATGGAATCGATGTCTTGAGCACACGAGCAAAGTCTGTCCTGGTAGGGAACTCCTCTCAACCTGCCATCCAGCACTGCAGAAGGAAAGACATTTAGTCTGGCTTTGGTGAAAAGCCTTCGATAGTTTGGTACTGTCAGGTTTTTAATGTAAGATGTTAACTTAAAGACATGCCCACATTGTACTCCTACTGCCAGCGGACTACAGACTGCGTGTGATCGAGATCGCAAGTCACTGTGTGCATTATCCCATAATCTTTGCTTTAACATCTTTTGGGTGCCTTCATAACCCAGGTAATACAGTAGGGGGGGTGGGGAGAGACCAATAGAGGTGGCTTTTCTAGCCACGGTTTTCTGCCATTTGCTGACAAATTCCTCATTGGTCAGGTGTTGGTACAAAACCTTCTCTAGATTAAACACTGAAATCCTGAGCCATAATATATATATGGTCTTGCAGTAACAGCAACTGAAGGGAAAATCGCCTCAAACCTTGCACGGGATCCGTGGCACCGCTCTCTCTGGAATAGAGCTGTAGCAAGAGAAAATTAACGCATAATTTGAGGTTTTGACAAGGGCTAGAACCTCCAGACGCCTCTTATATGATTTGGCTTGCCTTTACTGCATGTGCCACGGAAGCATCGTTTTCAAGGCAAGCCTCGTCACATCTGGAACTATACCTGATAATCAAACGACGCTCGTATTCTTCATAGGAAGGCAACATTTATTCTGCCTTTTTCCTTTCACGGTTTCATAGATTCTGACCTACGCTGTTCTTGCTGTTGTCTCGTGAGACAATGCAGTGCGTCTCCGGGGCCGAAGTCAAACTACTGAATTAGCAGCACTGAAATGAGCTCCCTGGGGAGCAAGCCTGGGCAGTGTGTCTGGAGGCCCTGGGCTGCACAGAAAAGAGCCCCCATCTCTGGAAAGCAGAGCAAGATGTTTGGCACCAGCTTTCCTGCAGGAGTCGCCAGGAGGAGACATACAAGGTGCCATCCAACCGTCTTAGGGACTCCGGATTTCTGTAGGGTTTAATCCTGAATCTTTTCTTCTCCCAAAGATACCCCGCAAGGCAGCAGAGGTTTTAGGAACAGAGTTTCCCTTCTCCTAGATGGACTCCCTTCCCAGGTACCCAAGCCCCATCCTGCCCCCATGCGGGGCAGGATTAAAACCTTTTAGACGCAGGGGTCAGCAAACTTTTTCAGCAGGGGGCCAGTCCACCGTCCCTCAGACCATGTGGGGGGCCAGACTATATTTTTTTTGGGGGGATGAACGAATTCCTATGCCCCACAAATAACCCAGACATGCATTTTAAATAAAAGGACACATTCTACTCATGTAAAAACATGCTGATTCCTGGACTGTCCATGGGCCAGATTTAGAAGGTGATTGGGTCGGATCTGGCCCCCGGGCCTTAGCTTGCCTACCCATGTTTTAGAGGGGCTAAGCACTGAAAAGATTGTGGTGCACCCCCCCCCAAATATGCAATTCAAAATAAAAACAACAATACAGTGGTACCTCAGGTTACAGACGCTTCAGGTTACAGACACTTCAGGTTACAGACTCCACTAACCCAGAAATAGTACCTTGGGTGAAGAACTTTGCTTCAGGATGAGAACAGAAATCAAACTGCGGCGGCAGCGGGAGGCCCCATTAGCTAAAGTGGTGCTTCAGGTTAAGAACAGTTTCAGGTTAAGAATGGACCTCCGGAATGAATTAAGTTCTTAACCCAAGGTACCACTTGGGTTACCAGGTATACCATAACATAATCTCCCCGTGAAGGAAAACCTATGTGCACATGGAAATGTACATGCATGCCCCATGCAGCACATTACAGGATCTGCAGAACTGGCACTGTCAGCAAAATGCACATTCTGCATTTGTAAGAAACCCATATTTTAATCCAGAACTTCCTGCCTGTTGACATCAGGCAGACGCCTTCACTGCACCCCTTCCGGCACCTGCTAAAAACATCAACCAACACCAGAGTGGTCCATGGAACCAGGGGAGGGGAGAGGGCTTTCGTGCCTGGGTGCCAAATGTCTCCTTGAACCAGGGTCATAGTCGCCAAAACGGAATGTCCAGTTGCCATTTGGGGGGGGCAAGACGGCTCGAAACTCTACCTCTCTTTTAAATTGGAACCAGTGAAGGCGGTGAAGGTCCTGTGTGAGTGCCTGGAGGCGGTTGGAGGATGGATGGTGGCTAACAGATTGAGGTTGAATCCTGACAAGACAGAAGTACTGTTTTGGGGGCTGGTGTGGAGGACTCTCTGGTCCTGAATGGGGTCACTGTGCCCCTGAAGGACCAGATGTGCAGCCTGGGGGTCATTCTGGACTCACAGCTGTCCATGGAGGTGCAGGTTAATTCTGTGTCCAGGGCAGCTGTCTACCAGCTCCATCTGGTACGCGGGATGGGACCCTATCTGCCCATGGACTGTTTCACCAGAGTGGCGCATGCTCTGGTTATCTCCTGCTTGGACTACTGCAATGCGCTCTATGTGGGGCTGCCTTTGAAGGTTATCTGGAAACTACAACTAATCCAGAATGCGGCAGCCAGACTGGTGACTGGAAGCGGCCACTTGGATCACATCAGATCAGTCCTAACAGGTCTTCACTGGCTCCCAGTATGTTTCTGAGCACAATTCAATGGGTTAGTCTGACCTTTGAAGCCCTAAACAATACATGAAGGAGCGTCTCCACCCCCATCATCCACTGAGGTCCAGCTCTAAGGGCCTTCCTGCGAGAACAGAAGTTGCAGGGAACCAGGCAAAGGGCCTTCTCGGTGGTGGCGCCCTCCCTGTGGAACGCCCTCCCATCAGATGTCAAGGAGATAGAGAATTACACAACTTTTAGAAGACACCTGAAGGCAGCTCAGTACAGGGAAGCTTTTAATGTTTGAGGTTTCATTGTGTTTTTTAATATTTTGGTGGGAGCAACCCACAGGGGCTGGGGGAAACCCAGCCAGATGGGTGGAGTATAAATAAAGAAAAATCATCTTCTAAAGCCAAGCCACAGTTTAGTGTGACATCCCAGGGCAGCTGGTGTCTCTTGCTCATCCAAGCTGCTATTAAAACAACCCAGGAATTGTATTTTTAGGGGACGCAAGCCAAGAAAGTGAGCAATTCGTGTACAGAGGTGGCACCCAGCCCCAATGCCAGTCGTGCCACCCCTTTTATAAGAACGCCCCGGGGTTTTCAATGTGATATAGTCTCTTCCCTGCCTGCGCCTGGTCCGCTCTCTCTCAGAACCAAGCACCAAATCTTGGCGCCTCATCCCACATCGCAGGCTAATTTAACATTCACCCTCCATTTCCGTACAATTAGCAGGATAAGGAAGTTATGGGAAATGGTGAAGGTGGTTTCTTTAGAAAAAAAAAAACCAAGATCGAAATAAATATAGATGAAGCAAAGCGAGGAGGAACGGCGGGCAGGGCCACGGTTCCTTATTTCCGTGTGAGATTCTTTATTAATTGAAACAGGTGGCACTCAGCCAGGGAGTGGATTTATTTTTTCCATAGCTTCTTCCTCTTTTCTAACTGATAAAAGAGGAAAACAACCTCTGGGTGGAGAGGTTTGTGCAGCTGCGCCTTACAACTCAGCCTTGCAAGAAAGTCCACTTGTATATAAATTTAATAAATAAAAACCAGAATATGCATTCTTGCACACTATGTTCACTAACACATGCATCTTTGCTTGCACTTTTTCCCTAAACGACAACATTTTTAAAAATGCATTCTTTTGGTTCAGAAGAAGAGTTTGGATTTGATATCCTGCCTTATCCGAAGGAGTCTCAAAGCGGCTGACATTCTCCTTTCCCTTCCTCCCCCACAACAAACACTCTGTGAGGTGAGGGGGGCTGAGAGACTTCAAAGAAGTGTGACTAGCCCAAGGTCACCCAGCAGCTGCAGGTGGAGGAGCAGGGAATCGAACCCAGTTCACCAGATTACGAGTCTACTGCTCTTAACCACTACACCACACTGGCTCTGGTTCAATAATAATAATTTATTTATACCCCACCCATCTGGCTGAGTTTCCCCAGCCACTCTGGGCAGCTCCCAACAGAATATTAAAAACACGATAAAACATCAAACATTACAAACTTCCCTAAACAGGGCTGCCTTCAGATGTCTTCTAAAAGTCAGACAGTTGTTTATTTCCTTGACATCTGATGGGAGGGCGTTCCACAGGGAAGGTGCCACCACCGAGAAGGCCCTCTGCCTGGTACCCTGTAACTTGGCTTCTCACAGTGAGGGAACCGCCAGAAGGCCCTCAGAGCTGGACCTCCATGTCCAGGCTAAATGATGGGGGTAGAGACGCTCCTTCAGGTATACTGGGCCTTTGAGGCCGTTTAGGGCTTTAAAGGTCAGCACCTCAAGAACTGGTGCTGCAAAATTTGGGTATGGAAGGAAAGCCGCGCTGTGCTTTGAGCATTAATTCTGGAAATTAGAAGACGAACTGAACAAATTCTTCCCATTGCCATACCTAAATTACTTTCTGTCAAGTTGTCACCCTCCTGAATGTTTTGGACCACAACTCCCAAAAGATTCAGCAGGGCATCAGCTTGACGGACGATGCCTGAACAGGAACGGGTGCGGGGCAGCTCATAAATTTCAGGAAACGTGACGATGAGTCCATCAATCAAAATAGCTTGAGGCTGTGAAAGAGAGGAAAAGCACCCATCCCGCAACAAACGGAAACAGCAGTTTTAGAGATGGACACGGGACAGCTATTGCTACAGTGTAGAGGTCCAAGCAACCATAAATCTCCAATTCCAGTGCCGAAAACCAGAAGCCCCTCTCAGAGGCACAGACCCTCCAAGCTCTGCCTATTTGTTTGGACGCCAGGTTTGAACAGACGTTGCTTAAATCGGAGGCCTGTTGCACACCTCTTTGCACACACAGAGAGAGTCCTTTTGCAAATTAGCAGATCTCTTTTGAGTTTACCACCAACCAGTGTTAGAAACCAAGATAGAAAAGCTACGAGCCAAATGGCTCCTAGGACCTGGGCTGTGGTCGCCGAAACAGAATGTCTAGTCGCCACTGAGGGGGCGGCGCGTCAACAACAGTTTTATATATACATAAAGGTAAAGGGACCCCTGACCGTTAGGTCCAGTCGCGGATGACTCTGGGGTTGTGGCGCTCATCTTGCTTTATTGGCCGAGGGAGCCGGCGTACAGCTTCCGGTCATGTGGCCAGCAGGACTAAGCCGCTTCTGGCGAACCATGGCAGCGCACGGGGACACCGTTTACCTTCCCGCCAGAGTGGTACCTATTTATCTACTTGCACTTTGACACGCTTTTGAACTGCTAGGTTGGCAGGAGCAGGGACCGAGCAACGGGAGCTCACCCCGTCGCGGGGATTCAAACCGCCGACCTTCTGATTGGCAAGTCATAGGGTCTGTGGTTTAACCCACAGAGCCACCCGCATCCCATTCAAGTGCTAGCCGGGCGCAAAAAAAAAAAGGCACCCGGACTTTTTGATAACTACCAAACCTTTAGAAGACATCTGAAGGCAGCCTTGTTTAGGGAAGATTTTAATGTTTAATAGGTTATTGTATTTTGGTGTTCTGTTGGAGGCCGCCCAGAGTGGTAGGGGAGGCCCGGCCAGATCAGCAGGGTATAAATAATAATAATAATAATAATAATAATAATAATAATAATAATAATAATTATTATTATTATTATTATTATTATATTGAGGTGCTTGCAAATGGAGAATCTTTAGGCGCAAAGTCCTTGCCTGGCACCCTGCTAATTTCGAACCCTGCCACCACCCACCCGGAAGGTGGGGGTGATTTTTTGCATGGGACAGAATGGCTGTCTATGGGTTAAGCGGGGGTGCCCAAGCCTTTTTCAAAGAGGGCCAGATTTGATGAAGTGAACATGCGTGACGGCCGCCCAAAGTTGTTGAGCTTTTTTTTTTTTTACAATTTTACTGAGCTTTTTTTAGGATTTAAGTTGCTGATTAAAGATTTTACCTCAGGACATATATACTGCCACAGGGACCAGATTAAGGCGGCCGGCGGGCGGGTTTGGGCCCCAGAATCGGACTTTGGACATGTTTGCGTGTCTGGCACACCCATTCATTGCACCGAGAGAGAGATGAAATTCGGAGCATTGCAGAGGGCACATCTTCTCGCTTCCTGGGGGGGGGGGGGCAGCCTGGCCAATTTCGCCCCTTGCTTAGAAATCAAACAAGTTCCATCTGGTGTTCAACGGGGGTGGGGAGAGGATGGATCAACCCTTAATCATGGAAGGAGGATTTGAGATTGGGAAACAGAGAATAGATTTTGGCAGCCGCGGGGGGGCGGGGGGGGGGCGGGGGGGGGGAATTCATTTTCTCTCTTTTTTCCTTTGAAGCTGATCCACAGCCAAGAGGAGGAAGGGGAGGTAAGTGAATGTGTATCTAGAGGAAGACCTACTATTTTACCTTGACTGCCATTCACGTTAACTGTTTTTAAAATTGTTATTTAAAACAGAGCTCCACCGCTGCGACCTCATGGGGAAAGGTGGGAAACGATTGCCCCAAAAGTTCACGGGGCAAGCTTCATGGCTGAGTGGGGTTTTGAACCCTGCCCCCCCCACTTTAACCACTACACTACACTGCCTAGGGGGAATGCCAAGTTTCCCTAAAGTTATCCACAAACAACACACAAACACCCTCGAGCGTTCCTTCCAACACTACAGTTCTATTCATCTAAAAGACTGGTGAATTTTCGCGAGAGTTTTTGCAAACCGTGGCAGAAATATGGAGAATGGGTGTTAAGATTGGAGATATAGGCACGGACCTCGTCTGTGGGGTGCCCATGTAAACACAAGAGAACAGAAATCGTGCTCCGGCAGCGTGGCAGCAGCAGGAGGCCCCATTAGCTAAAGTGGTGCTTCAGGTTAAGAAGAGTTTCAGGTTAAGAACGGACCTCCAGAACGAATTAAGTTCTTAACCCGAGGTACCACTGTATTCTATTTTATAAAATTTATATACTGCTTGATTGTAGAGCTAAATGACCCCTGGATGGTTAAGTCCAGTCGAATTCCACTATGGGGTTGCGGCGCTCAACTCGCTTTCAGGCCAAGGGAGCCACCACATTTCTGCAGCTTTTTCGGGTCATGTGGCCAGCAGGACTAAACCGCTTCTGGAGCAACGGAACACCGTGATGGAAACCAGAGCGCACAGAAACGCAGTTTACCTTCCTGCCGCAGCGGTACCTATTTATCTACTTGCGCTGGCGTGCTTTCGAACTGCTAGGTTGGCAGGAGCAGGGACTGAGCAACGGGAGCTCACCCCGCTGCGGGGATTCAAACCGCTGACCTTCTGATCGGCAAGCTCAAGAGGAGTAGTGGTTTAGACCACAGCGCCACCCGCGTCCCTTTGATTTTAGAAAACCTCGTGGTCCGTCACACATGGACAGACCACCCTGGGAGGTTTGATGCAGAGGTTTGGTGGCCATCTGCCAAGGCTTCTTCAGCCGTGATTCCTGTGTTGTGGGGGGTTGGTCTAGATGGCCTTTGGGGGTCCCTTGCAAACCATACAACTGTTCTGATTTTACCCTGAGCTTCCCCATTCTGAACTAAACCTTTTATGGGCATGATCTGAACCCTGGCAGAAGAACAAGACATAACCCTGCAAAAAAAGGATAAAATAAGTGGGGAAGGGAGAAGGAACTGGGGATGTGGGTGCTGCAAGGAACTGATTTCTGAAAAATTAGGGCAGGGATCGTGACGCAACCCTCTCTTGAATACACCTCGGATCCTTAATGTGTGGAGAAAGGCAGGAGGAGACATGAGTTTCCAGCAAAGGTTATCCCGGGTGAGAGAAGCGTTATCAACAGAAATCTGTGTTCATAACAGATCATTTTGGTGCACGGAAGAAAACCCTTGGGTGAAACCCGAGACACACAGACATATATATTTAATTATCAGAAAGCAAGGCTTTTGAGCGCACGACTGAAGCAAATGGGTTTCAGCTGAGCCTGTCACGGAGGAGCGCAAACCTGAAATCACCCTGCACAGGAAAAGGAGGAAGTCTCAGAATTTTATCTGCCCTGGACTCCCAGTTCGTGTGGCTCCAGGCTCTGCTTAGGCACGGACAGGACGGCTGGCACGATCCGACGCAGCCCTTTCGCGGTGCCGCTTCTCTCTTTACGAAGCACGCATCCAGCAGAGAACCGGGCCATAAATAACCGTGCATGCACACACTTCCTGAAAGCACTTTCGGTTCAAAACCACTTTTAAAAAAGCCAACTGAAAACAGCAGCCTTGGCAAGGGAGCCCAGGAGTATCTCAGCTTGCACGTAGGGAGAGGGAGGCGCCGAGTCCTTGCGTGCCAGCCTGCCGGTGCCTGCAGGAGGGGAATTATCTTTGCTGGTGCAACGGACTAAGCCAGGGGTCAGCACCCTAAAGCCCATGGGGGCTGTCTGACCGGCCCACGATCCGCGCCACTGGCGCAGCGCAGGGACTCGCTTCCGCGACGCCGAAAATAGCGGGCGCTCACACTTGCACGCGATCCAGCCCAGGGAGGGATCTCCGCGGGACCGATCCGGCCCAGGCAAGATAAACCTTGCTGACCCCTGAGCGATGCATCGTCAGGGAGTTTAAGACCTCCAGGGCTACAGGTGGGAGCCAGTCTGGTGTAATGGTTGGACCAAGCTAGTAACTGTCTTGCCACCTGTGACTACCTAGCAAGTTGTTAAATACAAGCCTGCCTCACCTCAGTGTTCCATCCTTTCCACTCATTTAATATATGATACATGATACAATCATTCAGCCCGGACACAGGTCCAGCTCCGAGGGCCTTCTGGCGGCTCCCTCCCTGTGAGAAGTGAGGTTACAGGGAACCAGGCAGAGGGCCTTCTCGGTGGTGGCGCCCGCCCTGTGGAACGCCCTCCATTCAGATGTCAAGGAAATAAACAACTATCTGACTTTTAGAAGACATCTGAAGGCAGCCCTGTTTAGGGAAGTTTGTAATGTTTGATGTTTATTGTGTTTTTAATATTCTGTTGAGAGCTGCCCAGAGTGGCTGGGGAAACCCAGCCAGATGGGTGGAGTATAAATATGTTGTTGTTGTTATATTATTATTATGTGATGAAAAACTTGCAGACATTGGACTTCAACTCCCATCATCCCCAAACAGTCTGGGTCATGAATAACTTCACTCCATTCATTTCCGTGGGTCTACTCAGTGGTGCGTGGGACGCGGGTGGCGCTGTGGGTTAAACCACAGAGCCTAGGATTTGCTGATCAGAAGGTCGGTGGTTCGAATCCCCGCGACGGGGTGAGCTCCCGTTGCTCGGTCCCTGCTCCTGCCAACCTAGCAGTTCGAAAGCACGTCAAAGTGCAAGTAGATAAATAGGTACCGCTCCGGCGGGAAGGTAAACGGCGTTTGCATGCGCTGCTCTGGTTCGCCAGAAGCGGCTTAGTCATGCTGGCCACATGACCCGGAAGCTGTACTCCGGCTCCCTCGGCCAATAAAGCGAGATGAGCGCTGCAACCCCAGAGTCAGACATGACTGGACCTAATGATCAGGGGTCCCTTTACCTTTACTCAGTGGTGCAACCCACTGGTGTGAGCCAGTCTCCTTTTGGAGCTTCTCCAGGTGGGCAAAGCCTTGCGGGGAGGGCAAGGGGCATGGCTTGAGATGTGGGCCACTGAAAACTGGCCAGCAGGTTTCACAAACCAGTGTCCGTTCCAACT